>NC_091135.1:9211666-9536674 GCF_041381155.1 Argopecten irradians
GCTTCGAGTGGATTCAGCAAAGAATATTGTTTCTAGCATACGAATGATACGCCAAATTACAGCTGAAGGATATGGCTCAGCAAAACCAATCTTCTTAATGGAAAAAGACATATTTGGTTTAATCCAGCCGCAGAAAAAAGACTGGCTTACACACCAAGAACTGTACAAGGCCATCGGCGAAAAAGTAGAGGCAAACCATGTATGTGGTCTGCAACGGACAGGCAAAATGTGGCGAATATACGTGGACAACATGGCAGACCGAACAAAACTCCTGACAACAGGTATCGTAATACGTAAAAAGATGGTCCAATTAATATCAACCAACCCCAGACGCCCAGATAACAACCCCGAATACACATCCCGAGTCAGAGTGTCAAATGTACCCTTATCTGCTGATGACGGACAGATCAAGAGGGCACTAACATTGTTAAACTGTAACATTAAGTCCATGTATCGAGAAAAGTTGAGAATTGACAATCAACTAACTAACTGTGATACAGGGGATAGGATAGTGATAACTGAAAAACTTACCACCCCCCTCCCCAGAAACATGAAAATCGGAAGATATAATGCATTAGTGTTCTACGCTGAACAGCCCAAACCAGATGGGCACAACACTAACTCCGACACCATGAACTGCAAAAAGTGTTTGCAAACAGGCCATGTAGCAAGAGACTGTATAAATTCATGGGTATGCCGACAGTGTAACATGTCAGGGCATCGTATGATGGAATGTCCCTCCCTTCTCCAGACAGAAGAGGAAATTCGACAAGACCTCCACGAATTCGAAGGCAATGACATAGTGCATGAAGCACCGGTAACCAATGACAATGATATTAACAATTACTCGAGTACATCCACAGATGACAGCAGAGACAGTGATACATCTGATGATGCAATTAGACCATATGAGACTCCCTCGCGCGCGAGTGCAAGTAAAACACAACGCAGGAAGAAAAGGGCTAAAAGATCTCTGGGAAAAAAGGTGTCAAAAAATGATTCCCTTGAATATTTCATGAAAGTGAAACAATGAGTAACACTCCCCACAAATCGAAGGGACACAATACTGTAAAACACCAGGGTAGAACCCCACCTTCTCCCAACTGGAGGATGGTCCTCCGCAAAAAAAACAAATGTGCAAGTACAAGTGCATAGAGACAGTACAAAGCACCCTCCTCAGTAATTAGCCAATACTTAATTAAGTAAGTAAAATAAGTTAAAAAAAAACAAATAAAATTAGTTAAAGAAAGTTTTATTTGATAAAAAATTCAACAGATAATGAAATATTAAACATGTAAAAAAAAAAATGTAAATAAACATGAGAAATTCTTTAAATATATACAAAATGTATTAATTTATATATCATAAGTGTTTACCAAATATTCACCGTCAATCATAATACCCTCAATTAACCAAAATTTATATCTGGTTCACTAATTTTGACCTGAAAAGAAAACAATGCAACAGAAACAAACATAGGTGTACCAGAAGGTGCCAAATACGTGTACATAGAGAGACCTAAACAAAATAAGTACATGATAATAGCACCACCTTATGGTGTAATTGGTATAAACTGATTGAATAGCATTGCCTATACTTTGTGTTTAAATATAGTGTAAAGGTTTTTTTTGTATCTAGTATACTTTTGTGTGTATAATACAGTGTAAATGTAAGATATAAATTTTTAATATACTGCGTATATGAAATGCTCATTCTCAATCGAATATAACGATAGTATACACCACTTGTTTTGTTTTCCGCTCATATTAAGTTACTTAGACTTGAGGTTGTGGGGTTTGTGTAAGAAACACATGAGCATACAGACATATTGAATAATGAATAGTCAGCTATACTACCTATATCAAGAAAACCCATGTTTGTGCAAAATGTTTAATTTGTAAAATACAAATATACATGCAGTGTGTTGGAATGTATATAAGAAACTATAAAAACAATTATGTGTATATATATTAACAAGGTATTAATGTGTAAAAGCGCAAAAGTGCCTTTCATGTATATGGAGGAGTCATATTTCAAAATTATCAAAACAGATATATGTGGCATGGTGCCTATAATACTTTAAAACAAAAGAAAACAAGTATGTAAAATCTGTTAAACAAAAGTTGTTTTGTTAAGGAGTGTCAATAATAAACTACTAATTCAAGGTTGTTTGCCATGTAAAGATATTTAGGACTAATGTACAAATGTACATGCAATATAATGAGTGTATATATGTGACCTCAAGGTATTACTATATCAAAGTAAAAATGTAAACGTGAACATTAATGTAAACTATACATTCATGTTTAATAGTATACATGGGTGTGACTGTATGAATAACACCCAAAGGGGATAACAAACTTTTGAAATGTGGGATAAAAAAGATATACGTCTATTTGTGTACATACAACACCAAAACTACATACATTTTATGTTAAAATAGAGATACATTTAACAGCATAATAACATATATATAAAAAAAAAAAAAAAAAAGATATAACATGGTATAAAAAATTTCCATCTTATCTATTAGAATGCATCAGGGATTGAGAGACTCATCTAAAAGACAACGTCTATTACAATATATAAAAACAACAGAAATGTGGACAATAATTTTTCTACAAGAAACACATTAATACTCTAGAGTTATTTCCCTTGATATAACAAAAATATGGATGGACAACTATCTATAATAGTATTGGAGTGAAAATGCGATAGTAATAGAGTTTTTTCAATTATATATTCATAAAAATGTGCAATATAATTTTGATAGATAATTTTAATGTCTGAAGATGGGTAAGGAATTTTGTTTATGTTAATCTTGAAAATAAATAATAACACATATACATTAAAAAATGCTTATCGGCACCAAATGAGCCAGATAAAACGAAAATACATATTTTGTGAATAGATTAAAAGAAAACTTAAAATGAATATAAGTGTTGGCATAAATATCATTGGGTGAGATTTCAATTGAAACTCTGAAACCGATATAAACAGAAAACAAAATAAATTATTCAAAAAATGGGAAAACCAGTGTTTGGTCTGACGGAACCTAATTAAATCATTAAATCTTATTGATATATGGCGAAGTAAACATTCATATACCAATACAATACAGTTTGAGGAAGAAGAAAAAATGGAAAAGAAGCAAGCAGGAAGATTACTTTACTGAGCTATACGCAAAAGATTTTCTTAAATAGAATTAACTCCTGTGATATAAGACCAAGCTCAGATACGCTCAACTGATCATATGGCTTTATACACTAAAACTGATAAATGTAGACGAAACGAACCGCGGAAAGGGAATTTGGAAAATGAAACAACAGATGTGCAAAAAGACATATAAACTAATTACTGTAAAAAATTTAAAATGTAATTGTTAATGCGAAAAAAGAATGTCGAAGGAGTAATCTAAATAGAAAAGGCAAACATGGGGATTATATAAAAATTCTAATTAAAGAAGCAACAATTGGTTACTGTAAAAATTTAAGTAAAAAGAGGAAGGATAAAAGTTATATGCCTTGAAGAAAAAACTTAAAATTGTTCATGAAAGAAATGAAAGTAAATCAGAAAAAGTGAAAATGAAGAGCAAATCCTTATATTGGAAAACGAAAATAGATGATATATTATGAACACACAAAGCACAGGGTGAACAAATTTAGGTCAAGATGGTCAATACATAAAAAAGGGAGAGAAACCAAATAAATACTTTTTGGGCTTAGAAAAACAAAGACAAGCTAAAAAAGTTATACATAAGGTTAAATACCAAGAATAATAAATTAGTAACGAAAAAGATGTAAAAATCCTGGATGATTTATTCGTCTGTTTTACGAGGACCTATACAAAAGTAAAAATCCTAATGACAGAATCCATAAAGCAATATCTCAGAAATACAAATTGTCAAAACACCCTAAATGAAATCGGAAAAGGCTATTTGTGATGGACCCCTAACAAAATCTGAATGTACACATGCTATCAAAAATATGAAAAAAAATAAAAGCCACCGGTTTAGACGGTCTAACAGTAGAATTACTATGAGCATGTCTTTCTGGAGTATTAATGGAGATGATGTAATCAACGCCTTAAATGAAGGGTATTATGCAGGAGAAATGTCAGAGTCAACAAAAATAGGTTTACTTTCTTTAATTACAAAAAGGATGATGAAACTTCATTACAAAATTGGAGACCGATCACCTTACTAAATATAGATTATAAAATTGCAGCATTTGTATTAGCTCAAAGATTGAAAAAAATAATGCCTAAAGTTAATACATACAGATCAAAATGGTTACATCAAAAATAGGTTTTTATTGGGTTTAATATACGAACAAATACAAAGATGTGATAGACTATGCTGAAAAATTTGGAACAGATAGCGCAATTTTATTTTTAGATTTTAAAAAGGCCTTTGATACTATTGAATGGGTATTCATGCTAGAAGCTTTAGACAAATTTGTTTATATTTTGGAAATCTTTTTATCTCTTGGGTACAGACACTGTACTATGATATATACGGGTGTATTTCCAACAATAATTATGTATCTGATACATATAAAATCTCACGCGGAATAAGACAAGGTTGTCCATTAAGCTGTTTGATCTTTGTGATTGCAGTTGAAATTATGGCAATAAATATAAGAGAAAACCAAAACATCAAAGGGGTTAAAATTAAAAGAAAAATAATAAAAAATTTCCCAATTAGCAGATGGTACAACATTATTTGTAAAATCAAGTGATATAAAAGAAGCAATAAAAGAAATTGAGAACTTTGGTATACATTCTGGGCTTGAGCTTAATAAAGAAAAATCACAAGGTCTTTGGCTAGGTAAAAACAAGAACAAAAAAGAGGTTTATGGTATAAAGATGACAAGAGAAAACATCAAGTCTCTAGGTGTGATTTTTTGTGTTAAAAATAAAGAAGTAGAGCAAATGAACTGGGAAAAAATATAAATGCTATCAATTATCTCATAAAAAACTGGAAAAAAAGAAAACTGACACTAATTGGAAAAGCTACTATAATAAATGCATTAATCAATACCTAAAATAACTTTCCTGGCAACAGTTCAACACTATATAAATAGTGATCAAATAAAGACACTGGAAAAAATAATATTTGGATATTTATGGGATGATAAACCAGACAAAATTAAGCGAAATGTACTGATAAATGAAATAGATAATGGGGGTTTTGAACATAATAGATATTGAAACGCATATAGAAATGCTTAGGATTACATGGGTGAAAAGACTATTTGACACAAAAAATACTTTTTCGAACTGGACAATAATACCTAAACTCTATTATGATAAATTTGGTAACAATTCACTAATATTCAGAATGAATATCAAATCACTTAAAAAGATACATAATATTGAAGAGATCCCAGCTTTTTATAAAAAAAATACTACAGTCTTGGATTAAATTTAGATCACAAGACCGAAATGCTTTACCAACATACGTGCATAATGAGATAATAAGTGTGGGGTAACTCCCAGCATTAATTACGAGGGTAAATCTATTATTTTTAAAAAATTGGATAACAGTAATATAATACAAATAAAAGATTTATTTGATGAAACTGGAAAAATTAATGAATGCTAGCATCTATGAAAAACTAGTTTGCAAAGCAAACTGGATTGCAGAACTTATCAAATTAAAAAAAATCAGAATACCGAAAACATGGATAGAAAAAATGAAAACACAAGTAAGAACAGAGCCAAGTAAAAAAATAAAGATGTAATTCAAGTATTAAATGGACATACAAACAAATTCTTATATAAAACCTTACTTAATCATAAAATAGAAAAACCCAAACCTATTAGAAAAATGGAGATATCATTTTCGATGTGATATCAATGAGTTTCTGTGAAATTTTGAAATTTAATTTAAAAAATTTACATGACAATTCATTAAAAAATTTCAAATGGAAATTGATTCATAATATAATTCCAACTAGAAAAAAATCTGAAAAGGTGGAGAATAGAAAATTCGGGCATTGTGTCCATATTGTAATAAGGTGGACGACAACACACATTTTTTCATAAGAATGCACACATGTGGAAATGTTTTTGGAATAAACTGACAATGAATCTTTATAAAATAGGAATATTTATAAATGTACGATCTCTGAAATATATGGTTTTGGGTTATTATCCGGAAAATAAGATGTGTAAACAACTTTAAGTTTTTGCTTGCACTTTGCAGGATACACAATGCTATATAAATCTTACTATGTCAGTGACAAAAGGCAAAAAAAGTCTTGACATATATAGTATGATTTTATAGCATCACTTGACATTTTTTCTAAGAATTTCAGTCAACTTGGTCTATTATAATTAGCATACATTGTGATACAAAGTAATAAACTTTAATTGTTCAGCTGCAATTTTGAATATCCACTTGATATACACACTGATCTTCGTCTGTAGTATCAACAACACTAACTTCTTTAGAAAATAAATCCCAATGGCATGGATCACTTGAAATAACACAAACAGCATAGGCATAGCTTCAACAGGCACTTTTTAGAATAAATCCAACTGATGCTGAAAAGAAATAATAGCAAATCAAAATAATTATAGTAGCAATTTCATTTAATTTTAAACTGAATATAATTTTGTATTATTTTCATATGAACTACATTTAGTTGCATATATGACAATGTGTAAAAAAAATCACTGTGAAGTACTTTTGTTTACATTAATTGGTATATAAACTGTACAGGAACTTTGGATATTGACCTAGAAATTATTTAAATAACAATTTTACCGGTAGTTTGTAACTTTGTATCTTAGACTGCTGGAGTATGAAAGATTTATTTACATGTATAGAGCAGCCAGGGCTAGAGTGTAAGCTTACTAGACTCCCAGGACCCTAATAAACAATACAAAAATGTATTTGGAAAAATGGTCTTTTTTATAATAATATAAAATTAAGCAGTTCACTTACCTGAAATAGTAGACAACTGTTTATCTTTACCACCCAAGTGTATACTATAGCTAGCTTAGTGGACCACGTGTAGACGCCAACATGTGGATACTTGTACATGTGTTTCGCGTGAAACTACTGACTTCCGGGTGGTATTAAGAGTTACCTCCCTTAATATAAGGTATCACGACATAAATCTGTAGGTTCTAGGCCTAGCTATGTATGAAAGTGGGAATGATGAATGGATCTCCTCCTGTGTGAGGACACTACATGTATAATGATAACATGCCTATTATGAATAAACTTTTATGTTAAAAAAAAAAAAAAAAAAAAAAATCCTCTAAATAAATCAATCTATTACGGGGATTTAATCGATGTTGGCGGCCATCTTTGAAAATGGACGCCATTGACGTCATAGAAAATGTCGCTTAATACTACATTTAAAAAATAATAAAGTCAAAAAATCAGTCATTTAAACATTGGTGGAGAAGGTTTTGAGGCGAAACATTTCAGAAAAAACGGTTACAATAAATCTGAAATGGGGTTTTACAATTAATCTGAAATGGGGTTTTTAAAGTGTTTTTGGCGGCCATCTTGAAAAATGGCCGCCAGTGATGGCGTATTAATGTCTGTAAATTCATTTTATTTAGAAACTTAAGTGTTATTAATTCATTTTCAACATTTAGTTTTTAATCAATGTTGGCGGCCATCTTCCGCCATTGACATCATCAGAAAATGTCGATAAATAATATCTTTAAAAAATAATAAAGTCAATAATTCATTCAATCATTTAAACATTGATTGAGAAGGATTAAGGGCAAAAAAAATCATAAAAAAGACCTACACTTAATCTGAAATGAAGTTTTAAAGTGTTTTTGGCGACCATATTGGAAAATGGCCGCCAGTGACGTCATATGGCTAATTCGCGATGGCCCAGAGGCCAAAAAAAATTTCTTTTGGCCTAAAACTTCATTTGTGCCAAGTTTTATGTTTTTATCATAATGTGCACGAAATATGCACTTATCTGCCCCACTAATAATAGATAAATAGAATGTGAATTCACAAGTCCTTTAATTTATCTAAGGTTGCTAATAACCAAATGTAAAATGATAAAAATAGAGAAGATAAAAGAAAGACGCATTCATGTTTTATTTTAATGATTTAACTTCTAACAATGAACAATTACTTTATATGTCAACTTATATTTTATTAAATATTTGAAGAATTACTGTTTGGCCTGTGAAATCGTTAAAATTCTGAATGACATGACATCTTAATTTATCAGTCCGAAACTGAATAAATTTTGTTTTTTCCTTACAGAGCACAAACGGTAGCTGTACAGCCAAATGGTCTCTTCCGCAGGTATGAGAACACGTCTTAAAGTTGTATATTTCATGTGCTGCATGTACATATGATTACGGCAATTTTCATGGTAGTATTGTATTTGTATTATAGGGTTTTGTTACATGTATAGTTTGTCCCTTGTTTTGTCCTTTTGCCTGTAATACATGTTGTGCATGATATAGAATATGTAATATGTTGTTGCTGTACAGTTTTATATGATGTTTGTCGAAATCGAAAGGGTTAATTGCGCTCTATTGTGCTGCTTGATATTTGTCAACTTGCATTGTCCTGTATTACTGTCCGTATCATATTATGTAATTGTGTTCGTTTTGTGAGTCTAGATAAAGGGGCAGATCGCCTCGAAAATTTGACATTTTTTTTGTCCACATGGTTGGAATTGCTTCTTTGTCCCCCATATATAAATATATGACAAATATAGAATAAAAATCAGGATTATACATCATTTAGTTTTCAAGATATTATTTTTTGATTTTTTGCCGTCACTAGCAAAATCCGTTTGGGGTCCCGTTCTCAAATACCTTGTATGTATTTAGTAATATGCCCTCAAGAAATCTATAAGGAAATAAATTCGTGGCTGAAAAGTATCCAGGATGAGTAATGATTTGGAAGTAAAAAGAAAACGACGATCTGTTTAATAACAATATTTAAAACATATCTAAAATTAGTAAATCATCCTAGTTGATATTAATATAAATTGCAGTACCATGAGACTTCGCGTGTGTTTGACAGTAATAATACATTGATTTGGTCAGGGACCACTGAGACAATGTGATCGCATGTTTCTTACCATATTGGTAATTAAATACTAAATGTATTTAGGGAGAAGTTTATATCGTATTCATTTCTTATGGAAGACTTTTAAAATGATTTCGTTTTTATTACAGCCGCCGATTTGGAGATTATAATCAGTTTAAGACGTTTGTGGTGAACAGTATAAAGGTTTTGCTGTACGCCATCGAAAGGTAAGAATAAAACTATGGGGAAAACCCTCAAATGGTTAAATGTTCAAATCAAAAGATGAAACATGGAGTTGTTAAATCAATGCTTACATTTAATGTTACACGTGCTATATTTTCATAATTAAAAAAGAAACAATATGATATCGGCAGATTGACAATGATTATTAGTCTTTGATATGGTTATATATTAAACATACGAAAGCATACACATCGAATCCTTTTGACATTGTAATGCAACTGGCGGCTATAGATTATATCATGGAATATGATATATATGGAGGCTCCAAATTGATTGCAATGTGCTTATTGAATGTTATAATGTTATTTGAACATAGTGGGAATTATGTTTTTAAGACAAAATGTTAAATTGAGGAGTTTTAAGTGCATTTCCACAAATCATCATGTTTTGCCCCTTATACAATGATTGAACACTTTTTTTTCTAAAAACTAGTCGTTTTCATATTCAGTATTCCTCAAATTATACAATATAAGTATTTGAGATGATTAAAATGCCTTCCTATCAATGGCATATTAGCAGCATGTAATCTGCAATCGCCATTTGCTTGACAAGGTAAAACAGGATCTGATGTGTATGCCTGTGTAAAGTCGTATCCGTTCAATACGAACCAATTATATTTCATAAGAATAGAGCGGGGTAGATCAAATCATTACAATATTACTATAACCTAAGCAAGTCAAAATGGTTACGGCAAAATCGATATGAAACTGTTTTATTGGTATAATATGAGCATTTGCCAATGAGTGAATAATAATAAGGTAAGCATTGACATGTCTTAAGGCATTTACACTGTGTGGTGTACTATGTATAAATAGTGATATATAAAAAAACAGATTATTGGTCAGAATACATGACCATTAATATTGATCGACCTCAATGCAATGGCATAATTTAGAGCGAATCACATAATTTGAATCTTTCGAATTAATGACTGTATTGTGTTTGTTTTATTTTCAGCGTCATAAACGAATGCAGAAAGGTTGTCTTCAAAGCAGGAATTTTTTTGAAAGAGGTCTGTATGACATAAAGAGATGTAAGGGTCGATAACTCTAGTTATCATTTGTTCGGAACGAAATTTTAACACGACAACTTTTAGCTACATTGTATCAACCTGCTTCTAACCGCGATTTGAGTAATAAGGAAATTAATGCATCAATTATGATGACAATTTGAAATTTAACAAATCATGTATGAAATGTAGAGACGTACATCTAGTTATCGGACAGGAAAATAAAGTTGACAATATATCGGATTCCGATAATGACTCATAAATGAAGAAAACCAAAAGTTAATTCCAACTATGTGCAAAAGGTGCTATTGCAGAACCACCCACAGCGATTTCCTGAAACTGACTATATTTTCAAGTTAAGCTGTGAAAAACAGTGGTCGAACTGTTTTAATCATTATACGGACTAAAAATATCGTGTTATATGTCAACATAGATTCAGCGATTATTTATTTAACTTTTGTAATCGTACATAATCAATCATTAATCAACAACACTGGCATTCGAATAATAATGCCAGGTCGTGGGCATGCCCCTATTTCATGATCGTAAATGGCGACTACTTTTTAACTAACTTTCTTCATCCTCACGTCTGAAACCATAGGTTACTTGATACGCTCTGCGTCGTTTTCCCGAAGAAAGTTTCTTCGGAAATTCCGACCAATCAAAATAAAGGTTTCATAGTACCGTGAGATAAACGTAACCAATGCAAGGTGTATACATACTTTAGTGTTGAAACATGAAACTATTTTGTTACAATGATACAACGTATTAATATAGAAGATATATCTAAAATATCAAAAAAGTCACCCGATCATCAACCATTTTTATCTTAAAATATCAGTTTAATATCTTAGACAAAGGGCCGCAGGGGTTCCTAACATTGCAACTGCTTTATCAACTACACTACTACTAATAATAGTTATAACCGAAGTCAATGAAGATCGTCATGTTGGAGATTCATTTTTAAATTCCACGGCTTCTGATTGGTCAACAGTTAGATATTGTCTGATTTCAGTGGAAATTGCATTAGTACAGTTGGGTTTTTAGGGATGCCGAACCAAATCTATGTACATAACTACCAGTCATTAGAGTTTTAATCATAAAAGACATTTTTGCCTGGTGATTGCTCTTCCTAAAGATCTTTAAAACACACATTTCAGAACCGTGCTCTTGTTTGCAGTGGTTAATAATGTCATCAAAATTTTCTGGGCTATAACTGCATGATCCAAGTTATCAATCTGTGTGAAAAAGGGTCTTGTTCCCTAACAGACAAAAGTATTAATCCAACAAATCATACAATCATATAAAACCAAAATCGCTATTAACATACAGTTTTGTCGCTTCAAACGATACAGTGTTCAAGGGTGCTGTTTAAACATTAAAGTCTATTCACTTTCTGACGGTCTGATATTTACCCGTGATCTTGCACTGAGAACAATTCTGAGATACATGTAGACTATTACATATACAACATATAATCATCCCTATGAAAACATCCCTTCCTACCCAGAGTTGGTGTTCGGGGAAGACCCCATATGCACGTACCAGCGCGCATACTCCGATGCGATCTTCTCTTGTCCACATGTGATGTTTTTTTCCGTTCGGTTGATGGCAAACACTTTACACGCTTTAAACGTTAAACAAATTGCTTGTCGGTACTTTAAAATGTTGTAATTGAGAGAAAGTGTAAGTTTTAGGAAATATAATAAGCTGCATAACGCTTGACTTCTGTTTATAACGGTGAAATTTAAATTATTAGTCGCTTTAAATGAAAATACTCGGCGTAATTCCAAAGTCACATGGGTCAAACGATATTATAACTACTAAATAAGGTTACCACAGGAATATTATTTGGTTTAGAACATTGTGACAAAAACCGGACCCGGGGTGGTATTAAAATCTTCCTTGGTAGCGGTTTGGCAGTACCAAGCACCCAGGTCGCAGTTTCTGTCTGAATTTATACTTTTGTATGATCCGTAGGTTAAGACTACAAGTCTAAACGACTGTTTATCTGGAGATTGAATAAAAGACTCAAACCAGTACTAAAATTCAACAATAACTGAGAAAATAACAACATGTGATAACAAATCAACAATTCTATACACTAACGCCGACGCCATTGTTGACAGCGCGATACATACGAACGATGGTTGTCGCGATTCACCACAGCGAATAAAATAGAAGTCTGACAATGGAATCGGCACTATATCTCACATATATACAACAAATAGGTCAGTACTACATCATTCTGACAAATAATAATATTGAATACACTTTAAGACCTAAACTGACATAAATATTGCTAGGCATACTATCGAGGCACGACGGCCTCGTACGAGCCATGGCCTCGCCTCGTACATCTCAATCGCCCACTCCTTGCACTCTTAATATAACACAAGTAAACATTTCACAAGTATCAGATAATGTAGCATTCAATTTACAAATGTTACAAATGCCATCCTTATAGAAACATTACGATTTAGTTTATCTATCTACTCTCGAAATACCGGAACAAAATATATTTGTCATGTAACCTTGTCATTTTGGCCCAACCGATCATCTGATCACAACTATACCTATAAAAAAGAGGCAAATTGGCCGATTTCGTTACAACATCATTAAATAATAAAGGGCGAATAATTTCAGAGTAATTTATTCATATCAATAACAAAGGTCTATGTGATTAGAAGACTTGTCATTCGCCCTGAAGCAGGTTGATGTTACCTTGACTTCGTTCAAGCTTAAAATGGCTCCATTTGGAAATAACGATTTCTTATCAATAACAGAATGCTAAATGCGTAATACTTTAAATCCACTCTGTAGCATTATTTGATCGGTGTCTAAAAACTTTAATGATATGAATTAATTCAATTGATTTTATCTTATGCAAGTTTAAAGGGGTAGTATATATGAACATTTATAATTAGTAAGTTATTCATGACTTTAAATTATGCATGAAGCATGCATTGTTTGTGACCTATTAGATCTATCTGATGAATTATCTTAACGTTCACACATGTCCACGAATTAAGATATCATTATTTTTAAAGGTTGTTTTCTACTGTTTGTTTACATAACAAAGAGTGTCATTTAAGCTGCAGTTGTACTTGCATCATACAGAAATAAAGGAACCGTTTTCTGGGTTATCAGCATAGAATATTGTATTTCTATTTTTACTTTTTATCCAGAGACTTCATATTTATGATCCTGGTGCCTTGCCCTACTGTCGTCAATTCTGAAAGCAAATTGCCTCATTGTCTCCATTGTTCGAAGAAAAGTTTACCTTATGACAAAAATGTATCCCTTCATTTCTTGTTAAAAATCAATGTTTTCTTATTTTATAACTGTTCCTCAACAATGTTTTAAGATTTTATTCGCCCTGTATATCAGATGTTTTTTTTATTAGAAATCTTATACAAATACTGCTGATTACTTGCTGGACATCTAGAATTAATTGTGCATTTTGATGACTCGCAACTATATCATTGTTGTAAGCATTAAATAGGATACCTTAAAATGCTTTCATGTTCGCACAGAAAATTGATTCATACATTTTGTTTGTTTTTTAGCGCCCATACATTGACATAGGCATTGCTTCTGGCTTAGTAGCTGGTGGTACATATATGCTAACCGCAGCGGCATATACTGTCGGTAAAACAGTGTCGGTAACTGCCATGAATGGTGTCGTAGTTGGTTGTTTATCACATTTTGTAAGTATTACTAATCAACACAATAACTGATGATCGACTTTCTGGCAATCTATTTTAGCACTGAATTTCTTTCTTTGTGACTGAACCTTCGAATGTCAACCCTTTCGCTGTAGTATTTGTAAAATAGCCCATATATAATTTACAACCGTAATTTTCATGCCAAGTTCAAAAACTACTCGATGTGTATGCTTTTGTAAAGTCGAATGCGCACAAACAAGCGCTACTTGTACTTACTATAGACACCAGTAAACATAGTGGCATGGTTATTTGGTGACATAAATGTGTGCATATTTTCCCAATTTTACCAGCAACAGAGCAATCTACAATTCAACGATAATACCTAAGGTTAGGCCCGATGCATACGCGCTTTTTATCACATAATCCGCCTGATATCTACAGCTTTTGTCTGTGTAATATTTTACATACATTGTATGTCACGAGTGTAATATGACCTGGAGCGATTTTCATTGGCTGGAAATTTATTGTGACGTTATGACAGAAACAATGCAATGACATCAGGAACAATGACATGACGTCAGAATTTCGAGGACGGCGGGACAAGATGGCAGCCTCCGCTGGATTTTCGCAATACCTTTTGACGTGAGATTCTTCGAAATGTACGTTGTTGTAGTTATGTGATGAAAAGTATCTTAAATTTGTGATCTTTTCATTAGAGATTTTATGAAACTCGTCAAGGCTCGCAATAACAAAAACTTCTTAGACTTATTTGATGAAATCTTGTATGAAATGAACACTCATTTAAGATCCTATATTTCTATATTTATGAAGTGATAAGTGATTTATTGGCATACAGCGTGGCACTAGTTTAAACAGGGGCTAAAACCTTAATACCTTTAATAATATGACTCACTTTTATTATAAATAAGGAATACAAATGTATACACATATAAATCAATTGATTTCTGGTATTCTTTTTCTATTTATAAAAAAAACCCAGTCTATGTTTTAATGAATGCTCTGCCAACTACAAATCGATATTACTAATGAATTTATCTTTACTTAATAGTTTTGTTAAAATATTCATAGTTTCGACAAAAATGCACATTACGAATATATAACAAGAAGCTCAAGGGCCTTAGCGGTCATTTGACTACCTTAGCAACAGTCGTATAGGAAATTAATTAGATATGGTATCATGGTGACCATCTTCAATTTTGGGATCAACCTAAAATGTACAGAATTCTTTCTGCCAAATCGCACTGATAGAACTTGAGAAGAAGTTCAAAATACGTTTTCGAGATGGCGGCTGTAGCCGTAACGGCCCCCGAAGCAGCAGTAATTTTGGGGAACAAAACCAGAACTAACAAATACAGGATTGTTAGAAACTACCAGAAAACCTGATTCTTTCTCCTTCCTTAAGATAAGGACGAATTCCTCTTACGTGAGGAAGAAGATCGCCTGGGTGTTATGCAGGACTAGTCATTAGCATCAGAAAATTAACAGTTCACAAGGAGAGGATTTACTTGAACGCAACTAGGTTGGTGAGAAAACTGAATGCATCATGGCTAACATAAGGTATTACCGTTTGACTCGTACGTTTGTAAATTTCATTTATGCGAGAAAAAAAACCATTTCAGTATAACACGTCCACTGGTTTCGTAACATATTGGTACACCGAGCGTTTGTTTGGCCAGATTCGACTTTACAAAAGCAAACATTTACAAGTAATGAATGCTTTGTATAGTAGGATTTTATCAACACAAATGGAACTGTGTTTTAAGTTAGAGTTAAGCCTCATACTGTACTAAAGTTACGAGACAGTATAGCTACGAGGCCCGTTTACTGTGTGCAATTTTCGTCCGTAAAGGTCAGAAGAATATTTACGTTCATTTCATTTATAAACCCACGGCTGGTCAAGCAAATGCTATAGATATTGGTGAACATTACTTTGGGTCAATTTCGATAGTTCCTTATACACGATTTATCCTCTGAAAATATTGAATAAAACTCCTATTAAATCGGTAGCAAGTTATAACAATGACAGGGCTAACCTCCTGGGGTGGTGAAGAGAGCGCTTACTTATAAGATATGTGACTTATGTGTATCAGAGTTTTCGTGTATATATTTTATACTTGCATATTTTACTCTTTTATTTCGACCCCCTCGTGTTGGGGGGGGGGGGGGGGGTTTCAGCACTGATCAGACAAGACCACTTAAATTGTAAAAGAACTGTTTGCTTACCTTATTGCTTTCCGGACAAACTAATCTGATGTATTTAATACTTTCTATTTCGTTTTCCATTTCAGTTATTTTCAAACATGATGGTAAGATTTTTTCTTCTAATATCAAGAGTATTACATATGAGTTCATTGTTTGATGTGTACCAGTAAAACACGTTTATACTGAACATACCTTATTCATGCTTATAACGCAATACTTTTATTTCTCATTCAGGTTCTTATAAGATTTGTTATTTGAGTATTACGCACTGAACTGTGCTTATCAAGAAGATTAATTTCCTTGGTCCTTAGAGGTTCGATATAATCGTGTTTTACAAATATCAATGTGTTTTATATTTATGCAGTTTTCGGATTGTTATTAGTGTGTTCGTCTGTCTGTCTGTCCGTCCGTGTGTTTGTTAGTCCATATATTCCATATTTACCTTGAAAACACGTAGGCTCAAATGAAATATTTGTAATTTATTTCTTTGATACAAGTTGTATAAACAAATATAATGTAATTTGTAAAGGATAGTATTTAAACAAAAATAATTTACATTACCCCTGTATTAAAGGTGACAATGCAAGTTAAAAAACATTAAAATGATTAAAAAAAATAAGTATACTTGTATTTCAAGAACCGTTTATGAGACATTTCTCTGTCGAGGACAGCCATTTTTGTTTTACATTCCGACGCGCTCATCGACACACATGCGCTCAGTCTATACATGTACATGCACATACATACCTAGCAGTTGTCCACTGTGTATGATCACATACTAATACGTAAACAAAGTCGTTCCCTATACTGCTGTATGGGGCTTGTTTTAGCAAGAAAGCATATCAACTCCTCTAAGCTGTCTTTTAGATGTTTGTCAAAATAAAAATTCCACACAAGTGAATAGAAATCCAAATAATAATCCGTCCACATATATCCATGTATATCATCGTACTCTATGCACTCAACTGACCATGTGCAAGTGACTACCTGTCCCGAACGAGCGACAACTACCAAGGCACACACGTGTCAATGTACGCGTAAAACCTAGTGTATATCGAAGTGTTATATAAGAGCTCGTATTGGACATAATTTGGGATCTAGCTGACAACACATTCATCTGTTACTTCAATGAAACCTTGTCAGACGAGTGCAGTGTTTATTTTGAGTTTGACATTGTTATTTGCAATATCGGGGCAAGTTTATCTGAGACAAGATATGTTTAGAATGACGCACGTATGTCAAGTACCGTGATTTATATAGGGGTTGGCCAGTGAAGGTAACTAAACAGAGCAGAAAGAAAAATGGATACGACACTGTCATAACCAGGGATGGCTCAGAAACAATTTTCGAAAAAAAATATTTCATTATATGTATGTTGTTTTTTTTTAATTTCAAATACATGCTTTTTAACTTGCATTGCCAGCTTTTTATTAATGAATTTGTAACAAATTAATAATAATAATAATAAATTAATTCAATATACTATTGCTGTATTATGTTCGAATAGAATGAAAATATGTTAAAATACCCTTTTTGTTTTCTTTCCATGCGGCCCGTCAGGAGAGGATTGCCACTTGAAAATAAATAAAACAATAGCTTAAGGTCAAAGGTTCCAAAGTTAATGATTCAAAATTTAGTTCCTGGATGCAAGTTTCAAAATAACAGATATTATGTTGCTAAGTTATCTGGCTCGCGTTGTTCTGTGTGCATGTGCACGTTCAGTGTTGAAACGAAACCCGGTGTAGTATGGAAATTTTGACCCCCATGGTAGAATGACCCCAGGGTCAAAATAACCATAATGGTGAAATGAACCCCCATGGTAAAGTGAATCAACCCTTCTAAAACTTAGAACAACACTTGTATCCATGTTTTTTTCTCATTTATTAAAAACTACAAATAGGAATAAGCTTGAAGACATATGGCTAGCAGTGGAAGACCTTTTTTTCTTCTTTTTTTGGGAGGGGGGAGTCAAAATACTATAGCCATGGTGAAAAAAACCCACCCCCCTTCCCAATGGTAAAGTGAACCCGCTCTTTTTAAAAGTTACTAATATTTCTTTTCTTATTTTATTATAATACTCCCAATTAAGTTAAGATATATGGCTAGCAGTGGAGGGCATTTATGTAATTTTCAATTGACATTTTAGTGCCTCAAGATACACTAAAATCATATCTATTATCTATTATACTATTTGGCAAAACTGCTCTTAATATAACCACATATATCAACCGCGGTAACTAGGTCCCCTAAATGAAAAATGTTCGCCAACTTCCTTAAAAACGATCGCCGATATATAGTGACATCTGCAAATATTTTTGAAAGAAATATAAACTAGAAGTTTCTTGCGAAAATATCGCTCTAAAAGTACCAGTCAGTGATGAATGATATATCATATCGTATATATTAATAGAAAATATCAGCTAATAAGACGTCCGAGGAAAATTCCGCAAATAACCGGAAAATGCCTTACGGTGTGCCCCGCACTGTTGTACATCAAAAACGTTCCGAGCCGGCATGCGCAGATGGACGAGCTGTGTGAATATATTTCAAGTTCAGCTCTATATGTATACATGTTCATAACATATAGAGCATTTTTTGTTCATTTTTTCGTAATTTGAAATCATTAAAAGGTGGGATGTAGAATACAAATCGAGATATAATTAGCATCGATTAACTGAGCTTCTAACTGAACAAATAATCGACTTGAGACAGGCTTTAGACTACGAAAATTCAAACAAATTCATGTTCAGGTCGACTGAATTACCATATGAAAGAGACAAAAATCATGTGCTAATTACCCCCCCCCCCTCCCCCCCATAACTAATGCACGTGATTTGTACGCTGATTGATCAATAGAAAGTGTTATTTATTAATGGGATTCGTTTACTACGCATAGCAACGGTGAATGCTTTCTTTAATTTCCCCCACGAACCACAATATTGATAATACAATTTGTAAATGAAATCCACCATGTGTATTAATAAATTTTCAACATTTTTACCGCACGCCGTTTTCTGGAAATGCGGCTTTTTTGAACAACCCCAACGGATTACCCAACTATATAAAAACCCCGTTAGTAGCGCCAAACCTTGCATACTACCATCCGCCAACCCATTTCAAGTACAAAAGCTCCTAGTCCCCGTATTATATACTCGGACGAGAAAAACTGATATTTGTACCCTAACCAAGACATTGCCACATGTTTCAAAAATGAAAGAATAATACGTTACAATATTTACATTGATTACAATTTACAGCATAGACTATACAAAATATACAATATCCAATTGCCACTTCCACACGCACTCCCACAATACTCTTCCAGTGAATCGCACTTCAATAAGTATATTTATCACGCTTTTGTCTTTGATATTGAACATTTTGCCCATATCATACTAGTCCGCGTCGTCAGCTCCCGGGATCAAGTTTTATAAAAGTTATTTTCTGTCTATGAACAAATGAACAATAGTTTTTTTTAACTTCTACATATGCCTCAAGATCCATCCTAATAGTGATATAAACATATCAGTTCGTATGTCAAACCCTTGGCCAGACTTTATAATAAAATGTTAGCCCTTTCCAGCATTAATAAATTAGATTTTTATAACATTCAAAGCTCATAACCATGTAGGGCAGAAGGGTGATTTTTGAAAAAGTAAGGGGGTTCACCAGAACATAGTTATTCCATAGTACCACATTTTGATTTGTTACAAGCCTGTCTGATCCTTTCAAACGAATGATGTTTACTGTTAATAATAAAACCCAAGATGGTCAATTTCTTAAACAATATGTAAAACAATATAAAGACTAAATGGACAGTTGATGTTTAAAGTTCTCTTATCAGAGAATACTATAACTTTACTTTTTTAGCTGGAATAGAGAAATCCCCTTTTTTCTACTGTCGACTTGATTCAATAAGTCATTAATAAAAACAAGACACATTTTTGCGGAGAGGGCCCCATCTTGTAATATAAGACATATGTGGAGATGAAGGATAGGGATATTCTACCCGAGGGTCACAACATGTAGTAAAACCCGAGGCTTGCCGAGGGTTTTGCAACATTTTGTGATTCCGAGGATAGAATATCCCTATCCTTCATATCCACTCATGAAAGAGTATTTTTCTTTCATACCTCGACGTTTTTTGCAATTTTACATCAGTAATATCCCACCATTTTGAAATAAATTCGAAGAAATCCACTGCTGAAAGTCAATTATATAAATATAAACTTTATTTATTTTACATCAATTGAGAAACAAGTTACACAAATCACTCTCGATGGCCCGGATGTAAGCGCGCGAGGGGTCTTAGTGTGGGAGGAAACCGGAGTGCCCGGAGAAAACCCACGTGATCGGGCAGGTGACCCATGACCTTTTCACGTCCGTGCCGGGGATCGAACCCTGGCCGTCTAGGTGAAAGGCGAGTGGCTTAACCACTACACCACCCGATCACCCAATAGCGAAAGTCATACATAAAAAAATTACGTGATATTTTCAACATAAATTCTGTTGTTTGCATCTTTCATAGTAAAACCAGTCAAGTTTGTGATAAAAAAATTTACCGAGGAAATAGAAATTTTGTTGACGCTGTGACGTCATGAGGCTTTATTGCATGGGTAGCCATGCAATACAGCCTCAGGCTGTATGAGTGTATTGCCCTAGTCCAGCCAGTATTGCACCCGTAGGTATGAAAGAAAATACCTCTCTCCATCTAGACTGGCTCAATCAACCTTACGAATATACAACTATACAGTAATAATATTATAACTTTCAATCCCTTGTTTATTCCCCTGTATACTGTATCAAGTCCGGAAGCTCCAAAACGCTGTCTCTACAAAGCCAATACACAAAGTCAGTAAATTCCATACAAAAATCAAAGTACTGAGAGTACTGAAGGGGTTGGATAACATTTTCCATATTACAGATATGCTTATTTCTTTGAATAAATTAAAATGTTTTTTGCACAGAAAGACGCAGTCTTTACATTTCTTTTCATTTTGATGGCTTCATGCAGTAGAATTTTCAACCATAACAAAACAGTAGTTTGAAGAAAAAAATGGTATTTTTCATGATAAAAATCAGGAGCACACACATCAGAACTTTTCTTCTTTTTCCAAAGTAACTTAACAACACTACCACAATTGAAAAGTCTGAGCTTCTAATTGTATTTCAAGATGAAAATGTAGCACTTTGTCCAATATGGAACGAAGTGCTGATTGCGTATGCACCAGAAGCAAAATTAAACATCTTAAATAATTTTTTTGGTGTTAATTTGACATGTATAAATATACGATTTAACATCAATTATTGTTCAAATGAATGGTATCATCAATGCTTTGTCGGGGATGGAGCGTCTTTAAGAATAAGGCAACAGTACGAAAATCATAGAATTCATACAAAAGTTTTTGAACTGAACCAAATTTAGTTTAACCAAAAGAAGATTAACAAGGAGTGTTTTTGAAATAAATAATGAACTATTTTGGAACGTTCTGAAGTGCTTATTGGATTCTGTAGAAAGAAAATAATTAGTTTTTCAAAAGTAATTCCATCTATAAATCTATCCGATTGGAAAATGGTATACATTGAACACCCATTTCTGACATAATTCTATCAGATTTTAGAGTTTACTCAGTATTACTTAAGAATTGAGTTACATGTATTCAACTACAGACAAGTGTTTTAGGGTGTGACTTATAAAGGGACAATTAAGTGAAACGGTGCGATGACAATTTCAATTGAAAGTTGGGCAGTCGGTGTAACTATGGATATTGATGTTACCAATTTATGGCAAAATTGGTTATGGTAATACATATGGGGTATAAAAAGGCCTCTCCCACTCACTTCTAGTAAAGTATTAGGCTTCAATTTAGCTGTGACTACTTAATCACCTTCCCTCTCTTCTCTTATGATTCCTATCTTGGGCCTCTGTGCTTTAATTAGGTGAGTATTTATGACCCCCTCCCTTTCTCCCAGTGTAATGTATCCACCTGTGACTAGATAAGGATTCATTGACCAGACGTATCTGACGGAAGCTGAGAAGGTTATTAATCACATCTATTTATAGGTAGATGGGGCAGGTACAGGTGTAATATGTATGCGGAAGGGCCTATATTTATACCTGTTGAGTCATTATTATATTTATTTATAAATATCTATCTACACATTTCCATTGCCTTTTAGTCTGTATTATTCAATGGCATTTTCTATGTACAGCTGACAAATTAAATCCTAACATAACCTAAGACCTCAGAACCTTGGTTCACCATACACAGCGACAGTGTGATCAGTGTGGGAATTCCTCTTTACAGTTGGATGCTATTTTAAAATATATATAAATATAATGAAGATTGTCAAATGAGAATCACTATAAAATAAGTGAATATAACTGATATACAGAAGTAATATACATTTAATCAGACTATGTTTTGTTTGTTTCAACCGTATCACGGCAATGATGCATTCCAGACCATATGTGTGAAACGCTACACATGTACATTGGGTGGCCAGCGCATTAATACATTAATACGTGTTAAAAAAAATTATAGGATGTGTATAAATGGGTCAAAACGTAATAATCATTTCAATATAAGCATATTATGATATTTCATTGTGACGCATACCTGACAATCAGTCAAAATGTGTATTTAGCACAAAGAGGAATACTATGACAAGAGAACTATATCTTGCCTCGTAACGTTTCATTTATTGTAGGTTTGTGCTAAAATTGTCTCCCAAATTTTGCCAACGATCCCAATAGGGTTGAAAAAGGCCCATAGGGCCTTTATCCAACCCCAATGAGGCCTGTTGTACCTGTCTGATATCAGGTGCTGTACTCCAACACTGTCTCCAAGATGAACGACGTACTCTATACTAGTACAATAGTTTCTGAGCGCACGTCAAAGTCTATGGTAGTCTACTAATAACGTCAATACTGTCAACAAATCACCCATCAGCGGGACTCCAGGGATTACTATCACAGACGATATATCCTCCCCTGGGTTATATCACAGCAAAACTGAAAGGAGCAGAATACACAGATACTATAGTCCTTTGATGTACGCCAAAATAATCGAATAACGCTTCACTGTTGTTGACCGTGTGGCTTTAAAGTTGGGATTCACTCTTTCTTTATGTAAACATCAAAAGTAGTCTTTGCAGGCCTGTGATTGGTCAGTTTTTTTCTCCTGAACTGCCTCCAATTTACTATGATATATTTCAGGGATGGATATAACGTCTGTGATAGTAAACCCTGTAGTATCGAGGATGCAAATGAACACGCACGAAATTATATACCTTTGCGCTCACGGTCGTTCATAAACACGACATATACAGGTAAATTAAACATATTTTGACTTACCGTGACTGCATTGCTTGCTTCCAACGGCCTAATCGAATGTAAACACTAACTAATTCATCAAAATCTCTATCGTAGTATTACACGATTAGCTTACCTGTTCGAGTCATGCATGCGTAGTTTCTGTTACGACGTTTACGCGTGAGAAAATGTTCTAAACTTTATACGTATACACGTCGAGGCGGTATGTGACATATTATACTTATTATAAAGAATTTGTCATATACGCAGACACTAATACAATAAGTTGCCTGTTTTGGTTTTGAATGGGATAGTAGTATAAATGCACTATTCTCATTTGTTAATGCACTGTAACATAGTTTTTTTTTTTTCTGTATCTTACTGAATGTCCAATATTTCTCATACATCTTCTCATGTATGTATAATTGCGTGTACAAAGACATTAGAAAAGCCTTATTGTATCTATTTACTTGCAGTTGTTGATGTTATTGATAATTGCTATTTTACTTTTGTTTTATTGCAGACCGAGCTAACTAACGTTAAGGTAAGCAAATTAGAAAATGAAAATGTATTGTGTTGCAGTTACACTATATCATTTGTGCAATTAATTCACATCAAAATTTATTTTCTCAATTAAGGTTTGCAACCCAAATTATTCTTTCACTCTTAACAACAGTAATGAAAAAAGACATTCGGCCTTTGAATATTTTAATCGCTTATTAAGGAAAGACGCAACCGTCCTTCCATGACCTAAGTTGTTACGTTAAACACAATCAATCAACCTAAACTTTGGGGTCGGTAACGTGAACCCAACCAACTTTAAATCATATTTCGGTAGCCTTTCAACCAGTTATATTGATTACATTCATCTTAAAATCTTAAAGTAACGAGAAATAGTTATCATCCGTCTTCGGAAGAGAGGGTCGTAAAAAAACTTAATTCAATTTTTACTGTTACTAATTTCTTTCTTCATTTTTATAAACGGACCAGCTGCAAAAATAAATATATGGCATTGGACTTTGTGACCAAGCCATTAT
Source organism: Argopecten irradians (assembly GCF_041381155.1). Classification (NCBI taxonomy): domain Eukaryota; kingdom Metazoa; phylum Mollusca; class Bivalvia; order Pectinida; family Pectinidae; genus Argopecten; species Argopecten irradians. The sequence continues at coordinate 9,236,193 of NC_091135.1, forward strand.
GATAATTTTTTAATTTGATGAAAGGGACAGTTTTAGATAGTTGGGTACTAAAGCTTCATAATACAATGTCATATAATGTTATGTTATGGGCAGATATATGCGCTATGTGAATATAGTTTAGGTTCATCTCTATGTATACATGTACATAAACACATTGAGCATGTTTACCCGCTCTATCGACTATACTGGTTTTATTTATCGTCCGGGCAAGCACAAAAGTTACATACACACGGCTGAATCTAATTTTCGCTTAAAATCATGTGAAAGAAGCACGATTATATCTTATTTACCAGGGGTACAACCTCAACCGGTATCGAGTTTGAAATCCATTAAGTACCTATTCAATTCAGAAAATTATTTTTAATTGATCTTTCAATTATCTGAATTTGGGGTAACAAATGACCCATCCCCAATCGGAGCTAAGCTCCGCCCACTTTCCCGAAGCATGGTTAATGTTGCTAGGTCGGACAAACACTGCGGAAAGATGGCGATAATCCGTGCAGCAACTTGAAGGATCTTCCGCACGACTTTTCTTTAAAAGTATCCAAAAGAATCCATCAGTTTAAAATCAACACAGTGGGGTTTCAAATATTTAATCGAGGGGTATCTTAGGAAAGTTAAACTAACAAAACCAGCATCGACGAGCTATCAGTTTTCGCTAGGTGCTTCCGGAGCCAATGAAACAAATGACCAGCCGCATCTGCTGCATCTCGACATAAATACAGTGAGAATAATCTTTATGTATTTTGTCCATGTGTTGCAGGCCAAGTAAAAAAAAACTTCAACTGTATATGCAGGCTTTCCATGTGCATTTATAAATGTTTACAAACATTACCTTACCTTTGGCTCCGCCCCCTCGCTCTGATGACTGACAGTTCCGAACACAGTACGCAGTGATACGTTGCCGTCAGGAAGTACTTCGTCTAGACGTCTACAGTAAATACGGTTTTAAAACGAATCAAGGAAATACTATCATAAAGGATAGCTATCTGGTTCATTATTACAGCAAACACAAGACAGTCGAAATGAAAAACACTGCATTGAAATAAAAACTCACTAGATCTACTGGTATACAAGTGTTCGTTATAAACCGTGGTTTACTCTAAATCTAGACCACAGGGCCATGTATAGTCTCTATATGAAAGAATATAGACTATACATGGCCCCCTGTGTCTAGACGTAGAACTCGTCATTTGAGTCACAGGAGTTACCTCGTGACTGGGGTCACAGCCTATGTTATTTCTCTCATGAATTCTTGAGCTTGTCTCAAGCACAAGTTCTGATAGCACCTGCAGTCTTACAATGTAGTCTTAGCGACATTGCTTATACATCTCATGATCAGATAAAAACAATGAAACCAACTTAATATTAATACACCATAAATTGCTTTATTTTGCAGCCTTACACTTTTCTTGAAATCATGCAATAAAGAATATAGAATGTCCAATAATGGTATAATATATCATATAACACATCAGTTAAATAATACTTATACACTATGATGATGAGAAGATAGGTGTTTTGATTTTTGAGAAATGTTTTGGATAGATGTACAACATCAGTTTAAAGAATTCTCAGTTTATAATGTAAAGAAATTACAGAACTTACAGTATTATGTCAACATGTATACAGTTTTATACTGTGTTGTATTTTTGAAACTATTTTCATAAAATATGCTTTTAAGTAAAAGCATCATGAGCATATGACTGTAACCTCAGACCGGCAAATTTATTTTCATTACATGTCTTCTTACAGCAGGGAAAATGGCATGTTATCATTGTTATGACTTTTCTACATTTACTTTTAATATCAATTGTTACCTGTACATAAAATGAACAAAATTATACCAAAATTGGTTTAATGAATTAATGAGATAATAGATGAACTTGAAATTACACTCCTCAATCTCCGACACCTGACTTCTTGAATATTTCCTTGTTAGACATAAATCCATCAAATAACACAGATATATATATATATAAAATAATTGAACCTCTTGGATCACATGCCACAAGGACTCTTAAGTTCAATGTGTTTGTAGACTTATAATCGAGTGGGTTTGGGAATGCACAGACAATGATGTTGGTTTAGAAATCTTTATTCCTGTGTGATCAAATACAGCAAATGTGGTTGGTAACTCCAGCTGATGAACTTTGGGGCATGTGTTGATATATAACATCTCTTGATGCATGGCCAGGTGGAAACTTCTCCACATCAAAAATACAAGTAATCCATCCAGTTTGGGAAACAATACACTTGCAGTTTTGGTTTCTAATGCCAAATTTGTAACCAAGATTCACATTATCAAAGTCGTGACGGACTTTCAATATAACTACATGTAATAACAGTTGATTTTTCAACAGACAGTGACATAACTTCTTTTTGTCTATTGGTAGGCAAGTTGATATGGATATTCTGCAACATCTGGTACAAAAAAGTTCACAATATAATCATACTGTTGTGTTGTAAATCCAGTGTAGTATCTGAAGTGTTCCTCATTTGTCTCAAGTTCATTAAAGTGATGTCATTATTTGTTAGTTTGAACTGATGAGCTGGAAGAATTTCTCTGTAATGTTTGGTATCTGCATACAGTGTCAAAGATGATATATATTTCCTGTCTATGTTGGATGTTCTCTTAATTGCCAAATTACAAAACTACCATTGGGTCAACCCCTGAAATCAAACGAAGAGAAATATCATATATATATACAAATAATTCCATAAACTCAAACAATGCTTCCTGACACTCAACTCTCATATAGACCTTTTGAAAATCAAGACATATGAAAGTTTTATTTGTCCTCAGCATATATTATATGACATCTTGCATTAGTTAGTTTATATTAAAGCCTTGAAAGTCTATTTGGTCAATACTTTAACAATGGTTAAAAGACTTATTAACATAAAATTATCCTTATAAAGTAACTAATATTGCTGCTGTATCTATCGGTGTGTTACATTTTAATATTAAATGATATAATACCTCCTTTGGTGACCCGTATTAATTAGATATACCATTGACATATTATGTACGAATGCAATGAAGATATAATGAAATCCCTTTTGATTTGTTTTCAGGAGGCCCATCAGGAGGAGATAAAAGAATTGAAGGTAAATACGACAATATCTTAGTTGAACGTTCCAAAGATTTTTTCCTTGATGTAAGATTTCTTTTGTCGATTCGTATGTTTCTGGACTTTCCATAAAACCTACAAAGCCTTTTATGGAAATAACTACTAGAAAATTTTCATGACTAAGTCCAACTAATGTTCCGTGGCGCACAAAATTTTATAACTACTAATCGGAAATTAAGGAAACATCCCAAACAAGGGTCGTCAAAACCACTAACTCAATTTTCAGTGCTACTAATTTCTTCATTTCTAGAAACGGATCAGCTGCAGACATAAATATTTAGTATTGGATTTAGTTGACGAGTCGTTATGATACTTTTTAGCTCGCCTATTAGAAGAATAGGGGGGGGGGGGCTAATGTTGTCACCCCGGTGTCGACGTCGGCGTCAGCGTTGGCGTCCCATTTCACGTTAAAGTTTTCGAGCAAGGTTCTGTTTCGTCAATTGTTTAAGCTTAAGTCATCATAAATGTTTATCATTTTATTTTCCTAATGTGTATGGATGCTGAACGTGATAATACAACCAATTTGGGGCCCTTTAGGTTTTTTGAGTCTGTTAATTTGTCATATTTCCATGTTTAAATAGTAAATACTGGAACATCAACATCAATCTTACTAGAGCTTCATAATACAATATCATATAATATTATGTAATACGCAGATAGACGAGTAGTGTGACCTTATTTTAGATTCATCTTTTATCTATATGTATATATGTTCATGGACGTATACAGGAAATCGATCGTGCATGTTTGCGTTGAAATTAATGAAAATGGAATATTGGATACTATACGATATATAATTTGCAACTAATACCTGTGTTTCCAACGGAATAGATAATCGATTTTAAATAGGTTTTACAATACAGAAATTTAAACAACTATGCGTTACTTGTTTAATAGAAATTAAGTATTAGATTTAGATATCACTAAAATCAACACGGTCCGTTTATGGAGTGATTTCGCAAATTTGATTGACCAATCCTCCCGATCGCACAGCTGTGCGGCACGACGTACCGCTGTCACCGTGGAGAACTCGAAGGTTAAAGGAATCGGGGTGCTCAGGGGGTGCGTACCTCTGACTTAGGAGGCGCTGAGACGGCATTGGGGGGAGCTCGAAACGAGAGAATGGCCGACGGTAGTTGTTTACATTTTTAATGCGATCATAGACACGTATATTGAGAGGAAAATTAAAAACCAACAATTTTTGCATGTAGAGTGATTTCCATTCTACCGATGAGATGTGTTGAATGAAGCCAAGGATGCACGATTCGTTCAAGTTAAGTCACATAAGTCATGCGAGTAGGTGCGACGGGTGGTTTGTTTCCATTTTCGCTGCCAAAATACGGAGCTTGCGGTGGTTTTACGTAGTTTACAATTCCAGAACTAGACTCATGAAAATTCAGATTTTCATTAACATTGAAAGGTATATTAATGTTAAAATTTCTCCATGACATGTAAAATGGTTGAAATCTCAAAAATTACCCTACGTTAGCGAGGGACGTGATCGGGGGGAGACCCTATTTTAGCTGGGGACGGCGCATGGATTGGCCCTGCTGGCCCCGGGTTACGTTACGTATATACGTTAGGCCTACACTTAAATTGCAGAATGCATAATATGATCTCACTTAAAATTAATTTAGATGAGTCTAATTTCCATATGCATGATTTATAAGTAATCTACGTACGTCCCCGTTTTTGACAATATTTAAACCAGAGACATACATGTACTTGATTTCTTTCAAACATATAGTGCTACATTAATATCGTAGACAAATAATATTCGATCATAAGCTTTGAAATAAATTTTGATTCACATATTTTATCTATTTATGTTTGTTAATGTTATCATTTCGGGTAGGTATAACCTATCGACATTATATCTACAATGAAATCACGCCAAAATTTGCAGATAATGCGTCATAATTCATGTTGTCAGAAACATTTTAATTGTCAATCTGATTTCGTGCATTTACACACAGAATAATTACTTGTTTTGATTTTCATCCAGTAAATTTATATTATAAATTCACCTATGAATCATTACTTTACTATGTGTATACCCAATGTATAGACATATTAACATATAGACACAGATGGGGATACAGGGTATGTAGGTTGTGTAATAATTGCACCTAAATATTTAGTTAGTGTACCTGTAATTATATAACTATCTATAGGCACAATACCCTGTAGGTCTGTTGGGCTGTATTATCTCCATTTGCCCCACGTTTTATTATCTGATAATTAGCAGAATGTTGTGATAAGGACTATAGTCTATTTCAGAGAAGTTATCCCTGACTTACATGTGTTTTACCTGTGAATTTCACCTGTGATACGTACTGTACTTATTCCATAAGGGTATCATTGTATGATATATTTTAAAGAGAAAAGTACAATATATGTATGTAAATAAGTTTGAATTTGACTTTTTTAGGATAATTAAGTATCTCATTACTCTTTTCATAGTGTTTTTTTTTTTTTTTTTTATTTATTTGTACCTTTCAATGTTTTAATATAATTGTAAATCTTTGAAGGTGAGACGCTAATAGAGTATCTTATTTTATCTTATCTTACGGAAATAATATTACATGTAATAATCTTTTAATTTGTTACTTTTTTGTGATGTCAGTTATGTTCTTGTTTTTGTTATATTTTATAAATAAAATATATCAAACGTAAAATTGATATTTGGTCGTAGCATTAAAAACTTAAAAATTCATTTCTCTCTTTTTGACCAACATATACGTCGTGTATATATGTGCATACAACTACATTGAAATACATGTACATATAAACACATAAATGATAACTATAGTTGCTAGTTGTAGTTCAATCATAATTGACCTCCATGGGTATCGAGCTACATGTATTGAGGTACATACACGTAAATACTTACGTAGTGGCATTAGTGGCATTTATAAGAAAATCCACATTTAACATATTTACAAAAATAGTTTATGGTAATAGGTATTATGTTTATGCTTTTTTTCATTAGAAATCACCTTTGCGACAAATTCCACTAAAATATCTATACTGCAATATATCGTAAAATTTAGGAATGCCGTTGAGCCAATTTGCCGACAAAAATCTTACTTTTACGTTCATAATTTTGACATGTTCGAACTATCCGAAATATGGTCTATAATAAAAAAAAATCTATGTTCGAACTATCACTAGCTAAACAATTATCTCACTCACATTCACATTCTCTCAAACAATTTGCAATCTGCTGATGTCTATATTCTTTAGACATGTTTTTATAGTGTGATAAGAAGGATATGCATTATACATGTATATACATAAAAAATACTTGTCAAATAATACAAATTCAAATGCAAATGTAAGTTTTGCGGGTTACCCTTTCGCTATTACAGTGTAACATTTAAAACAAAATATATCTCAATGAATCCAAATATTACATATTGACTAAAACGTATATTTAATTTATTATATTTAGTAATTATATCAGGTGGGATATTTTAGCGACCATCTGGATTTTTCAAAAAAAATATCACCCTTGATGAAAAATATCTTGATTTTCTCAATGTCTAACAAATACATATACAATATGTTGACTTTCTTGTCAATGAAGAATTGGAATTTCGGGACACCATTACAGTTTGATATATATGGTATACAACTGTATATGGTATAATTAATTAGATACAAGTTCAATATACATTTGTATCTACATGTGTATTGTTACATGTATCATCCTATAGAGTTTAACAGTATCTTGTGATATATTCTCTATATCAATCTGTAGCTACATAAGTGCACACGCCAACTTGTATATATATATCTATATATATCTTACAAACATTATTGTCATGACAAAGTCTTTATAATAATGACAGTGGAATATGTGTATTACTAAATATCACATATTTGTTTTTAACTAATACTTGAAATTGCAGTTTGTAAAATAAAACACTTTCTCTGACACTTAATTCTCCTAAAACTTGGATGCAATTTTGTTCTTTAATTCACAATTCTAATAGTGAAATTTATTAAGAGGTAACATATAAAATATTACATATATATAGTTGTCTGTCAAAATGCTCAAAATATTATATAGTACTGTACTGTTTACATGTATAGTGATATCTCTCTAATTCCACACTTTTGACAAACTATGGGTAGCTCAGGTAAACGAACACAGCTAAGCACAGGTAAAAATTAATATGGAACTGACTGTAATTAGTTTTCCATTATTCTCCTATATCAACACGTTTCTTTGTTCTCTAAAAAGTGGGCAAATGGAGAACACACCGTCTGTTGTTATGACCACCAGGACTTTTAATTTTCCACGTTACCCTCATTCGACTCATTCCCTGGGGCCATTCCCTACCTAAATACCAAGATTTCAAGATTTCAAGATTTTATTTATTCACTCAGACATACAATATAGTGTGTAACAAGAGGTCATACAATTTTAAACAGAATTAATGCATGACAGGGAAAATGTAACATCATATGCAAAGAAAATACATACATATTAACATTTCATAAGTGTAGTTATAAATATTATAAACTTACCTACTACATAATCACAATGCTGGGTGATAAAAGTGTGTTATAATAACTTAACTATTTTTTGGATGAATTAACTGACATTTATATATATATATTTTTATAAAATATTGAGAACATTCCTTTCATTTTGTAGTAATTAGGATTTCTATGGTAGTAATTTGGGATATATTTACTACGCAACTGGGCTACGATATGGTTGTTACACACAAATAAAAAATGGAACTCATCTCCAGTACCAGTGCTACAAAGTGGACATACTCTATCTTGACGTTGTATCCCAGCCCATCTTCCAGTTTCAACCGGAAATGTTATATTAGATGTTCTAAATTTACATATTGTTTTCCTGTCTTTTACATTAAGACGCACCAGATAATTTTCGAAGCCAAAATGTTATTTAAATATAGAGTATGTCCGTACTCTTGGCGTGTTTCCTAATTGGTTAAACCATGTTTGTATAAATTGGTCGTGTAATTTTTGAGTAATTATAGTTGAATGTAGATATTTAATATTAGGTAAACAGTTTCTCTGATGTTTCCAAACAAAACCTAATCCAACACTGTCTAAAATATTTTTAACATATTTCATCCATTTAAACTCAATCTGACCAGTTACATGGAGAGTATACCAAATGTAACACTTTACCTGATGATCGGTCAAGCGTCACAGCATGTAAGTATACATCATGTTACCTATATAATCTATCTCCATGGGTTCCATTTATAATGACAGCCTAAATAATCTAACTAGTAAAATAAAGTCTACGTACTACACTTCCCGATGTGGTTGTGTTCTAAGTAAAAAAAAATTGTAATTAAACCTACTTATTTTGTGAAAATCTACTTTACAGGTACTTGTCCAAAGTTGCAACAGATTTACATAGTATTGTAATTAATTACCTGAATGAAAGAAAGATATAAACATAAAACATAAACATATCGCTCATCGGATTCCGTGTGTTGTTGGAATATCGAGTAATTGTAATTTCTCAATAAGATCACATATTCAGATTTCTTTATTACGCTCTGACACACTTACGTGTGTAACAAGAGGTCAAATCAATGTATTACATTTTGACATGACGGAACACAATCAACATAGCATTAGTATAATACAATCAACACAACATAAGTATAATACAGAATATAATGGAATTAATTAATCAATCTAATTATTACAAATAATTTTCTCTAATTTCTCAATAAACCTGCTAAGTTGCGAAAGAATACGCACATGGCACTAGTTTATAATTTATAAGACTAGCAAATTACTATATAACGGCAAAATAACACTTCCTCATTATGAAATTCATGGACGTGCTCACCCAGGCCGCCATCGCCGGCTTTCGGCCGCCTCACCCATACCTCCGTCCCCAATATATTCACTATTTCATCAAATCACCACTAAATTAAACCTAAAATTTCTTTACAAATTAATCTACAAACATCTATCATCAATTATATATCTTTACACACAGTGTTAAGCACGTAAAACCGCCGTATGCTCCGTATCTTAACAGCAAAAATATAAACAAATCACCCGTCGCACCTTCTCGCATGACTTATGTGGCTTAGCTTGAACGAATCGTGCATCCTTGGCTTCAATCAACACATCTCATCAGTAGAATGGAAATCACTTTACATGCACAAATTGTTGGTTTTTAATTTTCCTCTCAACATACCTGTCTATGATCGCATTGAAAAAATGTAAACAACTACCGTCGGCCATTCCTTGTTTCGAGCTCCCCCAATGCCACCTCAGCGCCTCCTAAGTCAGAGGTACGCACCTCCTGCGCACACCGATTCCGTTTACCTTCTCCACGGTGGCTGTCCGGTGTGCGATTCTAACCGCACAGCTGTGGGCACGATGTGCGAACTATGTTTGCACGATGTGCGCACGCAATTTTACAAACGTGTTAGGCATTCATGCCCGCATGGTATATATGCCTAATTTTAGGTCTCTGAGCCTTCAAGAACTTGAGCAGATTTTTTGCAATTTTGAACTTTGATCCTTCTTTCAAAACGGAAGTTGACGTTTTAATGAAAAATGTACAAGTATTTCCATATCCTATTCTACATTACTTGAGTTTTGTCTTGATCGCACTGGTGGAGTCAGAGGAGGTGTTTAAAATATAATTGTCAAAATTTGCAAAAAATATTCTAGTTCAATATTAATTACGTCATAACAAATCGATTAGTTGATTAATTGTAAATTTGAAGACATGGAAATCTTTAGCATTACATACTGCATCGATATAATGCAAAAAATAAGGGAAATAATTTAATTATGAAAAACAAATTATCTAAAAATAGTAACATTTAGTAAACTTTGACCTCTAGCGAACTTTTAAACGAGACATATTCTGTGTAAACATGTAATAAGGAAGAGTTAGATATGACCTTTGCCTACAATGAAATATCTTCAGATTTAAAATACCTTTGTATACTGTTAGAATGATTTTTTTTTAGGTTTTACGTCAATCAATATGATATTTTACGTATTCCAGCGACATTAGTATATTTTAATTTACTTACTTTTGGAAATAATGAATTTTTTGTGCCCCTGTTCCCCCGATGCAAATATTCACTGTTGCCATACTTTGAAGGTATTTATCAATACGGTGTTTATTCCCGTTGAAAACAAGCGTTCTGATGTCCATCGACTTTATGAATTTAAATTCAACACAAGAAGCCGAACATGTTCAATAAACAATGCATTTTCAGAACTAATATCGACATTAGTCAGTCATAGAACTCGATACCAGATAATAAGAATTCCCAGTAACAGTTGCGATAGGAAAATATTACAATTTTAGAAAATGAGTGTTTAAAGCCACACTATACGTTACTATCAACAAAAATTCAAGTTAAATTTGACTCCGATATTGTTAGTATTTGTAGATGTAGTTGAAATTAAAATACATTAAAGAATGTTTATAAGTTGTTTTAATAACTTTGGAACAGCAGTAGTTGAAAGTCGATACATGTAAACATGCCTTCATTTTAAACTGGTCGCCATAGAAGTTACGATTATTGCCGAACGGAAGTCGTAAAGTTCATGACCCGTTTTCGGAAGAGTTCGGACAGACGTTACGTAGTTACGGTAGTCACATGACGTTCTCGGCAACTACGTTACTATGTCGGCTAACTTCGGCTTGTTTGACTAAGTGGGACCCACCCAGCGATGTTTAATATTTGTTTGATTTGTATCAAAATATTCCGAATCATAATTGCTCATAATTGCTCATCTTGACTTCGATTTAGTCCTGTCTCTGCATGATTTACAACAGGAATTTTTTTCAACATTCTTCTAAATCATGAAAAAAATAAGAAAATACAGATATCGGCTTTTAATTTCTTTATTTGATTCCCATTTATAAATTTGATGATTTGATCCCGAACCTTCCAGTGACGTCACATTTTATTACTTTAGCGTTGAAAGCTGACGTTTTGAAGATAAGTGGTGTTTATGATGGCAATTTGCACTCATATACAACAGAACATAGGTTAGAATAATTGTGTAAGTTATTCTTGAAACATTACCATTAAAAAGTCACTTTTTTTTCACGGGAACAGATCCGATTTGATGCATTCAACTCAAATATAAAAAAAATGAATGATATTGCAGAAAGTTTTGGGACCTAAGATAGTTCATGTGAATGTTTAAGTATTCAATGATAGCTTCTTTTTTAATGAATAAGAAAAAATAAACACGAAAATCACGATAGCTGATTGCAACCCAGTGGTACCGCGGTTTCAATGGTTTTTCGACGGCGATAGACCAAAATAGATTTTTTTACACACAATGTCAAACATATTCAATTCAAATCATTAATTATATGTTTCAGAAGCGTGTTAATGATGTTTTTGTGCAATATTTCATGAATGTCATCTACTAAACGAAGCATTGTATCCACAAACGCTGTAAGATTTACAGCCTACTGTTTCTTTTTCTTTGTCAAAGTGACGTTTAAATAATGAAACGTATCAAGATATAGTAACACTATTATTTTTACTATGTTATGCTGTATATGAGTGCAAATTGCCACCGTAATACCACAAATGAATGCTTATTCCTTCAAAACGTCAGCTTGTAAGGTCGAATCACCCGGGAGGACTAAAAAGTGACGTCATTGGAATGTTGGGGATCAAATCGTCAAATTTAGAAATGGTAATCAGAATAAAGAAATTAAACTTTTATTTACTGACATCGCAATATTTTCCTATCGCAACTGTTACAGGAAATTCCTATTACCTGGTATCGAGTTCTATCGCTGAAGGGCTGGGTTGCTGATTAATCTCGGTATTAGTGTGCTGAAAATATCTGGTTTATTGATATTGTTCCGCTACTTTTGTTGAGTTTGAATTCGCAAATTCGAAGGGCGTCAGAACGCTTGTTTTCAACCGGAATCAACACCGTAGTGATAAAAACCTTCCAAGTGAATTTTTGCATCGGGGGAACAGGGACATAAAAAGTAGATTTTCTCAAAAAGTAAATGAAAGTAAACGTGATTACAAACAAGTCATACTTTGAACAAATTCAAAATGAAAACATTGGTGAAAGATAAACTTCCCAATTTTTTCTTACCTGAATTTAACAATTAAATGTTGTCCTGAATCTTGGCTGAAAAGCCGTTGTATGTGAGCAGTTGCTTCGGAATTTTTCGGCTGGCAACGGAGAATGACGTCGAGATATTTTTTGTAGCCGCAGTCACGTAGCTTTGCAGAAAGTGAAAGTAGAAGTATCACGTGTTCAATATGGTTTTCTTGTTATAAACTCAATGCCAGTAGTTCAACAAAGCTATGATTCTAATAATTAATAATTCTATAAATGTTATCTAGTAAAACAGTTAGTCAGCGCACACAATAAGCAATAAAAACAAAACACAAGTCAACATCGATAAGACTAATGGGTCTGGGGAGATTTACTCTTTCGCCGTTGAAAATCCTTTATCTACCTAACATGTGTCTATTTAGTAACACAGTTAAAAAACAACAAACGGAAAAATGGATTAACTGCTGCGCTCTCAGATAGGCTTTGCCTAAAATTATATTATTATTATATATAATGTACGTTAACAATATAACCGATATTTACATAATATATAATTCATTTTTCGATTATATGGGCATGACGTACATAGCAACTATTTTACATAATGAATAACTTGCGTGCCCGAACGACAGATATTAAACATTTATTTACTGACATCGTAATATTTCCTATCACAACTGTTACAGAAAATTCTTGTCATCTGGTATCGAGTTCTATGCTGACTTATGTCGATATTAGTGCTGAAAATGCATTGTTTCTTGATATTGTTCCGCTTCTTTTGTTGACTTTAAATTCGTAAAATAAACGTAACCCTCGAAGGCCTTAAGAACGCTTGTTTTCAACGGGAATAAACACCGTAGTGATAAAGACTTCCCAAGTGAATATTTGCCTCGAGGAAACAGGGACACAAAAAGTTAATTTTCTCCAAAAGTAAGTAAATTGAAATACATTAATTTTGCTGGAACACTAAAATATCATTCTGATTTCAGAACAGTTGGAATTATGAAGATACCTCCAACAGTCTTTTAATTGTTATTATTTTATATTATGTAAGTTAACAAGCTAACCGATATTTACATAATGTAATATAATTTTAATTACTGGGATTGAGTTTATAATAAGAAAAACAATATTGAACCAAGTATACTTCTACTTTCACTTTCTGCAAAAATACGTGACTGCGGCTACAAAATATATCTCAACGTCATTCTCCGTTGCCAGGCGGAATACTTCGAAGCAGCTGTTCACATAAAACGGCTTTTAAATTAAGATTTAGAACAAAATGTAATTGTTAGATTCAGGTAAGAATAAATTGGAAGGTTTATCTTTCACTGATGTTTTCATTTTGAAAATTGTCAAACTTTTCAACTTTTTATAACTTGTTTGTAATCACGCGAGAGTGTGACTGATCTTGTGTTGACTTCCTGTTTCCGGCTTTTGAGAAAGTTTTCCAACTCTGCATATATTGGATGATTTACAATAAGAATAACGTTACCGAGACATCTCTATCACAAGAGTTCGCTTCGCGAACGGGCCTTAGGCCCGTTCACTGCGCTCGCTATAATTCATTTTTCGCATTTATGTGGGACATAACTTACATCGCAACTATTTTACATAATCAAGGACGTATCATGACTTATAAATCCTTTGACATAATGAAAAAACTTTCTTTGCTCCTGTGCTTGGGCTTGGGACCAATATTACATGTACATTTTACGGTCCCAATAGGGGAAATAGAGGTAAATCATATAATTCGCTACTAGTCATAGAGTTCTGCATGGATTGAAACCATATTTGGCCAAAACCATCCTTGGGGGTAGGAAAACAGAGTTTGTATACATTCTGGCTCTGACCCCTGGGGGCAGGAGGGCCGGGGCCCAATAGGGGAAATAGAGGTAAATCCTATAAATCGCTAGTAGTCCTAGAGTCCTAGTCCTTTAGGGAATAAAATTTTACTATTCATACCAAAGCCAAACCTATACAATGCCGAAAAAACACTAGTCAAAATACTAACATTTTATAATTTATAACATACTAAAATATGTTATCTATTGTTTTCACAAATCAGCAAATAACTTTGACAAAAATTGAGATCCGCTACAATTTTAAATGAATCTTAAAATATTTGTAATGTATCTGAAAAAAGAAACATGAATATATGATGGCAACGATATCTATTTATAGTAGCAGGGTATTTTCCGACTTGGATGAACGGTGTCTGGGCGATAGCTATCGTGGTTGATATCAATTAGAAATTCAATTTTATTGAGTAAACATGCGAAACGACGATGGGGTTTTATTGCGACTGTATTGAAGAAAAGGTAAATTTAAACGTGAAATATAAAGGATATCCATCAAATAATAAATACGTATTTTATTTTTTGTTTACTTGAGAATTTACGTACTTGAGGCTGCCATACACTCTACTGCACCGGCTAATTAGACCTTCACAATGTTGATTTAATACGTATTTAATAAAGGTCTTCAAACTTTTTTTTTCTATTGAAAACTTGAACAATATTTCAGTTTTAAAATTTGATTGTATATTATTAACTAAAACAAATCAGATGAATAATTTGAGGCAGTACAGCTTTATTAATTAAAACTATTGCCATGTGATATCATTACGAAATTACATTAAGATATTCAAACTTAACTATATGCAAAATCGCTTTAAAGATATTGTGTTCCTGTAGCTACATTTACCATTTAGATTTAGATATCGCTAAAATGACAGTACAAGCAAATTACACTCTTCAACACGGTCCGTTTATGGAATGATTTCGCAAATTTGATTGACCGATCGTCCTGCTCGCAAAGTTGTGCGGTACGGACCGCACAGCTCTGTGCAACCGCACCCACAGTTGTGCGGACGATGTGCAAACGATGTATGCACGATGTGCGCTCGCAGATTTTGGTACGTTATATGCGGTCACACAATTGTATGTCTCACAAAGGTGTGTAGTTTTTATTTTCCATCTTACTGAATGTCCAATATTTTCCAAAGCATGTACATGTATAATTACATGTGGGGGAAAGGCATTCGAAAAGCCTTAGTTTATCTATTTTCATGCAGATATTTATATTGCGAATAATATGCTAATTTACTTTTGTTTCATTCCAGGAAGAGCTCACTGACGTTAAGGTGATCAAATAAAAAATGAACTTGTATTGTGCTGCAGTGACACTATGTCGTTTGTCAATTAATTCCCACCAAAACTTATTTGTTCAGATAACGTTTGCAACCGAAATTACTTTTAATCTCTTGACACCAAGCATTGAAACTAGATATTAGGCCTTTGATGGACATTTTAAACTCTATTTCGAATTGTGTTTGTTTTGGGTATAACATACCGAGAGAAGAACTATGTTTTTGCTTGATAGATATTTATTGTTTAAAATATTGTTTGAGACCAATATCCTAACATAAATAAGACAAATTTATATCATGACTGATATGGCTAGCAGTGGAAATTAAATAGTGACCCCAGAAGATACTAAACCGTGGTTGTGCGTAGTAAACGGTATCTATTCTATTGCAAATTTACATACACAAACTATCCAAGGTAAAAAGATTAAATACAAATGTGTATGGCATTATGATTATAGTATAGTTTAGGTTTCCTTTACTGCATGTCTACATATTTCAAATTAAAGAAGCTAAAAAAGTAGTATTTTTAAATTACCTTTGCTATTACGTGAAAATAATCATGTGCATTTATCGAACTATTTATGGCAATGATCCTGAAGGATAGACTACCTTTTTTTTCTTTTTCGCAGGGACAGTTGCCCAGGATGGAGGTACGTTATTGTTCAAAATATTGTTTGAGACAAAAATACTCACATAAAAATGTAGAATTTATATCACGAATGATGTGGCTAGTAGGGTTAATTAAATAGTGTCCCCAGAAGATACTAAACAGTGGTTGTGCGTAGTAATCGACTCCTATTCATCAATCACACTTTCCATTGATCAATCTGCATTCAAGTCACGTACATGACTACAAGGGAAATAACTCGCACAGGATAATTCAGTTAACCTGGTTATCTTGGATAATTCAATATTTAAATTTTGTATTTCGACTAATGTTACATGCGATTAAGGTGATTCAACTAATGTAATTTTTGGGTTTTTTTTTTTAACATATAGGCGATGCGTAAGGAAGAAATAAGTTTCAAATAATCTTTGAATGCCACAATTAAGATGTGAATTATGAAAAAATGTTAATAATGAAATAGCTTATTTTAAGTTTCCAAAACTTATATATCTATTTATTCGTCACTTGTTTAATAAACAAAGGTAATTTTTTTAAGGACATGAATTAACCAATTCAGAATCCGTAGAGAATGGCAAATCGTAATTAGCATTGCCGTTGTATTCATCGGTGTGTTAAATTTTGATATTGAAATATATAATACCCCATTTGGTGTCCCGTATCAATTTAATACACTATTGATGTATTATGTTCTATTACAATGAAAATATTATATAATCCCTATTGTTTTCTTTTCAGGAGGAGAAAGAAGCTTTGAAGGTAAATATATCAATAGCTTAATTTCATACTCAAACGTTAATGATGATAATACAAGTTTAAAATAAAACACATTAAAATAGATATGGTGTTAGTTATCGGGCTCGCGTTGGACTATATACATATGCACGTTCATAGTTTTCTTAACCTGTCTATATTATTCGGGTGTTTTCTTCATGTTAGGCAAAAAACCCCTAATATTATAGGCAGGTTTAGCAGACTAGCACGTTCAGAGTTGAAATGAAATCCGTTTTTGGCAAGACTGCCCTAATTAGTATTTATATATATATATATATATATATATATCAACAAAATTCACAGTGTAGCATTTCAAACGGAAAATAAACAGCAAAGTTTCAGCTGGTACCTTGTGCTGAAAAACGTCAAGGTACATTTTGGAATCATGGCCATCCATTATAGCCACCCATATCCGTCTGAATCATTTTAAAAGATAGAAAATGCGGAAACATCTTCTGAAGAAAATGAAATGATGCAGGAATCGACCGCAATTTTATGCTGTTTTTTCGTTTGAAATACGACAATTCCCCGAATTGTAATATGTTAACAACTGAACATATGTTTCTGGGATTGCCATGAAAACCACCAGGCCTTTTATGGAAATGACTACAGGAAGAGGGTTTTATCACAAATTTTCTCAAATTAAGGAAAATTCCCAAAATATATTGCCTACACCCGGTCGTTGAGCTAAATTAAATGTAGCCGCCGCTTGCATATTATTTAGTTATTGATATATATTTTCAGTAGTTCTCATAAGAAGTTAAGAAATTGTTGTGTGAATGTCCAATATTTTTTGGTCCATACATGTTGTGATGTACGTATTATTGCGTGTAAAAAACCCTTTGGAAACCTTAGTTTATATATTTACTTGCAAATATTATGTTTTGATTGATTGCTGTTTAACTTTTTTTTATTACAGAAAGAGCTCACTGCCGTTAAGGTAAGCAAATTAGTAAATGAAATCGTGTTGTGTTGCAGTGACACTTTATCGTTTGTGCACTTAATTCCCATCAAAGCTTATTTTTTCAGATAACGTTTGCAAACGAAATTACTTCTAATCTCTTGACACCATAAAACTAGACATTCGACTTTTGCTGGACACCTTCTTCAACTCAATTTCAAAATGTGTTTGTTTTGGGCAAATCATTTTATAACAGACGGAGAGAAGAACCACGTTTTATTTGATAGAAATTTATTGTTTTTATGCCATTTAAAATAAGGCTAAACTGGCGTCGATAAACTTCAATTTAGTGTTCTCACCAATTGTGTACTGTGTCGGGGCCACGGTGGCCGAGTGGTTTTGATGTCTCAACATATGACCACAAGCCCTCCACCTCTGGGCTCGCGAATACGAATCCCAAGTATAGCATTTGCCAGGTATTGACTGCTGTCGTTGTTTTTTTCTCCAAGTACTCCGGCTTTCCTCCACCAACAAACCTGCCACATCTTTACATGGACCTGGCTGTTGATTGGACGTTTAACTAACTAAACCCGTATACTGTTTCAGTTTACTGACAACACATATTTTGTGCGATACCCTTGAAAATGGCTAAATATTGCAGGGCCTATTCTGTACTTATTTTCATATTACCTAATGCTATATTAATAAAGTCACATGTCACGTGGTATAAATGAATGATGTCATTCTCATTCATCGGTCATATCAAAAGGTTTATCATAATTAAAGATATTAATGTAACATGCCGTTAGGAAAAGCATTCTAAAATTAAAAGATATTTATTCTATTGCAAATTTACAAACACTAACTATCCAAGGTAAAAAGATTTAATACAAATGTGTATGGCATTATGATTATAGTATAGTTTAGGTTTCCTTTACTGTATGTCTACATATTTCAAAATAAAGAAGCTAAAAAGTAGTATTTTAAAATACCTTTGCTATTACGTGAAAATAATCATGTGCATTTATCGAACTATTTATGGCAATGATCCTGAAGCATAACTTTTTTCTTTTTTTGCAGGGACAGTTGTCCAGGATGGAGGTACGTTATTGTTCAAAATATTGTTTGAGACAAAAAATACTAACATAAATCAGTAGAATTTATATCACGAATGATGTGGCTAGTAGGGATAATTAAATAGTGTCCCCAGAAGATACTAAACCGTGGTTGTGCGTAGTAATCGACTCCTATTCATCAATCACACTTTCCATTGATCAATCTGCATTCAAGTCACGTACATGACTACAAGGGAAATAACTCGCACAGGATAATTCAGTTAACCTGGTTATCTTGGATCAAAATTAATCTCAATATTTAAATTTTGTATTTCGAGCTAATGTTACATGCGATTAAGGTGATTCAACTAATTGTAATTTTTGGGTTTTTTTTTTAACATATAGGCGATGCGTAAGGAAGAAATGGTAAGTTTCAAATAATCTTTGAATGCCACAATTAAGATGTGAATTATGAAAAAAGGGTTAATAATGAAATAGCTTATTTTAAGTTTCCAAAACTTATATATCTATTTATTCGTCACTTGTTTAATAAACAAAGGTAATTTTTTTAAGGACATGATTTAACCAATTCAGAATCCGTAGAGAATGGCAATCGTAATTAGCATTGCCGTTGTATTCATCGGTGTGTTAAATTTTGATATTGAAATATATAATACCAATTTAATACACTATTGATGTATTATGTTCGATTACAATGAAAATATTATATAATCCCTATTGTTTTCTTTTCAGGAGGAGAAAGAAGCTTTGAAGGTAAATATATCAATAGCTTAATTTCATACTCAAACGTTAATGATGATAATACAAGTTTAAAATAAAACACATTAAAATAGATATGGTGTTAGTTATCGGGCTCGCGTTGGACTATATACATATGCACGTTCATAGTTTTCTTAACCTGTCTATATTATTCGGGTGTTTTCTTCATGTTTGGCAAAAAAAACTAATGTTATAGATAGGTTTAGCAGACTAGCACGTTCAGAGTTGAAATGAAATCCGTTTTTGGCAAGACTGCCCTAAGTATATCTATATATATATATATATATCAACAAAATCACAGTGTAGCATTTCAAACGAAAGATTAACAGCAAAGTTTCAGCTGGTACCTTGTGTTGAAAAACGTCAAGGTACATTTTGGAATCATGAATATCCGTATAGCCACCCATACCCGTCTGAATCATTTTAAAAGATAGAAAATGCGGAAACATCATTGAAGAAAATGTAATGATGCAGGAATCGACTGCAATTTTATGCATTTTTTTTCGTTTGTGATACGACAATTCCCCCGATTGTAATATGTTTACAACTGAACATATGTTTCTGAAATTGCCATGGAAACCACCAGGCCTTTTATGGAAATGACTACAGGAAGAGGGTTTTATCACAAATTATCTCAAATTAAGGAAAATTCCCAAAATATATTGCCTACACCCGGTGGTTGAGCTAAATTAAATGTAGCCGCCGCTTGCATATTATTTAGTTATTGATATATATTTTCAGTAGTTCTCATAAGAAGTTAAGAAATTGTTGTGTGAATGTCCAATATTTTTTGGTCCATACATGTTGTGATGTACGTATTATTGCGTGTAAAAAACCCTTTGGAAACCTTAGTTTATATATTTACTTGCAAATATTATGTTTTGATTGATTGCTGTTTAACTTTTTTTTTATTACAGAAAGAGCTCACTGCCGTTAAGGTAAGCAAATTAGTAAATGAAATCGTGTTGTGTTGCAGTGACACTTTATCGTTTGTGCACTTAATTCCCATCAAAGCTTATTTTTTCAGATAACGTTTGCAAACGAAATTACTTCTAATCTCTTGACACCATAAAACTAGACATTCGACTTTTGCTGGACACCTTCTTCAACTCAATTTCAAAATGTGTTTGTTTTGGGCAAATCATTTTATAACAGACGGAGAGAAGAACCACGTTTTATTTGATAGAAATTTATTGTTTTTATGCCATTTAAAATAAGGCTAAACTGGCGTCGATAAACTTCAATTTAGTGTTCTCACCAATTGTGTACTGTGTCGGGGCCACGGTGGCCGAGTGGTTTTGATGTCTCAACATATGACCACAAGCCCTCCACCTCTGGGCTCGCGAATACGAATCCCAAGTATAGCATTTGCCAGGTATTGACTGCTGTCGTTGTTTTTTCTCCAAGTACTCCGGCTTTCCTCCACCAACAAACCTGCCACATCTTTACATGGACCTGGCTGTTGATTGGACGTTTAACTAACTAAACCCGTATACTGTTTCAGTTTACTGACAACACATATTTTGTGCGATACCCTTGAAAATGGCTAAATATTGCAGGGCCTATTCTGTACTTATTTTCATATTACCTAATGCTATATTAATAAAGTCACATGTCACGTGGTATAAATGAATGATGTCATTCTCATTCATCGGTCATATCAAAAGGTTTATCATAATTAAAGATATTAATGTAACATGCCGTTAGGAAAAGCATTCTAAAAATAAAAGATATTTATTCTATTGCAAATTTACAAACACTAACTATCCAAGGTAAAAAGATTTAATACAAATGTGTATGGCATTATGATTATAGTATAGTTTAGGTTTCCTTTACTGTATGTCTACATATTTCAAAATAAAGAAGCTAAAAAGTAGTATTTTAAAATACCTTTGCTATTACGTGAAAATAATCATGTGCATTTATCGAACTATTTATGGCAATGATCCTGAAGCATAACTTTTTTCTTTTTTTGCAGGGACAGTTGTCCAGGATGGAGGTACGTTATTGTTCAAAATATTGTTTGAGACAAAAAATACTAACATAAATCAGTAGAATTTATATCACGAATGATGTGGCTAGTAGGGATAATTAAATAGTGTCCCCAGAAGATACTAAACCGTGGTTGTGCGTAGTAATCGACTCCTATTCATCAATCACACTTTCCATTGATCAATCTGCATTCAAGTCACGTACATGACTACAAGGGAAATAACTCGCACAGGATAATTCAGTTAACCTGGTTATCTTGGATCAAAATTAATCTCAATATTTAAATTTTGTATTTCGAGCTAATGTTACATGCGATTAAGGTGATTCAACTAATTGTAATTTTTGGGTTTTTTTTTTAACATATAGGCGATGCGTAAGGAAGAAATGGTAAGTTTCAAATAATCTTTGAATGCCACAATTTAGATGTGAATTATGAAAAAAGGGTTAATAATGAAATAGCTTATTTTAAGTTTCCAAAACTTATATATCTATTTATTCGTCACTTGTTTAATAAACAAAGGTAATTTTTTTAAGGACATGATTTAACCAATTCAGAATCCGTAGAGAATGGCAATCGTAATTAGCATTGCCGTTGTATTCATCGGTGTGTTAAATTTTGATATTGAAATATATAATACCAATTTAATACACTATTGATGTATTATGTTCGATTACAATGAAAATATTATATAATCCCTATTGTTTTCTTTTCAGGAGGAGAAAGAAGCTTTGAAGGTAAATATATCAATAGCTTAATTTCATACTCAAACGTTAATGATGATAATACAAGTTTAAAATAAAACACATTAAAATAGATATGGTGTTAGTTATCGGGCTCGCGTTGGACTATATACATATGCACGTTCATAGTTTTCTTAACCTGTCTATATTATTCGGGTGTTTTCTTCATGTTTGGCAAAAAAAACTAATATTATAGACAGGTTTAGCAGACTAGCACGTTCAGAGTTGAAATGAAATCCGTTTTTGGCAAGACTGCCCTAAGTATATCTATATATATATATATATATATCAACAAAATCACAGTGTAGCATTTCAAACGAAAGATTAACAGCAAAGTTTCAGCTGGTACCTTGTGTTGAAAAACGTCAAGGTACATTTTGGAATCATGAGCATCCGTATAGCCACCCATACCCGTCTGAATCATTTTAAAAGATAGAAAATGCGGAAACATCCTTGAAGAAAATGTAATGATGCAGGAATCGACTGCAATTTTATGCATTTTTTTTCGTTTGTGATACGACAATTCCCCCGATTGTAATATGTTTACAACTGAACATATGTTTCTGAAATTGCCATGGAAACCACCAGGCCTTTTATGGAAATGACTACAGGAAGAGGGTTTTATCACAAATTATCTCAAATTAAGGAAAATTCCCAAAATATATTGCCTACACCCGGTGGTTGAGCTAAATTAAATGTAGCCGCCGCTTGCATATTATTTAGTTATTGATATATATTTTCAGTAGTTCTCATAAGAAGTTAAGAAATTGTTGTGTGAATGTCCAATATTTTTTGGTCCATACATGTTGTGATGTACGTATAATTCCGGGAAAAACACTTTCGGAAACCTTAGTTTATATATTTACTTGCAGATGTTATGTTGTGATTGATTGCTATTTAACTTTTTGTTATTACAGAAAAAGCTTACTGACGTTAAGGTAAGCAAATTAGAAAAAGAAATTGTGTTGTGTTGCAGTGACACTTTATCGTTTGTGCACTTCATTCCCATCAAAACTTATTTTTTCAGATAACGTTTGCAACCGAATTTACTTCTAATCTCTTGACACCAAGTATTGAAACTAGACATTCGACTTTTGCTGGACACCTTCATCAACTCAATTTCAAAATGTGTTTGTTTTGGGCAAATCCTTTTATAACAGACGGAGAGAAGAACCACGTTTTATTTGATAGAAATTTATTGTTTTTATGCCATTTAAAATAAGGCTAAACTGACGTCGATAAACTTCAATTTAGTGTTTTCACCAATTGTGTACTGTGTCGGGGCCATGGTGGCCGAGTGGTTTTGATGTCTCAACATATGACCACAGGCCCTCCACCTCCATCAACACACCTGTCACGTCCTCACATGACCCTGAATGTTAATAGGACGTTAAACTAACTAAAAACGTATAGTGTTTCAGTTTATTGACAACATATATTTTGTGATGCCCTTTAAAATGGCTAGATATTGCAGGGCCTATTCTATATTTATTTTCATATAAGCTAATGCTATATAAACAAAGTCCCATGACACGTGGTATAAATGAATTGATGTCATTCTCATTCAACGATCATATCCAAAGGTTTATCATAGTTAAAGAAATTAATGTAACATACCGTTTGGAAAAGCATTCTTAAGTTAAACGGTATTTATTCCATTGAAAATGTACATACACAAACTATCCAAAGTAAAAAGATTAAATCGAAATGTGTATGATATTATGAATATATTTTAGTTTAGGTTTCCTTTACTGATTGTCTACATATATCAAAATAAAGAAGAGATAACGCAGGAGTTGGAAAGACCTTTGCAATGATATGAAAATGATAGTGTGCATTTAGCGATCTATTTATTCCCAATGATCCTGAAGCATACCTTTTTGTTCTTTTTTGCAGGGACAGTTGTCCAGGATGGAGGTACGCTATTGTTTAAACTAATGTTTGAGACAAGTACACTATCATAAATTAGAAGAATTTATATCACGAATGAAATGGCTAGCTTTGGAACATTCATTACAAAACAAGATATCACTATTCCTAAAGTCTTCATGAGCCATACAGTCCATGTTGCTGTAACGGAGTATAGTAATTGTTTTGGGTTAAAGATTATATAATTACAGTATCATTATAGTAAAATATAGATAAATTTTTCATACTTCAGGAGATAAAATAAATTTCTCTAAAAAAGATGATTTCTTTCTTCACTTTTCTCTTTGAATACCAAACTTAACAAGGAGTGAGCAGAATTAAATTGAATTACCATGAATTTGTAGAAATTGAATATTAAAAAGTGTTTGCTTTTTCGTTTTCTAGATCATGATGCAACAAATGCTGGTAAGTGGAAAAAAACACTCATACGACCATAACGAGGTCAACATAATTTCTAAAATGCATTGTACCCCCATTACCAGTTAAATAACTCGTCATTGGTAATACTACTCAAATAACAGGGAGCTGTAATTCAGGTTAAAGGTACACCATTTGAATTAATACATAATGGTTATACCTCTGATACCATTTTCTTAGTATTTAGTTATCACTTTATACATACAGCTTATCATTTTGCTTACTTTATTCATGCGGTAATACATGTACGCTTAACGTAGAACTGAGTGTTACTTTCTCGAATGTACAACCTAATCTGGTTATTTTTTATTTTTATGCAAACTGGATACGTAATTATTTTAATTCAGGCCTTATTTAGTGCGGTATTATTACTATTTCAGGACAACCAGCAACAAAATGACAGGGCACAGTAACTTAACTAAATAAGGTAATTTGGTTATTTTGTTATATTGTCTACCAAAACAAAAATTTGAGTTGAACTGAGTCTGACTTGATAAATCTTCCCCAATAACTATTTCGTCACTTTTTCGCGTGATATAAACTACTAGCGAGATTTGAAAAATTTAATTAAAGAATCATACATCTTTACCATCATTCTCTATTCTGCATGACAATTAATTCAGTAGCACTGCGTTCGCCATCTTATCATTACATAATTAATCATCTTAAACTAAACTAAACTAACAAATACCAAATAACGAACGATTATTTAGACTATTGTTCAAGTACTTTTTCTGTCTGTAGATACGTACACCTTTCAATTACATTAGTTTACCTGGATCTGTTGATTAGTTTCAACTAATTATTGATCACGTGCGATTATTTTTCGACACCTTCGGTGGAATATGCTTATCCTACATACACTCATATATGAAAGCGTCTTATAATCTTCAATTAAATAAATTTCGAACTTCCCTTTATGACATTATTTAACGATAAAAGGATCTTTCTTGTGGTTTACCGAAGGATAAAGCTGAGTAGGATATTGATACTGAAAATGGACCGCTAGTCCTAAATATTATTGAAGATGGGTGTGACGAATAGATATTGTCTATCATTCTCACTGAGCACACAATGGTGACCGTAATATATGTTATCAAAACATGGATGCCGAAGATAATCCCTTTGGCTGAAATTACTATTTTATGATAAGTACGAATAGATTCCATTGATAAAGATAATGATAACTGAATGATTTTTTTCAGATCACTCCGGCCTAATCTCGGCCTCCAAGTCATACCAAAGACAAAATGCTTTTTGCAGTTTGCAGTTTTGTGATTGACCTTTAACCTTTTCTATAATGAAATGAATTTGTCCACGACAATTACTTATTGTATAATATAGTCGTTGATATATGTTTGTGTGACTTTTATGCTTTGTAGATTAATTATCATTTCTGAAACTCCTTTTACCTAAGGAAGGAAATTCTGGATTAAACAAGCACCAAATGAGAACTACAGCTTTAAATTATTTCCTTTGATAAAATTTCCTGTAAGATAGTCCAATATGACATGAACCGTATTTTTACTAGCAATTTTAATTTCGACTCTGAATTTGAAAACTCAGGCTCAGTGAAAGCTGATTTTTATGGCGAATAACTGTGGACATTCATAATATAAAAGAATAAAAAGGTTCAAATATTACGCTAGCGATAAAAGTAATTAAAGTTCAAAGTGAAAAAAATACATTTAAAAATTATGAAATAGTAATAAAAGATTTGGTGAAAAGGTTAAGGATATGCTTACATGCTTATATGAATATATTTACTTCTTGACTTTTATTTAGGATTTAGTTGAATGTGTTGGTTTTTGCATCTTTATAGCTGTTTGGTAAGTCATGATAAGTCATCATTATAATAGTATCCCTTTAGATAAAAGTCAATGGCGATCGACCAGCTCGCGCATCAATTTGTGCATCACTCCGACTGGTGTCCATGGGGTCCGGTCTGGTCGTGCCAGCTTTTCCTTGGCTAAGTTATAATCGACATTCTGCGCTCTCTCTGGTGGTAATTGGGAACCAGTCTTAAAACAAAATAAATTAGTGATAAAATTCAGATAATGACAAACTCAAATATGTTTTATGTTGCTAATAATTATACTGTAGTCATGTTTTTGATGAATATATCGATGTTGCCTAATGTTTTATTGTTGTTTTTGAATAATGTATAGATATTATCAAGTTTAAGAATGGTATCAGAACTCCATGTAATTGTGAAAAGAAATAAAGCAAACATAAAAATATCATGACGAAAATAATTAAATATTGATAGAATCAGGTCATATATTATCAACATGGTATCATATGTTGATGATTCAAATTATATGATGATAGAATAAAAATGAAAATTGTAAAACATGAAAATCATGTAGTAAGTTCAAAGTTGTGTTTCAAGGGATATCACTCTAATTCGGCAAATGGTCTGTTTAGTCACAGCTGTGACCTGCCATCATTCTAAAAAAATACCAAAGTTGCCATATTTTCCGTTTTATTTTCTATTTTTAGACTTACGTTATATGAATTAGAATTTCACATTAAATAATGTCCCTAATTCTTGTTGGATGCCGTTCAATTTTGTACAGCTTGATGTTAAAATACCAGTTATGTTTCATTTTATAGCTATTTTTAATGGTGTTTATGATTCATCATAATAATTGTCTTTTACCTTTTTCATGTTGATTGATTTGCACTATGATTAAGTAATATATCCAAGCTTATCAAGTTAGTCTACTTTTAACAGTTATACTATCGCTTTTTGGTTTACATCTATTCTTCCAATTTAATAAAGTGTGATGCAGTTACGAATTGTTTTTTCTATGTTTTTACCAAGGCTTTTACCAAAAAGTTTCATAAAATTGGCACTTTAGCATGAAATCAACCGTACGTTATAAGTTCATCTGACCTGGCTCCAGGATCATGAAACAATCTTAGACTAAAGTTTTGACTTAGCCAATCACATATGACATAATGTTTTGTAACATCATCTTTGATTGGCTAAGTCTAAGACAGTTTTGGAGTTGATTAAGTCTGTTTCGTGATGCTGATGCTTATATAGTCATCATGTTTCGTCTGTCGTCTGTCGCCGTGTGTCGTTCGCAATTCGTAAAATTTTCATTCAAAATACTTCTTCTCAATAACTGGAAAACCAAGGGTATTCATATTGGATCTGTAGCTTGTTTGGATAAAGGACTACAAATTTTGTTCAAAAAAGGCTACATATTTTAAAAGGCGTATTTTTCATTACTATTAGGTCTTAAGACCTGATATTGGGCCTGTAGCATGCTTGAATGAAAGGATGTCAAGTTTATTCAAATGAATGACCTTTACTCAAGGTTACAGAATCGTTTTTGTATTATGTCAATAGTCAGATAACCGGTAAGGCCCATGGGCCTCTTGTTTTTCTACATTTCGGTTTTCATAGCAAGGCCAACTACGTCGTATAAATATGTAGGCTAAACTATATCAAGTTCTGATTTCATTTGTGAATATAATTGTTTTAAATGTTTATTATCAAATGGAAAATGTATTTTTTCATTGAGTCGATCATACATACATATTTGTCTTTTATTTGAGTTATATCGGACCCCAAAAACAATAATAAGAGAAATATTTGGTATAGAATGTCACAAGATTGATAATGTTCTCTTCTAAAGTTTAGATATTTAGATCTTGAATATCAGGCAGACATAAACACGGACCTTTGTGCGTGCGAGGTATGATGCCGAAGACACCAAGCAACACACCCAACCCGGTCACATGGTACTGACATCTGGCGAAACAGTCGCTATTCACCCTTAGTGCTGAACGCTAAGCAAGAGTAGAAACTATTACTTTTATAGCCTTTGGTGTCGCGATACAAGAGCATATTGTTCTGATTTCAATTTGAAGTGTGGATTCATATGAAAGATTTTGGTTATCTTACGTTTGGTATCACATTTCGTTTATAACTGTGTTTTGCGGTACCCATTTCTTACTAATCATTCGATTTACCAGGTAACAAAATGGAACACTTGTCAAGAAAGATAACTCAAATTTTGTGTATCTTCTCCAGAAGTATAACTCATGTCGCCTTAGTACTATATCAAAGCGAACTTTACTCTCCATGGATGTTATAGTATTAACTAAAATGGAAACGAAATGTCATCATATCAGATATGACATTTGCTTAGCAGTATCAACCGAAATCTGTGTACTTCATACGTTTATGCAGTCATATCATTCTGATAATTGTATGCAACATGATTTATATATAATTACAGATGTATTTAAATTCGCTGGGTAAATACTCTAACACTATTTCGTGTTTTACCCGAACGATACGCATGACCATTGCGCCTGATGAACGCGTTTTATGTACTATGTTGTTCTTTTTGAAGTATATCACGTATGAAGTGCATTAATTATGAAACTTACGTGTGATGTAAAAGTGTAATTAAGAATCTGACTGTAAATTTCGTTCTTTTTTCTTTAAATAAAATTGTTCTATTATTATTTTAGAGCTGATTGTTCCAATTTTTGTGTTTTTATCTTTTTATCATCTAATTATGCATTATTTATTTTAGTGAGGAAGGAGAAATAGGTTCCCATGTACCCCTCTGGCAGTTTTTCGAAACATGGTTTTTTAGGACCGATATGATGTCTAGTTTCATTTTATGCTTGTTGCCATTGCCAACTAATGTCCCATGGGGGTCATATGGCGGCCATCTTGGATTTCAGGTATCAAACATGGCCAAAATAAAATGACAAATTTGCATATATGCGCAAAGATAGAGAACCAGACAAATTTCAGAGGCAATTAAACACATTTTTGATATAATTGAAACATGCTGAATACGATTAAATCATAATAATGACGTTATGTTTTGTCATTTTTATGAAATGACGGGAAAACAATAAATTTTTCAGCTTTTTTCCCTAAAAAATCGATAAATGTCATAATTTTTATCACAAGTAAAAAAAATGATGGACAAATCACCTTGTAACAATCATTTCGAATTGAACCAACCCTTGTGTAAATAGATGTGTACTATAAAAAGAAAGATCGCATTAATGAGGTCGGAAAAAGTGAGGAACCCCTCCCCCCATAAAAAAATGGCCGAAATGACACATTCGTATATACGCGCATAGATATCGAACCAGACAACACACAGAGGCAAATAAACACATTTTTAAATATGATTGAAACATGCTGAATACGATTAAATCATAATAATGACGTTACGTCTTCTCATTTTTGTGAAATGACGGGAAAACAATAAAATTTTCAGCTATTTTTCCCTAAAAAATCGATAAATGCCATAATTTTTATCACAAGTAAAAACATTGATGGACAAATCACCTTGTAACAGTCATTTCGAATTGCACTAACCCTTGTGTAAACACATGTGTACTATAAAAAGATAGATCGCATGAGTGAGGTGGGAAAAATAGAGGGAACCCCCCCCCCCCACAACCCAAAACAACTTGGTTCGAACTATTCTCCTTCAATTTTGGATAAACCTCCCCTTGGAAAAGGTGTACCATGGTGATGCCTGCTCGCATAAGTTAAAAACTACAAATACATATAATATATGCTGAGTAGGAACAGTCACAAACTGGGCCGCCACAACGGGATCCTAGGAACACAGTCAATTAGAATGAGAGGACAGGGACCGTAGGTAATAGTCCTTGAATGTAGTCTGACCACGCCAAAAGGCAGCAGACATGATGTCCTGGAACCAGGACCCATTATGGAGAGCCAAAGAAGCCGCAAGGACTCTAATTACATGTGCCATCTCCTTGCATTTCGCCCCAGATTGATAATTAGACTGCTCATAAGCAATCCTGATCACCTGACATATTCATCTGGAGATTTACTGGGAGGAGAAATCCTGCTGACCCTGTTTAAAGGGCAAGAATAGTACATCGCCCCCTTGTTTTATCAAGGAAACACTTAAGCGTCCGACTGGGACAAAGCAGCCGATCATTCTCCTTCGGCTCAATAGGGATTGTGAATCTTTACCAAAAAGGCAGGATCAGTGAGTAGGGTAACAGAGCTATATCTGGCCCAACGAAGCACGAAATAGAATGGAATAAGATGAATAGATGAATATCACTACTCCTACGGCCTGAGGCAAAAGCAAGCAGGAAGT
The DNA here is from genome assembly GCF_041381155.1 of Argopecten irradians. Lineage (NCBI taxonomy): Eukaryota > Metazoa > Mollusca > Bivalvia > Pectinida > Pectinidae > Argopecten > Argopecten irradians. Next base: position 9,266,904 of record NC_091135.1, read on the forward strand.
CAAAAGTTAAAACCTTAATGGAGACCGACACCAAAGGCTCTTAAGGAGCCCCTTTTAGTAACACAAGTGATAGATTCCACTGTGGAGCTAACTGCCGTACTCTAGGCCTGTCAAGACTGAACCACCTAATCAAGGCAGAAAAGAGTTGGATCTAACTCTGATCTACCATGAGAAAACAGTACACTGGAAATAGTCATGCGATAGCCTGCAATAGTACTAGAGGCAAGTTTGCGTTCTCTAAACAAATAGAGATGGGAATCCGCAATCAGCTGGGCAGAGGCCTTGACCTGATCAATCTTCCTGTCGATACACCAATCACAGACGATCTTCCATGACTGTAAGACGGCAGGTGAGGAAGACCTATTGATCGGGCGATGCGAGCTGACACGTCTTAAGAAAGGACTGACTGAGCGAGGCCTCCTGAGATAGCTTCCACGCTCTTGAATGGATCTTCCGGGACTGAGGCTGGCGCAGGAGATTGGTTCTGAGTGGGAAAACCAGAGGAATATCCACCAACAGAAACGACAAGAGCTCCGGAAACCAGGATTGTCTCGGTCACTGGGGCGCTATCAGAAGGAGGGGAAAATGATGCTCCCGAAACTTCTATTAGAACCCTGCCCACCAGGTTGAATGGAGGGAATGCATAAGCATGTATCCCCTCCCAATCTAGAGATTGGGCGTCCACAGCCCAAGTCATTTGGTCTGGCACCGGAGAGACAAAAGTGGACAATTAGTGGCGAATTGGAGAAAAGGTCTATATGAGGTCTGCTCCACACCTAGCAAATGCCCTCGAAGATCGGGGAGATTTAGCTGCCTCTCTGTCACAACCGGCTTGCGGCGCCTGGAAAGAGTATCCGCCAGAACATTCAACCTGACTGGAAGATGCTTGACTAAGAGAGTCAACCGCATTTCCTGACAGAAGAGGAGAACACGAATGACGAGGGCACAAAGGACGTGGGACTTTGCCCCCACCCTTTCTCTCCAGATACGCGACAACTGTAGAGTTGTATGTAGTCACACAAACCACCTTGGAATGAAGAATCTTCCGAAAAGCCTGCAGAGCCAACCTAACAGCCTTATCCCCAGCACGTTGATGTGCTCGGAAACCTGATCCCCAGACCACTCCCCGACTGGCAATGGCCTTCGAGGTAAGCCCCCCAACCTGTCATCTGTCATCGTTTCAACGATTCCTAGACTCGGTGGAGCATGAGGGAATCGTCGAAATAGATGTGTATATTTATTTCCTGGAGTGATGAAATTCCACGCCAACCTGCAGCAGATGAAAACCAAAGTAACAGTCGTGACACCGAAAGGATTTAGTTTTGTTGGAATGAGCTGTGCTATACCATCGTGTCTTCAGGAAAAAAATCAAAGATAATAATTCGAACACAGTGGTACGTTTCGTTCTGGCAAGAGCCGAAAATTTATGAAAAATTCTATGTTTACAGTTGTTCACTAAAAGAGAATGGATTATTACGGTTCTAACCAGATTCTAGTTGTAATTGGGGCCGCGATGGCCGATTGGTATGATTTCTCGACATATTACCACAAGCCCTCCACCTCTGGGTAGCTAGCTTGTTCGAATCTACAGGGGCAGTTACCAGGTATTGACTGCTGGCGGTGTTTTTTCTCCGGGAACTCCGCCTTTCCTTCACCAATAAACCTGGCAAATCCTTACATGACCCCGGCTGTTAAAAAATGTAATTGATGTTTGGAACTGTCTGAATCATAGATCAGGAAATATGTAATTTATGTAATAATAGTTATGAGATTTTTTTCTCTATGAGTAGTGTTGGGAGGGGGGATGTCCACGATTCTTCTGCTAAAAAACATTAAAATCCTTTCAGAATACACGTATGTTTACACAAGGGTAAGTGCAATTCGAAATGACTGCAATATCTTTTTTGTCATCATTTTTTTTTACTTGTGATATAAAATTAGGACATTTTATACGATAATTTTCGGGAAAAAAAAAAAAAACTGAAAATTTTTATTGAAACTTTTCCCGTCATTTCACAAAAAATGAGAATACATTAACGTCATTATTATGATTTAATCGTATTCAGCATGTTTCAATCATATCAAAAAATGTGTTTATTTGCCTGTGAATGTTGTCTGGTTCTCTATCTATGCGCATATATGCGAATGTGTCATTTTGGCCATTTTCGATACCTGAAATCCAAGATGGCCGCCATATGACCCCCATGGGACATTAGTTGTCAATGGCAACAAGCATTAAATGAAACTAAACATCATACCGGTCCTAAAAAACCATGTTTCGAAAAACTGCCAGAGGGGTACATGGGAACCTATTTCTCCTCCCCCACTAGGTAAGCTTTCAGTAAAGTACCTCAATATAGTGTAAATGAAAGTTTAATATCCATGTTTATTCATCTTTAATAATATCGGATATTATGTGGGGGGGGGGGGACATTTCGGTTTTCCCTAGGTAGGGGCATTTAATGAGAGATTTAGGTGAGTTAAATTGCATTATTAAGTTAGCTTCCCTCCTAGATTGGCTACCAGTCTCAAGAATATTTGAAAAAAAAATGAATTGATTATTTTTTTTTGTCTCTACTACATGTCTGATTAAGTTTACTAAGTTAACTAGGGGAAGATACTCAAGTTGAAGAGAAGTCTACTGAGAAAGTGAAAATCAACAACTTAGGGTCTGGTGGCCAGTCTACTTCCCTTTCTACCAGCTATCCATCTTGCGCTGTCCCCCTCCCCAGGAAAGTAGCCCCTCCCCATCCGACTCGACAATTATAAATGAACTTTATTTACCGTATATATAACTTGTTACCATCACGGGTATGTTATTTGTATATAACAGTAATCGCCTTTGTCGTAATGAATTTCCGAAAATATCTGTTTTCGGTTCCAAATGTCATTTCATCAGTACAACTGGGTACAGCGTCAAACTCGGTTAGATATCGGTGTGGAATGTTAAAGGGAAAATTCACTCAGGCTAATTCTGTTACATAACCAAGAAGCAAAATATGGCAAAAGTGTATTGTTCTATATTTCTTATGAAACATATAACATAAAAAATATTAACAAATTCCACATCATTGTTTAGTATTTTAATTGGTTTTTTGTAATTACAAATCGTTGATCAATACGATTAAGCCAGTTACAAATACAGTATGTATTTTCTATGTATATGTATATTTTTAGGCAAGACAATTCACGTAATAAGGTAAACACACTACTGTCAGAGCGATTTGAGCAGTTTTAGACAAAAGTTGCATTACTCTACAGAGCAAGGGACCAGGGTTCGGCATACAAGATGTTCGACCACAATGTGTAATGGCGGACAGCGAGCTAGTTTGAACATTTCACACGCATTTCACTACCATGGGCTTTCCTGGGCATATTACATTAAAACCGACAGATCTAATTACCATAAGAACTACTGGGTTTTTTCCAATATATGTACAAATTTTTAATGTTCTCTTAGACTGCAATTGTGGCCCTTTAATTGTATAAAAAAGCCTGACACTCGCCAATACGCCTAATTTGGCCACAAGTAAGGATGACAATACAGTTACTCTAGCAATGCAGTTGCCAAACGAGTAATATGACAAAAAAATGTCGGTAAGTGCTTTTTACTAAAGCAGTTGTCATGACAATCACCACAAATGTGGTGTAAATACTACAGTTTTATCTACAGTTTAGTAAAGCAGTTGCCATGTCGGCTGATATTGGCCATCATACATATGGGACATTTACTGGAGCAACGTATATTCTAGGCCTAAATGGTGGAAATCCACAATACCTGATCAGATACTTTTTTATACCCAGAGAGGTACGTTAAGAGTAGTTATGATAAAAAAAACTTAATTAAAACAGAAAAAAACGTCGGCAATAATTTCCCGACGCTACCTGTATTTAAATTTATTATCACAAAGAAGAACTGATACATTTAAAACCAGGTCTGTAGTCGCCTTTGTCAAAGTATCTGACTTTTAAGACTAAAGGTAAGACATTATATATTTTTTATTTTGTCTTTTTGTTATAAAAAGTCATCAGGAGACCGTTTTGGAAATATAAATTGTTGAATCTTTTTTCGGAGTGATTAAAACACTCCAGTGTTGTCCAGAATTTGCAATTAATTATTCAAACATAATTTGCTTTGGCGAGCACACCGATATATTTGTTATGTAACCATGTTTGTTTTAATGTGTCGACCTCTTCTTCAAAACTGCTGCAGCAAATTCAATGAAATTTTGCACAAACCTTCTGAGGCATAAGATCAATCAAAATTGTGAATGATATGGATGATATGGTTTCCCCAAGGAGCTGTGGGTGGGGCCAAAAAGGGCCAAATAGGCTAAAACTTCTTAACTCACAGATGGGTGGACAATAATATATTATTCTTCATTGATAGAAGAAAGGTAATAATGCCAAAAAAATATGAATGTATATGACCCAGGGGTCTTTCCAGATTCCCCTTGAAAGGGGGTCATATTTACTAAAGTTTATATATGAAAACCCCATTTATGAGTATTTTTTGCTCTCACTTTTCATATAGGAAATGAGGTCAAACTTGATTAGAATTATTCAGCTGAGATAGTATTTAAACATCACATCAATATAGGTTCCCTGGCTGACCCCAAGGGGCCAGAGAGAGGTGCCATAAGGGTCAAAAATGGCTTAAATTTCAAAAACTTTCTTCACCACTCAAAGAGTCTTCATAAATTGAAAGGTTTCTAGGCCCTCTACCAAAATTGTGAAATTTCATGGCCTTGGATCTTCAGATTTTCCCCTGGGTAGGGGTCAAATTTACTAAAGTTTATATATGAAAAACGCAATTGATGAGTTTATGTACTGCAATTTTCATAGGAAATTAGATAATAACTTTAACTTAACATAACATTAATAAAAATTATTAGCCTGAGGTAGTATTTGAGAGTTGTATCCAATATGGGTCAAAATGGCGAAATTACAAAAACCTTATCATTATACACTGCACATACTCATCATAGATTGTGAAAGGTCTCTGAAACTCTACCAAAATTGTGAATTTCATGGCCTGGGGGTCCTCAGGAGTTTTTCCCTGGGTATTGGGTCTAATTTTTACTATAGTTATATATAGGGAAGAACATTTATAAAGCATTATTGCTCAATTTTCATAGTAGATGTCACGGAAATCAAAATACTCCTCTTCATGCACAAATATCTAGAATAAAAGGTTTAATCATCACTACCTGATGAGTCAATATATAATAACGTCTATATGTACTGTTTCATACTGTATCCTAAAACTCCAGTGAACAAGAAAAAAGATAACAGACTATGAACATACAATTAGTATATCAAAGACGATGAAGAAATGCTTCAGTACAGTGAACAGGAACATCAATGTCAGGTACGTGTGTTATCAGTTTGAACCAAAACACGTGACGTTAGGAGATTTTATTAGCATCAACTTCAACAAATATAAATGTACGTATGTGTAATGATCTATATTTATCACATTACTGACACCTTAAGAAATCTCATACGTGCCCACATGTAAAAAATATCAAAAGTGACATATTGATTTATATTTTCGGTCTCAGACTGTAAAACGCAACGTCGCCACATTTATGAGAAACGTCCATAAATACTGGTTAATGTAATCAAGTAGAATACCTTACAATCGTAGACCTACGTAGGATATGAAATTTATTATTGCTCGTATAAGATACTCCGATCTACTTAGCTACCATCCTAAAAGGTCTCGGCAGTGTGCATAACAAAATACAATGCCGAGCGACGATTTATCTTAAATTTCATAATACATAAGACATCCATGTACCAAATGTAACAAATTATCATATTGAATATTCTTCTAGGTACTAAGGGTTCGCCGAACTGCTCAACAGTCTAGAGTGTTTCCTGGGCGATGCAAAGTAACCTATGATATATGCCGACCCAAATGAATTTGTAAACTAATACATAGTTATTATCAATGTCCAGAGAGGTGCAAAGGACGCTTCTTACACAAACAGTTCCGAAAATCAAAGAAACAAAATAGGAATATTTTTTGGTATAACATACTCAGACCATTATTATTTTTCTTCTTACGCATAGCCATACACGGGAAAAAACGATTTATGTTATTACAATATCTATAAATTACAACTGCAAACATCCGTAGGTAACAGTATATCTCAGTACTACACTATGGGATTCTTTGGCGGTGATGTTAGCATGACAGAATTCAATCTCTCAATTCCAAAGCTATGGATGTCAGCAGTTTTTTAGCTTGCTTTTATATGTAAATTGCTATCTTACTCCTAAAGCCGATGACGAAATTCAACAATGCGATACATGTTTAGATTAATCGTAAACAGTTATGCCAATGCAATTTACCAAACGGATGATGAACTATTTGGCCTTTAGATTATAAACTAAGAACTCATAATAAAACGCTACGAAAAGTTATACAAGCATCAGTGAACAACAAGTAACAAATGTCCACATTCTATAGAATGACTAGCAATCAACGGTGAAGAGATCGAAGAAAAATCAACAATTCATAAATTTGTACACTTACATTGAGTCAAATACAACGCATAATGGGGATGTTTTTCTAAAAATACTGGAGAACTTCAATTTAAAAATGTGATTTATCTGATAAAGAACTGTTATCCATCGAGTAGAATATGATAATGGAATAATCTTCTAAAATGCGAACAACATTAATCGCTGTCAAACCACAGGCCTATCAAATTGGCGAGTAAATGCGAACTGCCGAAAGCAGCAGTGCAGCAAATCATAGTTCGATCGAGAGACAACGACATTTAATACACAACAAAAACAATACCAGTACATAAATCTGATTGATTCAGAAATCTAAAAAATCTAGTTCTTTATCACGTTTAATCGCTGGGAGTTTTCTAGGAAAAATATAAATTCAAGCACGATACAGAGTTCATCTCCGAAACCGTCTTAGCAACTATGTACGCTTCCTCGAATAGTCCCGCAGCCACGTCCGGCAAGCCTTTCACCGTGGCAACGCCTAGCGTCAACCGCTGAGGTCTAGTATAGGGTATTAAATCCGGCCAGGATAATTATTCCGAATGGGAAGTTAGCTGAGTGTGTCCCCAGTAGCCAAAACAGTAGCTAGCGAGTCCGTAACAGGGCTGCAAACGACAAAATGCACCTCCGAACACAGCACAAACAAAAACACCAACAATATAAGTTTAAATGCCAATTTAGTAAAAACCTAATTATGGATTTCCATATCCTCATACACCATGCACCCTTATTTGAGTCTAAAGAGCATATGATGCAAGAAGTATAACATATAGGGTGTTCCACTGTGTTATACTTGTTATGTACGATTTTTAGCTCCTGTTATTCCAGTCGAATCGGATCCAAAAAAGGAGCGTGACAACATAGTACGGGAAACTCTAAGAAGTCCGAAATGGTGAGCTTACAATTTGCAAATTAAAAGCGTACAGATATCCCTTTAGTTTATGTACTGCGAAGCGAAAATCGGAAATAAACTTGTCAATAAACACAATTCATTCAAAACTGGGGCGGCATTATGGATCCGGCTATCTCTTGTGGAGTCATTCGATCTGCGCGTGATCCAAAAAAATCACATTTAACGATTCATTACTTTAGCGGTATAGTTCAGTGTAATAGTCAAAAACTTCGTGAGAAGAAAAATTCCTGTCAGTAACATTTCTGAGAGAAAAAAGCAGGTAACAAATCATTCAAATTAAATCAAACCCCAAGAATGGGCTGGCCTGTCGAGCCCACTATTTATTGGGAATAATTTCAGACACCGAGACTCGTGTACTCCCCGACGTTAAATAGAAAATGCACAATCTAGATTCCTACGGGGAAATTTACAATATGAACATACACTTATCTTATAGACATATTACTGGGATAGCGTTAGGAGTATTAATACTGAGAAATATCGCAAACAAACAAACAAACCTATTATCGCAAGATTTAGATTCATGGAGGGATTGATTGGAGAGCCAGCCACACAACGAAATATCAACTGTCTGCCATTGCGTAAACATAGCGGACATCTTTTCTCTGCCATGATCAAAATTTGACAAATCAAACACTTCTAAATTTGATGGCTACCTAGCCGGCTCAAGTTGAGTATCGACGCGATCAATCACCAAAATTATAATATAAATTACGACTAGGAAGTCATCTAACCGTACTTATGGAAGGGGGTATGGACCTTCTGACACAGCTAACCCATAAGAATTTTTGTCCACCGGAACCTATTTAACGAGAAACGACACCTGTGAATATTTGTCTATCACCTATGACAGTGAACCTGTCTTAAAATACCTAAAAAAAAAGATTCAAAAGAACCCAGAGGTAGTTCCTGTAATAGAGAAGATGGAGAGGTTCGAAAAATGGTTGCCCCTCCCTAAAATATACTAAAGAAAGATAAAAACTAATAAAATATTCCTATTTCAGACGCTAAACAATATATCTATTGTGCGGCTATTAAAAATTTGCGGAAGCCTATTACTTTAGCAATTTACCAATATAAATAACAGAAAGGTACCCCCAAATAACTCCCGGTTCTTATCCAATACCAAACCAGTATCTTGCAATTATTTGGACTAAAATTTCAACCAATAGAATGAGTGAATCTTAGAGTGAATATGAGATTCATCTAAAGTATAAAAACTAGTATTGAAGGAGTCAAATTATTTAGAAACGTCAGACAAATTCCTTCGTCACAATGTGCGCAGGCCAATTTATAATAAACTAATTCAAAGTCTGTAAGATTATTTTTTATCAAAACAAATATCATAATCAACATCAGCTGAAGGTTTCATCTAATGTTAAAACACTATATTTATGTGGAGATAAGATTTAAGTGAAATAACACCGCGTAAAGGGTACCATCAAACAGAACAATGTAGAGGATTATTATGAAGAGTTTTTTTTTCTCAACTTTTTTTTCGAATCTGCATTCCAATGGCTAACCAGAACTTTAACCGATAATGTGTAGACAGAATGCCCCTACAACCTAAAGTCCAAAAGGTAAGTCACCTACTCAAGTTCAACAAACTTCCGTACAATGTATATGGTGCCAATTATAATACAAAAAAATCAATAATCCGGTATTCCCGATGCTGTATATTCACGAAGTACGAGTGTACTATAAGGAAAACAATTCCTCTCATATAAAATTTTTTTATATCAGATCTTTCCCAGTACTATACAGTGAGAAATTAGCGGAAACAGAACCATGAATTATTAAAACAACCGAAGATGTGCTGCCTGACTCTGGCCCTCAATCTTTGAGATGTATCAATCAAAAATCAGAGAGATGCCTGTCTACCGGCCAATCATGTTTGCACCTGATCAGTACCAAAAAATGCAAATATTGAACAACTCGTAGTTTTCACGAGGATGTGAGTTTTTTGAGACAGCTAGCCAGAAACAAACGTCATATAGTCGAAATATCAAAAATGGCTACCTTATTCAACACAGCAGTGAGTGATCGTGATAAGGCGTTCCCAAATGCAATCTCAACCACGTACATATGAAAATATTAGGCGACAAGAACACTCACCTAATAAATTATCTGGGATAACACCTAAGTGGGGTACCAAGAATGTGTAATGAGATGGACGGAAGGATGGACGCCTGAGGAAGAGGCGATTGGAGTATATGAATCCCATAGCTTAGACTGTTAAATTAAAAAATGACTTTGTCAGTTGACAACCAAATCAAATCAAAACTGTTGTACTCAGATATAAAGCTATGGGCTATTTTTTCACAAAATTCATCAATCCGTTCTCAAGTTATCATCTGAAAATGACCATCCGATAAAAAAACTGACAGACAGACAACAGAACAAGTCCTAACATTAATAATCCCCTGCCGTTTCACTGACAAGGACACAGATACAACACGAACTCTGCAGCCCCGAGGAGGGTAGATTTGCGACTGCGATCGGACATCCTCCTTCCTCTGACAGTGAAGGATACAACCTCGTGTGAGAAATAGTGACCTATGATAACACAAAAAGTCAGGCGAACAACTTCAATAATCCGGGAGATGGAACACGCCCATTCTGAAAATAAACAAAAAATATAGATGTTAAAAAACCGTCTTACACAAAATGAAGGTACGCAATACTAACCTACAAAACTGCGTAAATATCAAAAGTCAGCTAGAATATGTTACCAGGTCAAACTAAACTTCGTCTATAACAAATCAATTGCGATACACACTACAAGTCCACATACCGCAATGTAATATGTTAGGTCCGGTCCCACTTAAGAGCGAAGATTAATTACAGTGCGGAATGAATTGTTAGATTTACAAACTTTTTGCCGTTCTCGTTGTCATCCGACAACAAAAATTGAGAGAGCTAAAAATAAGCAAATTTTACAAGTTATCGAATTTACTGATATGTTAATAATATACGTGAGCGAATATTATGATAGTAACCGAATTACAACAATGACGGAATATTTACAACGGTATAACAAACAACTAGAGATACGATTAACAGTCTGACCTCACACGTGTTGGAGGTACAAATCGGATAAGAATTAACACAACACTTCGACTGATGACGTATTAAAGCACAAACGAATTACGACTATAATAAAAAAATCGCATCATGTTTGTGAGGGGAAGAACAGATCGGAATGTCATAGCGATTAGTTACGGAAAGCTAAAACTAGCGAAATCTATTAATAAATAGCATTGCGCAGATGATGGTAGCGGAAACGAACGAGGTTGAAATTGCGCGAAGTAGGAGCCATCTAGTAATTTAACGGTTAGGGAAAGGAAAAATCGTCTAGGGCCTATTCGATGATCGCTTTTCAAACAAGCACGACTGGCACACCATCAGATAAGCCAAGCTGCAACTTCGCCATGCCTAACCAATGGCCATCCAGATATCAAGGAAAAGACTAGATCTAGCGCGTTCACAAATTCAAATCAAAGGCACAAACACTTTATCTATTCTGGTCTTTGAATTAAATTTACATGAATTGAACAATTCTGATATTAATTGTTTATGTTGGAGATACCGATGGGTTATTGTCTGTATTGGTTATATATTGCCGAGGACCCATTACTTTACCACCTTTATTGTCTCGACGGTGACTGGAAATAAAAGGATAAATAATGTCCGAGTTTATTGCCAAATTTTATACAGAGTAAGTTATGGCTAAGGGCAACACTGTTTGTTATACAATTCCGGACAAATTAGTGTCTACAAATTGCAAATCTGCAAAAACAGACGCGAATAACAAATATACAATCTCGTTACAAAATTATTTTGATTCGCGTGCACTATAAAGGCCGCAACAAAACCCGGCAGTTGCCCCGGTATAAGCAACGAATAACAGCCGTGGATATACAGGCTGCATATAAAAAGCATGTATTGGAGAATACTATTAGCGATCGAAATAGCGATAAGTCTATTTGTGAATAGAATTTCAGTAGATCAAAATTTTGTTGCACTTCCACAATCCTGGAAACGGAAAAACACGCCATTTGCGGGATATTTACGGACGTGTGCCGGATGTTGGGCGCCAGATACAAGTACTGATAAACGAAATATTGCTGTATGTATCATCGAAAATATCAGCCAATTTTGATGCGCAATGCGTTCGCAAATCTTCCTAAACGCACAGTGGGACCGGCCATAGATAAGTCGCACTGAGAAGAACAGAAATGTATCCATTCATATATTATGCCAAGCGACATTTATAAATAGTACACATTTTGAGCGAAATACAGCACCGAGAGACAAAGCATAAACCTTTTAGTTTTATTAATTTTTAGTTTTTTTGGCTTACACATATCCGGAGATTTTTTACAATACTCCTCGTCAGCGATGGTTCCATAATTGTTTATGGCGTCATTTCCCAGGAAGCGTTGATTGATTTACCGTAATCTCTTTCGAAATTTTACCAATGCAGGAAATAAAATTTACATAGAGAAAAGTTCCATAATCTCCAAAACCAGTGGATTTGACATCACATACAAGGAGATTCACATTCTTACCAGAACCCTACCCTCGCTGATTGTCTACCAGGGATTAGGACTTATACACATATAAGTAAGATAATATCACACTTACCTTCAATCCACCCTCGATTGTCACCAGGGATTTTATGACGTTTACATATAAAGGATAACTATCAAACTAACCTTAATCTCCCTCGATTGTTACCCAAGGTGGATCTATGCGAACTGATTCGCACTACAAGGATAGTATCTCACACTTACTTAATCTCCCTCGAATGTTACCAAGGGATTATGACTTTCACAATATGACAGGAACATTTCATACTTTACCAATAAGACTCCCACCGTTGTTACCAGGGTTTTGACATCACATATATGATGCGAGAGAAATAACAACTTACCATAATCTCCCTCGAATGTTACCAACAGGGATTTTGATCTTGCACATATTTGGCAACGATCCCACAGCCAAACGTTAAGGCGCCCAAGGCCCACGGTACTCAGAGTTTCTGCGTCTCACGGGTCAGAATTGGCTGTAAAGATCCGTACATATCGGGATATGGAACCCCCCGCCAAATTTGGGTGCGCACAACATGATACGGGCAAGGCGAACTCTGTTGAGTGCCACGGACACGAAATGGTGTACAGCGTATTACAGTGGCAGCGATAGTACCAAGGGGGCTATACTGCAGAACAAGCGGCAAGGTGTTATCCACGAAATCAATATCTGTAATCCCAATGAGCCTGTCCACTATTTGACTCCGACAACTTCTACCCAAAGTACAACAAGCAAGGTTGTATCCACTAATAACACCGTTACGCGTTGTTAATTGTACACGAAAGTGAACACATCTTCAATGCGTTTCGACAACGAATATTTTTGCTATCTCTGAGAGATTAAAAAAAAAACACATCTATATTAATAAAGCGTAGATAATCCCCATTTGAAGAAACCAGCAGCAAAACATAGGGGGATACACTTTTACGGAGCTGCAGCTGTATGTATTATACATATGCCGCGCGCAGTTTCTTCCGCTCCTCGCTATCCCAAAACTCTTGTGAACTGTCATCATGGACTCGTCTATGTTTTTGTACACAAAGGGCTTTAGTTAAATCTTGTATGCAGGCTTCACCAAGGTGGAGAATCGGAAGTTCAGAATTAAGGCAAACTATTGGCTTTAACAATAATGCCAGTTTGTTACTTGATTAGCATACAGCCGTCGCGTGTTATGAGTCGACGAAGGGACCAACGATGTAGAATTAAAAACAAATACAAACAATTTTCTATTTGATATAATCACGTTGATTTTCTGTGGCGTGACATATTTCAGGAGGAGAAGGTTCTTCGCCATTATACTTATAAATTACCAACATACAATCCCGAGGACCATTAGTAAATGATAAATCCTGTTATCTGTCAAGTAACACAAACGTATTTTTCGCCATTTATTAAACGATGTTTAGTCCTTACACATCAAATTCCAATTGTCGATAGGCCCAGATACATCCGGTGACGCAGCATCGGAGCTCCGTACCTGGATCGGAAGGTTTGAAACACGCTCGAGCTCGAGACAACAATTGTTACCAAGGTCCACACGTGACAGTCCCCTTATCCGGAGCACTTTGTGATGACGTGAGAGGATTAAAGCCGAAAGTACGGAAGCGCCCGTGCATATAGGCGCTTTTTTGGATAACTTATAATCCCCCCAACACGTTATCTTATTTCACACCTCATCACAAGACACAAAAAGTCATGCTTATGCAAATTCGTTAGAAAAGGGAGAGATAAAAGAATTACGCGACAATGCTGAACACACTTATCAACAGTAGTTCCAAGATAGTATACAATGTACAGTATTAATACTACACCACTAGTTCACCTATCTCTATATAGTCCCCTATCACAAAACGTAATCTTTATTGCTTGGTGGAACATCATGAGTTAGACCTAGAAAAAAGGCTAATCTACGACAGAAACAATTAAATTCGATACCATTTATACTTTCTAACAATTAAATAGTCCAATTTCCAATCGAAGTAAAGCAAAAACACACGGAATGTATACAGGCACCAGAATCTCTCTTTTAAAAACACTGACATTGCGACCTTTATCAAGTGTAATGAAGTAAAATAAACTAAAAAACAATAATAGCGTATACAACCACAGGGTGCAAACTGAGAAATATTTAACAGATTAATATAATCATGGACCCACCAGACACACAGGGTCTGAGAAGTAGTTTTACAGATTAACAAATCATGGACGCACCAGACACAGGGGGTCTGCGAGCAAATTGACGGGTTTTACAGATTAGTATAATCATGGACCCACCAGAGTGTCTCCAGAGGACAGCCATCTTTGATGAAACGTTCTAGAGCGTCGAGATAAAAAAAGACGGATAAAAATCATAACCCTACCAGTGTAACTGATCTACGAGTATAGAGCCTCTGAATAGTATTGTAAAGGAAAAACTCTAAAATGGGCGTCCATAATGGGCACAATGGTATGGTCCATTGAATATATAATCAGAGTAAGTAGCCTATAGGCTATATAGTAGGCGCTTAGAATGGCTCATGATAACCCTGAGGTTACAACATCGGATTTACCACAAGAAGAGGTCCATAGAGGTCAACTCAACACCAGAATATCTCACGTTTGTCCTTTCTTAGAAACATATTTCAACTACACCTAAAAAGATTACAAAACTTCGCGCGCACATTTTGACAATACCAAAGTAACCATATGGCCTACCTTTCTAGCCTTGTGCGTGTTTTTGGATTTGTTCCAAATCCGATTAAACAGAGCCATAGACATTCTAGTAACCATACTGACGGAAGTACCTACTCTTCAGCTGATTACATAGGAAAATTAAAGTGCCACAAAAACAAACAAACAAACTTTACATTCGTCATTTTAACCAAGACAGAGGTGCCACAATGGCCCTTAACGTTGATCGGACTACCTGAAAGCAACAGTTTGCACAAGGAAGAACATAATTAGATAGGTTTGTCATGATGGGCCCATTCTTACGATTTTGCGGAATCAACCAAAAATGTAAGTGTATGTTTGATAATCATTTGATTAAACCATATCACAAATGCTCCCGTCGGTATACTTTGAAAAATAGTATGCTCCCTGAGCAGATCGCCAGGGAGAGTAATAAAAGCAAGTTGACACCAGCCAATGGGCTTATGTGACATTTTGTTTAAGTACACGACAGATCTATATTCGAATCTGTAACGCATCCCAAAATGTGAATAGCGAACAGTTAGGTATCAAACCCAAGAATGTAACAGACACTTATGCCTGGAACATGTCAGAGATCAATTTAAGCAAGAGTGTCAGAGCGAATTCGCACTTGGAAGATTTTAGAGGAAATTCAAAAATGTGGTTTATTCAAAGAATTGGCATCTGTGGCGGCCATCTTCTTGGATATCAGATCGGACCCCAAAAATAACAGCACTTGGTAAGGACCATGTCCAGGCTCATTTCCAATTTTCAGCCAAATCGAACTGGTAAGACTGGAATGGAGATTGTTCAAAATATGTGAAAGTTTTACACACACAGCGGACAGCCCTACTGTGGTGATGAAACACATGAATGACATATAGGCCCACCAATGACCCTTCGGGGCGTCAGATGACGTTGATCAAAAAGGTGAGGGGAGACGCCAAACTAAGAGAAACGGTATCTTTGTTCTCTATGAGCTAGATATGCTCGATAATTGTTATTAACAAAAAATATCACATCGTATTCAACAAATCAGACTGGTATTTAAACACACACAACCAAACCAGAAAGATCAAAAAAACAATCGTTTTAACGGAAAAAAACATAACACTGCCAAAAAAAATTTTCTTAGCAATCGATTACTAGCAGTTTTTGAAATAGTAACCAATACATAAGTCAACTTACACCACTACAAATAAATCCTCCAATAATCAAATAAAGATGAAATGACAATGATAATCATTAAATTGTACTCCATATCATTCAAAAAGCGGCACAGGATCCGATATACAATGAAATTATCCTCATGTCTTAATAAAAAACAGCTGAGGACCCAGGAAAAACCATACCAAAAAATTAGTATACACCTCTAAGAACAAAACGATACCAATACATGTATCAAGTCCAGCGTCATTGTTTTCAGATTCAATCACAGCTGCGGATATTATGTATCTACTAATTAATCAAACATACAACAAACATGTAAAATGTTTCTCGAGTTCGAGATACGCGTTGTGTGGTTAGCAGATAATGGTCGTAGGCCTTTTCCTTTATAATATCCATAGTTGATAATTTAATAAAATTAAACAAGACCTACGATAATTCACGAAACTTATAGTGCCACAATTTTAACCCACAGCATGATGTCATATGCAATATTTAAGTTGCCTTGACAATCTATCAGTCAATGAATCTAGCTACAGTGGCTGCCTTTATCTCAAGTTGCTATTCATTTAGTGTATTTCTTTACTTTTCATATATTTCCTTTTTTTCATATCATTGCGACAGATTCGCCTGAATAGTACATGTAGATATAATCTCCACACCTTTATAAGTATCATACCTGTATGTACAGTCACAAGTGTCCACACGAGAAAAATGGCCAGCAAATATTGATAAAGATCCATGTTGTCTCTATAGTTACATACAAACTCTCGAAATATCCCTTCTCAATCCAACAGAAAATATTGTTTACACAATGCTTAATTCTCAGCTTTAGTGTTAGATTCCATTATTTCGATGATCAGAAAATATTCGGACATCACTGGATGTGTTGGATATTGACTACAGTAAAAATTGTCTGTGACAAATCGATACGACCCGCCGATGGAAACTCCCTCTTCATCCAATGCTGAACGGCTGGTAGGGATTCATCAACACACTTACAGACTGTACAGCTAATATTTCATTTTAAACTAGTTATAATTTTAAGTTTGACCACCCGAGACATAATATTCCCTTAGATTAATGATCCCATGTTGGTTCTGGGCTTTAACGGGTGGATAAACCCGTGTTTATGTACGCAGTAAAAAATCAATTCCTAAGCCGCTTTATAATTGAGAGTATATCGATAATGTTCACTATAATTGTGTACCCGGCTCGCACCAATCCGGTTATTGTGCGAGGTATTTATGATCAAGCTTTTAATCTAGTGATTTAAATGTTTGGAAATTAATTCATAAAATATAGAGGACTTTGAAAATAAATTAAAGTGAGGCGATGTTCTACATTTCATTGTACTAGGGGTGAATGAGTGTTGAAATATATTTTCTAAACCATTTTAATTTCAGTCGGGTATTGGTATTTTACATAATCATGTTAGGGCTGTATTGGGTATTAAACATATACATGTCACTTTTCATTTCTTGTTGAAAGTTGAAAATACATGTTATACACATGTGTATATAGTTTAATTATTTAATGAGATGGCATATGACTATCTTGATACATTCTTTGTTATCACGGGATCCTAATTCTAGATAAGGAAGGCTCATGACTCTTAGGATAATGTCGAGGGCTAATACGTAAGGGTTGAAATCTCATTAAAGTTAATTCATAAAATTGCACCATATGTTTTATTTCCATCCAAGAAATGTGTATTGATATGATTTTATATTAGATGTGTCTACCAGACAGTAAATCAACAGATTGAAAAATAACAAAAAAACATATATATATTTATAATGATTCCAACTCAAAACCGAATTTGGAGTGGCTGTTAGAATAGGTATAAACAAATGCATTAAGAAGCAAGTGCGATAGGCTTATTATTTCACTTTATTACACTTCATAGCTTTAAAGGCCCACTACCTTTCCGGAGCAAAATTTAAAGGTTTCTTAAAAGCATTAATAACAAAAGAAAATATATATCGATGGCTTAAGATGAGGTTACAACACCAAACATATGCAAGATTTCCTGTCTAATGTACGATAACAGTGGAGATTTATTTCGCTGTTTTGCTGTCTGGCGCAGTGATAGTCAACTACCGCGCGGCATTTAGGACGACGGCGGGAAACATAAAACGACCCGCGTTATGAAAAATTAACATTTTTATTTATTCTAATTAAACAGTTCTGAAGGTGATGATAAGTGTGCTAGTAAACGTATAGTTAATAACTTCTGCGACTCTACAAAATTATTGATCTCGTTTTACATTCCTATTTTAAAAATTAAAAGCTGTTTCGGAAAGGTAGTGGCCCTTTAATGAGGAGTGGCAAACGGCTTCACCTTTTGGGTATACCACAATCAAATTAAAATTAAAATCTCCTCGGCGGCTATAAAAAGTCTATCTTTTCGGGACGTTGTACATCTATATATGGATTTCGCCGTTACTATTCAAACATTTACAACTGTGGACTTTTTATTGCTGGCCAATGAGATTGCAGCTGAAGCCTCGCTCATGCATATTATATCGGTCACACCGTCAGGATGAATTTTAATAAGCTGCTGTTCAAGGTGTTTGTCATAATGGGGCTTATATCGTCTTAATGACGGCACTTTGTATACTTTGTATATTTGTAAGATGATTTTGAAAGGAAAATTATCGCTCTTTCCAACGGTAATAACAGTTTTTATGACGATGTACTAGAAATGTGTTTTTATAGCAGCTAAAGGTAGGCGGGTTAGAAATTTGGAGCCTAAGTCTTGCCACCCTTCTCGTATATAGTACCATGTAGAGTATGATTTTTATCTTTTTTTTTATCTAGACCTCTAAAACGTCTAAAATGGTCTTAGGACACTCTGGTGGGTCCATGATTATATAATCTGTAACTAATTCTCATATCGCTGTGTTCTCGTATATATGGTATTGTAATACATGTAGGTAGGATCGTATCTATTTTTATCTAGGCCCCAAAACGCGTTATGACATAATCTGTTATGGACACTCTGGTGAGTCAAAATTAAAATAAAATGTAACTAATTCTCAAATCCCTGTGATCCTACATAGAAAAATAGAAAAGTATGTTGTCTGGTAGCAAGGTCAGAGGACACTCGGACAACCGAAACCCGAAATTATGGGTTCGAATCTGTACATCGCAAACGTTGTTTTCCTTGCGATATCCTATCAGCTAACGTGAAGGTAATTTATACAGGCTCCATAGCTCAGTTGGTTAGAGCGCCAGTCTAGTAAACTGGAGGTCGAGGGTTCGACTCCCTCTGGAGCCTTTTATTTTGTTTTAATTTCCAAACCACATACACTTGACATATATATATGTATGATAATAGATTAATGTATATTTACTTGAAATCGCGCATGCATTTCACAGCGACTGTTATTTATTGACAATTCAAAGATGACAGATCGTTGCTATTTTTTTTAAAATAAAATACTACATTTGATCAAGATCAAAGCATAAGACTACCATTTCAAATATTCACAAATACATATCATGAAACTTTTGTGGGAAGTGTGTTTTATACAGTTTTATGTAAATTTCCAGACCGCTAGTTTTTAATTTATTCATACGAACGTCATACCTTATTCCGTTTCATGAAAAATGTTAACAGCATTTATAGGAATTGTAGGATTTCCTTTCTTAAAGAAAGAAAGAAAGAAAGAAAGAAAGAAGAAAGAAAGAAAGAAAGAAAGAAAGAAAGAAAGAAAGAAAGAAAGAGAAAGAAAGAAAGAAAGAAAGAAAGAAAGAAAGAAAGAAAGAAAAGAAAGAACAATAGCAATATGGATTTCTTCCGAAATGGAAATCCCTAAAAATAACTGCCAGGGTAAGAGTGACAACGAGCATATACTGTAACACCACGTGCTATTAATTACAGTAATGGCAAAAATGTATAAAATAAATGTCATTTGGTAATGACGTTAGCCGCTAAGATGAGCAATTACTAATGCAATTTTTTTTTTCTTTTTCTTTTCAAGTGAAATTTATTTAATTGACGATAGAGATGATTGGGGAAACATTTTTTTTTTCTTTTTCTTTTCAAGTGAAATTTATTTAATTGACGATAGAGATGATTGGGGAAACTACATGCTATGAAGGGACATAACTCTTGTAGCATTGAACACTGAATGTGATCGGAGTTGTCTTTCCTTAATTTGATTGTTTCATTTATATAAAAAAACTTGAACTTTTTTCCAAGCGTTTCCAACTTTCATCGGGTTCTTATTTTGATTAATAAATCGGATTCAGATTAAAATTTTTTTATATCTGTGGAAAAAACCAGAAGAGTCCAACTTGCCCAAGTCTGGTTGTGATCTGAAACCGGTTTGCGGTTAACAAACACGTAGGCGAATTGTGGGTGGAAACCTGTTTCTCCTATTTATTTATATCAATTGAGATCATTTTTTGAAATGTGTCATAAACCAGGCATTTTATGAAGGGTGTATATTATATATATAATGCTCTGACTACCCACAATTCTCAATTACTATTGATACTGTGACCACAATGCAAGTTTTCAACCACTTATTCTATTTAAAAAAAAGTGGGAAGAAGTCGATTCTCGGAAGAAGATATAAAAACTTAAGTTTGTTTCGTTTAATTCTATACATCTGTATTTGATCAGACATGTTCTATCACTGGAAACAATCATCCTAAAAGTACCAGATCTTGATATATGTTAATAGCCTAAAGCTAACTTCATCACAGCACTCTATTGGCACTTATTACTAAAGTACTAAAGATATCAAATGTATCTAGAATTAGATGAAAATCGGAGAACTCGGAGAAAATCCCTCCTACCTACGAACAGCATGTCATACCAATTTCACTACTTGCGTGAGTTAAACTTGCTATTCAACGGACTCTACTAGAAGTAGGATGTTGGTCACTGCGGGGCCCCAGGATGCATATTTCATAAGTGACGTAGAATAAACTTTTTGAACTTCTTAAATATTATGAAAGTGAGCAGAAATGTATACAAAATTTGAACAAATTGAAAAAAATACATTACGACATTTCAGAAGGTACGATTTGTGTTGATTATGTAATCAAATGATTGTCGACATGTTGTAGTCAATGTATAAATATATAAATAGACAATAGACAATGACAATTTTTATTAAACCAATCAATGTCCCGCACGGGGCATTTACATACAAAACATTTATGATTACATAAAGTAGACATTATACAGGACAACTTTTAAAGTTAAAACGCACTTAAATATAAATATGATTGCATGTTATCATAATTAGCGTTATATGTCCGTGAACAACATTCAGCTTACGATATCGCATATCAAAAATTACTTACATCAATCAACCCATAAAATTTCAAAAATGAGTAATCCTGTGTTTACAGAGAGTAAAATATGATCGCCGGAAATACACGGAAACACATCTTCAGATAATGGCGGATTGTTCGAATCTGCATTATGATGAAACTTGAGATGTGGAAAAGTAATCGGATAATGTAACAGTTCTAAGGGGATATAAGCCTTGTCCAAGAGGTACAGTACCTGAACCGTTTAACGTTCCCAGCCTAACGCAAACGCAACGCAAAAAAATCGTCCGTTAGCTAACGCTAACGATTGCTAACGCTAACGATTAACGATTAACGATAAACGATTAACGCAATACCTTCTAACGATTAACGATTAACGCAAAACGCAAAACGATCGGCTATGATAAACCGGAAATCCCATTGTTATAATCACGGACACGGCTTGACGGTAAATAAATTACGGATCTTGACGTTCTGAAATACAAACGAAAGTACAAGAAAAACTGGAGTATGTTCGGGATTAAAGTTTCTGTATATCATATAAACATTTGCCTATGAAATCTATATGGACACGATGAAGTCAAAGACGACAGTACTCAATGCAAAGCTTCCACTTTACATGTACAAAATGTACGTATACAAAATGAATTACATGTGCACTGTGTGTATGGAGAAAGAATGGTATTATTCTAAAGTGTCATTTTACCCGATAATTTAAGAAATAACAAATTGTTACAACATATCTTTACTGATAATAACACAATGAAGTCAAACACGACTGTACTCGATACGAAGTTTCCACTTCACACGTACGTTTACAAATTACGTGTACAGCCGTATGCATTAAGAGAGAATTGTATTATTCTAAGTGTCATATTTGTCCGACATTTTAAGAAATAATAAAGAAATTGTTACAACAACACTTTATTGATAATATTACCGTCACAATGTCATAACTTTAGTGAAGCGATCAGGCGTATACTGGTACTTTAAATAGTATCATGGTATTGAAATGACGAATAAAACATTTTCACACAAACACATTTAAAATGCAGTAAATCAAATTTCCATCTATATGTTTGATTTCTATTATCGATGTTTCATAACTCAACACTTGTAATAATTAACATCTTATAGTGTTTCCCGCAACTATAACAAGTTTCAGGGTTTTTGTAGATTGTCGAAAGGCTCTTCCGCTTACCATGGAAAATTGTATTCTCGGAATATTTGTTTCATAACGGATTACACGCTGTATATTACTAGGGTGTGCATTCATAAAAGCTCATTGCTTACAATTGACTAGGCATCGATTTTAGGGTCGTACATGTACATTTACAAATGCACGTACATACGCCACAGCTACTGTAATAAAGATTGAACATTTGAATTCTTGTTTCACCATTTGCAGTTCTCTCATATTATAGTTCATGCATATAATAAAGATATAAAGAGTGAAAATATTTCACTTCCAGTTATTTATATTCAAATTAAGTCAATTATGCATAATCATTGATAACAACGACGATGAAGATAGTGATGCACATACATACATGTACATGTATGTACACTGAAGATTATATACTGCAAAATTGCATTGCAACAATTTTCTACGTATATTTGTAACTGGTGTAAGACATATATTTATTTGATCACATTTCACATCAAGCAACTCTTCAATTTACAGTTTAAACAAATTAATTATTCATACAATGTATAAGTGTAAGTGAATTCTTTCCAACGTAATCTATACTATAGGAAAGCATATTGCACACATCAAAACTTTGAAATACGACAGTACATATATGGACGTGAAATGTACTGTCACAGTGTACGGCACACAGGTAAGTTGGGTATAAAATTAATCTCCCTCCCAAGAAGGTGTTAATTACAGGTGAACTCCGCCCGTGGCCAGCTACAGGGGGTCGACACAAGGTAACACCAGTCGTGACCTATATACCTGTACAGGTAAAATACCCGTGCGCGTCACGCTGGGAATTGAAGAAATTCCAGTTACAAATAACAACGAACACACGTGTGAGAAGGTGCCCGTGACAGTCCAGTTTTTATTGATATGAGCTGATTTGACACGCGTACAGTACGTGTGAAGGCTTACAATGTAACGTACCCCTGCACAGTTCAATTTATCCACACGTGTTCTACATGTAGTTGTAGGATTGCAAACATTTACATCATTTTATTCCATTTTCATATAAATAAAAGTACTTATAAATTGCGTTTAAAAATATGCAATGTACAGTAAATGTCAAATCTCACCTATTCCTCGTGTTCAAACTCGTCATATTAATGATTTTTAAATTTCACGAATTTATTTACAAATCTTCCGAGTCTTTTTTTTGCGTTCTTCGTACATTGATAATATTTAACATAACAAGAACAATATTATGCAGCGTGTCTGTAATAACATTTTTATATTTTTATTATCTGTTTTAGCTATTTTCTTGTGTAATATATCAGTCGTCGTGGATACACGAAGCGGTAAACGTAATATCTTAGTAGACAAAAATGAACATTATATCCGGATCGTCAAAGCATATCACCGGCATTTGGTTCTATTTTTAGTGGTTAACGTTAGCGGAAGTGGATCCTGCTAACGATTAACGCAAACGATTTCTAACGCAAACGATTGTAAACGCAACTAACGATTAACAATTGCTAACGCAAACGATAACGATTAACGATAAACGATTGCTAACGTTAACGATTGCTAACGGAAATAACGCAAACGCAAACGAAACGCAAATTTGGGAACGTTAAACGGTTCAGGTACTGTAGAATAAAAAAGAATGTCTTTATAATCATTCGGGTGTGCAAGGCTTTATAAAGTGATCTACGTCCCTAGAGGTGTCTAAAGGAATGGAATTTGGTTAACCACACGTTTTTTAATCTTAAAGGCCCAATATCCGTATCTTTCTTATTTTTTTCTTGATTTAGAAGAATGTTGAAAAAAAATCCTGTTGTAAATCATGCAGAGACAGGACTAAATCGAAGTCAAGATGAGCGATAATGATTCGTAATATTTCTTTAAAAATCAAATAAATATTAACTATCGCTAGGTGGGTCCCACTTAGTCAAACAAGCCGAAGTTAGCCGACAATGTAACGTCTTTGCCGAGAACGTCATGTGACTACTGTAACTACGTAACGTCTGTCCGAACTCTTCCGAAAACGGGTCATGAACTTTCCGACTTCCGTTCGGCAATACTCGTAACTTCTATGGCGACCAGTTTAAAATGAAGGCATGTTTACATGTATCGACTTTCAACAACTGCTGTACCAAAGTTATCAAAAAACATTATGAATATTCTTTAATATATCTTAATTTTAACTACATCTACAAATACTAACAATATCGGAGTCGAATTTAACTTGAATTTTTGTTGATAGTTACGTATAGTGTGGCTTTAAGTAAGATGTGAAATAGCAAAGAAAATCCGAAGTTTCAATTCTCTTTCAATTTAATTTTTATTCTTTGTGATATTATGCACGGCGTAATTTTCACAAAAGCTACCAGGTAAGTTTACTGCAATCAATACCCCGACAAGGGTAGATAACTCTGTAAAAGGCAGAAACGAAATATAAGGACTGGCAAAACAAAATTAAAGATGCTCCACCGCCGACAGAGCATGAATGATATTAAATAACTTGAATAATAATTGGTGTTTAATAGTGTATGTATATGTTTAATTAACACAAAAAATAATATAAAATT
Organism: Argopecten irradians; assembly: GCF_041381155.1. Lineage (NCBI taxonomy): Eukaryota > Metazoa > Mollusca > Bivalvia > Pectinida > Pectinidae > Argopecten > Argopecten irradians. Next base: position 9,291,799 of record NC_091135.1, read on the forward strand.
ATTTATTTTGCCCTTAGTGCATGCGCAAACAGTACTTAATTCAATATAGGATATAGTGCCACGGAATACATTTAATTATTTTTTTAATTATTTTTTGTAACTTTAACTTGAAGTAAAATTAGAAGCTCAAACTTTTCAATGGTGGTAATGGTGTTAAGTACGTAACTTTTGTAACTGAAGAAAAATACTAAATCGTCTGCTCGTGTTTTTGATAGTTAAAAAATATCATTTGTCAGCGGTGAAGCATCTTTAAATGCTTTTTGGATTACTTGAAGTATAATGTTAAAAAAAACCGGGTGTTCTGAACAAAGAAGTTGAATAAATGTTTCTGTTTATAAATGTTTACCTTAAAAATCGCCAATGCGAGACTAAGTCTGCGCGACATCCGTAACCAAAATACATCGCTATATTCATTTTTGTTATTTGTAACATTTAAGTACATACATAATAAACTTTAAAACATTGCATGCTTCCGTGATTACAATCATCTATACTAAAGACCTACAATTACGATCATGAAAGTCGGTCTGTACCATTCACATTTTGACGCAACAAAGCAGAGCTATATTTCTCAAGAAATAATCCTCTTTAGTGTGTGATGCTACTATTATGAATAAATCTGTTTTATGTGGTAAGCAATACACAACATAGTGTATCGTATTGTATGGGGAAGAGATGGTTCATCGAGTAGCATGGACGATCGAACACTGTGAGCCTGTGTACCGCTCTCTCTAATCCACGATATACACACTGTAGCAGTTATATAGTGTCCCGTGTACACATCAATCAATCTTTAATGTAAACAAGAAGATGTCTTTATGTATGTCCCAACTGGTCCTATCTCTCATCCTTCCCCCCTACCGTGGATACCGAAGCCACGTGAGCGCGTGATGACCTTTGGCGTGGTTTATTAATATCATTTGTCCAGTAGCGTACGTACGTTGCCTCCGGAAATGCTACAAAGAAACTATATACATTTAATCCTATATATCTAAACGTGTACCACAAAAACAGCGGGAAAAGTTACGTGCGCCTCTCCTGCATGCTGTGTTCTTTATGAATGAGTCAGAGACCTATCCGAACGGCTACACAAACGGACCCCCTTACCTATATTTGGCTTATCACACCTATCAGCCGGCAGACGCTAACCCCCCTTGACTAAAGAATGGACTCACCCAAAGTTTTAGCGATGGGGTGTTAGAGATTCGTATGGTACAGAAGCTGCAAGGAAGCTACCAAGATGTGGATGTTACTTTCTTGAAACGTCAAAAAGTATTTTTAGAATCAACAAAGGAAGACAAATTTTGGGAGAGTTATAATATAGTCCTGTTGGTCGTTAGTTGTGATTTATTCTAAATTGTGTAAATTTTGGAAGTGTAGTCTTTCGAAGTTGGATATATAATGTGTGTGTTGTGTAAAACCATGTTTCCAAGGCTAAGATATGCGTGTAGGGTTGTGTCGTGTGTGTTTTTATGTGCTTTACTTTTCTTCGTGGACTCAACTCGCGGATTTAATCTAGAAGTTGAGTTTCCCGACGTACGGACAGGAAGCCCCGGGAGTATGTTCGGATATTCCGTAGCTCAACATATCGACCAGGGCGAAGGATGGTAAGTTCTTCACAAACTTTCGAACTACAAAAGTTCCCATAATGAACCCTTCCGTTTTCCAATTACAACTCGTGAGTAGAAATTCCGAAACTTGACTCCCCGTCGAGTCTAGGAATACCTGCCGTCCAGTATTGCGTTACACCAGCTAATTTGTAAACTGACTCGCTTCAAACTTCTTGCCCTGTTGTCTATAAATCTTGATAATAGATAATCAGAGTCTTGTTATATCCCAAACAAGTCATTGTGTTAATTTAACCTGATCGTATAATTTTGTGGGAGGGGATGTGATGCGGAGGATATCCGTCAAGTCTAGCCGACAGTCGATTAAACTTAAACCAGACTTCTGTAGACCCCAGTGTGCGATCAAAAATGAATCTGACATGCCACACTCAAAACATTCCCGATACTTTAAATAGTTTTCTACTACCAGCTTCAATACCCTCTTTATTACAGAAAAGTAATAAAATGGAGCAGGTGAGCCGATTAAGATCTATCTGACATTTGAAAGCGATACCACTCGCAATCCAATACACTTAATATACAAGACCATATCACTTTCTCTTGCATTCAATAAATTTATAAACATGCGTACTTTAAAGCTCGTGTACCCAGCCGATAAGATATATTTACTATCGTGAAAATCGCAATATGTATATGTGAATTAATACATGGACAGAGGGTACTGTCAAAATCAGGGACTGATTTTTGGTTCATAGAGGTTATGGCTGGAAAATTAATATAAAAACTGCACCTACTTGTAAACGTGCCCACACTCTTCTTAGACGTAAACATGTCTTATGTAATATGACGCGCCGGTACTTGTAAACATACACCAGAGAAAACAAACAAATATAATTTTACATGTTGTTTCAAATCTCTCCAACGCCAAACGAAATATCATCACAGTTAGTAATACACATTTTAGGTGTGTCGACATTAGCTCTAACTCGAGTAATTGATATAAAGGTCTTCTACTAAAGTTTTACGTCAGCTTCAGTAACTCCTGCAAACCGGAAGTGGATATTATAAATTAGCCTCGCTCTTTCGCAGATTGAGTCTTCGGCTGTGTAAGATAGAAGTCAAGATAGATAGGTGTTGCAGCGTCAATAACATCGACTGTAAAATGATAAAAGGATCGATGAGATCCGTATTGAATTAACAGTAGTAATTATCAAAAGTCTTCCAAGCGGTTGTTTAATTATCTTTTGCTCTGTAGAACTAGAAGCGATTTGACAACATTGTGACGAAAATCGAATATATATGCTATCCCATGCTACCATCTAACTGTAGCTGTTTTAAGTTTTGTAGTCCCATAGGATTTAATCAACAAAATACATGTTTTCCTTTTCAATTTCATTGTGTAATATATTTTTATTATTGTAGAATTCTTAGGTTCCTGGTAAGAATAATGACTGGACATGTTTCGGAGAACAATTACATTTCTGACTGACTGAAGTGACATGTCGAAATATACGTAAATTTTACCAGAAACGCATATTTCCCTGAATTTACGTACCATATAAAAAGAATGTTCTATCTGGCATATATAGTTAATGAAGTATACATGTATGCATTTATCTTCAGGAAAAATGAAAATCTGGGCCATACGAGTTCGGAACCATTCATAAATCGTGCTTGTAAGATAGATTACGTAACCGGTTATTTCGCCGTCATTGACAGGAAAGCTACTTAAGGTTAAATGATTGACGGCTTCTCCGTTGCGTTGACACGACATCCCCGCACCTCATAGATCACAAGACTACACGCCCCACCCCCGGGGTAATACACTTGTCAACAATGGCGTTTAGCTTCCTTTACGCAGTGCTATGCATCAATGTCGATTTCTAAGTTTAGCTCTCCCATTGGGCACATCTTAGTATAAAACCAGATATTGCAAATACGACAATATACCGGGAAGATCTATTACGAAGATGTAACCGAAAATATTGTTTAGGGTCTCTTGTGTTTTCTGCATCACGGCCAATTGCCAACACTTGTCTACATATATACATATCTGTCCGTTAAAAATAACCTGGATAAAAATTCTGGCCTAAACTTTGGAAATATACCTTTTTTAAGCCAGTGTATATAAAGTATATTCATATGTATATTTAGTGGAGAATCTCTGGTAAAAGCCTATTATCCATTATTTTCAGCAGCAAAAACGGTAGATACTTGAAATATTACATGCCTCAATATCGTTATTGTTATATAATTTATACTGAATTTTACAAATTATTGTTGACACTAAATTGTCCGTCATTCCTCTGCGTGTGTCAATGTTATTATGAACACTTAATCATGATTACCGCGCCTTTTGTCATTCGAAATAGCACAGACTTTAGTAAAAGAAAAAGGCGTACTTTTATTCTTTCCGGTACATTGAACGAGTTACGAGATCTCCTGGGGTTAAGATATGTCATGGTATTAAATGTCTACTGCTCTGTCCACCTCCGTAACCGCAGGGCTCGGCTTTGTTGATAAACCTATGTAAATTAGGAAATGATTAATGCTATGTGTAAACAGAGATGCTAGTACTGTAATGTGACACCACGGGGGGTATGTACCCTCTGGCCGTGAAACTGACCGTGGGTGATAAGTAGACAAACTGGACAGCAGTGACCACAGCGGAGGGTGTGCGTCATCGTTACAGAACCAGACGTCTCCCCCAGGGGCATAGAATCCGTTAATCTCCAAGGGGGTGGGGGTTCTTACCTCTGATATCTCAAATACATGAGATTATCCCCATGATCAAGATTAGACCCCCCCCCCCCTCTCCGTATATGATACATGTACCTGTACAAGTCTGTGTCCCTCAAGTTGTTCACCAACCTGAATTAGTCATCATTCATTGTATGGATATATTTTGGTGGATGCAAGTATTAGTGGGCGTTGTGGTTTATATGAATTTTCAAATAATACAATTATGTTCTTTCCTGTATCAATTGAAAAGATGAGCTAAACAAGTATTGAAAATGCACCTGTTCTGAATGCATGACACCTGTACATGTGACGTAATTATGTAAATTGTTTAGTTACCATCAACATGATGACTAGCGAGTGTTTACATAATCTTGTCGGATCACTCGGGGTGTCTCGATCATTATGATTCATGATGGGATGGGATGAGTATTGGGGGAGGGGGGCTATACAGTTTTGGCAGGGGTGGGATTAGGACTGGCTAAATGCTCATCGTAATACACAAGGTTGGCAGCAAATATACATGTATGAATGAGTGCATTAACTACATTTCCTATGACAAGGACCCTCAATACATTACAGATGCTTTGTGCATTATATAATGTACATACCATATGTATAATAAGTATTGCCACCCTTCCAATCTTACATCTTACACACATCGATAGATAATTAGAATCAGTCCTATATCAAGCTAACAGAGTAAGGTGATTATTAAAAAAGAATACCGCAAGGTCGGCGGTGACGGCTGCTGGTTATAGACAAACTGAGAAACGGACCGGTCCAACCGTTGGTATAATCTTATTCTGTTTTACAGTAAATACATGTACACTATTAACTGACATAATGCTGTTCTCATGACATGCCGGATCTTTATCTGAAATGCAATTATTAAGTTACGTGGCCAAAAAAATGGGAAACATGACCTGTCATATAAATCATAAGAAAACATTTCCTACATATCGACATTCCAGACCGATATGTAATTTTCTGGTCAGTTGTTGACCGGCTCAGGAGACGACCAACTGTCCATCGAAGGTCATCCCACAATCGAAGGCTGTATCTCAGCATCCGTACCCGTGTAAATCAATGGTGTCTCATCATACAACATCACAAGATGATTACATGTGCCAAAAAATAAGTACACGGTTTCCATTTTTATTTGACTTTTTGACGCTCGCGTTTGTTTAATTCGAGCTTTCTAGCGAATTTCAATCGAGTCATATTCGCTCGTGATAAGAAATCTTGCCAAGTTTTGCCGCAAGGTTGATTGCCGACAGACAGACGGTGGTTGTTGCGGATGAAAAGTTATAATACAGTTAGTGTATATATGATAGATGGGCAAATTTTAAATATAAATCGGAAACTCTTGGATGGAAGGACGGACGCATGATTTATGACATTCCAAGATTTCTCTTGACAACCGAAATTGACCACTGTCAGAAGCTGTGTGACTAGAAATACCAGATTAATGGTCTTCCAGCGTCCTATAGCGCGGATTACGTTTGATATTTTGTCGAATAAGCAGAATTTTATAAATTTTGTCTACGTCTACAGTTTTGAACCCTATACCTATATATATATACACCGATGCCAATTGCTGAATCTACACTGGCACGCGCCATACGAGGAAGAATGTTGGTGACTTTTATGCTTCATTAACGTAATTAATGCTAAAGGACTACTTAGCTCGTTCAGAGGCCTCCATTACAATATAGACTAGGTTTAATTTTCTGGCGCAAGGGTCTCTGGAATGGGGCTAAAGTCTTCACAGGCACTTGGAATATCAACATAAACATGTATATATGTGTGTTTAATTTTGTTGATAAGATTATCTCAACGTCTAATGCTAGATTGTCGCCCCTTGATTTGAGATACTGGTAGCTGAGAAATTCAACAACTGGCGAATCGTGGTCTAGTGTCCAGATATATAAGTTAGCACAGTATTTAACACCAAATCTTCGTCCAAATCATATTTAGGTAGTTACTAGTACATTTAAAGTCATAATTGAATAACGGGTTAATATTGATTTAAGATGAACCTATAGTCTCCGGTATCAGCTGTATTTGACACCAAACTGACCATGGCACTGCATGACCACTACTTGTACTTGTGACATTAGTACCCGGGATTCCCGCATGGACCACGTGTGAACACCCTCCGAACGTCGATGAATGACAAATGCTGTCATATATAGCGCATGTCTGAAACTTTCCTCACTGGCTCCAATATACAGTTTGTTACATGTATCTTTGTTTCATTCGACCAGATGGTTTAGTAATAGTTTGACAGTCGATGGGGGTCAACAGGGGATTATGATTTGTCCATAGCTGTTGCGCTGCCAGTGCCGGAGGAGATAGACAGAGCTATGATGCGGAACTCCTCTCTTGTTTCCAAGGTTCAGATTGAGGCTGTGATTATGTGGTACCCGTTAATTAACAAATAACGCGATATTAGTAATATCTGGTTAATGTAATCATGGTTAGTGTGACAAAAGGTCGTATCGTCACACCAGAAGGCCTTAGAATAACGCCATTTTAGTCTGAATCATAGTTAGAACAGATAAAACTTCTTGTCTGGACATCGACATGGTGGTCAATGTCATAGACATATGCACGTGGGGCGATTCCAATCCAATATTTAATTTCCTTATTAGCTGATAGCACGCGCGGACATCCAATGATGTTAATTTCTGACACTGATTAATATGGAGGTTAATTAATGGAATATGATTAGTGCCATACTGAATATAATCACACCGATTTGAAATAATTTGTCATACATAATTTCTCAGTAATGCTCGGGTATGATCCGTTCAGTCCCTTCATGTAAATCTGATCGCGAACAATATTATGCATGACGCATGGAATTCGAATCGTTTGTGTGGAACGTTAACCTTATATCGCAGTATATTTATATATGCACCATCAATAAAAATTCATCCTTTGGTGTCTAAATTTGACATTTTATTGACTTTTCTTTGGAGCGCTTTCTTATTTAAGGTAAAGGATGCAAATTTTTACATAATATTACAGCTAAACACCTGCTTCTGCAATCGGCAAACAATACTAAGTCGGCCTTTTCTAGCATTGCATTCTTTTCGGTGTACCTATACTAAATAAGCGGAAATGGCCACGGACTTGATTTCTTTAATGTCGTATATGCCATGGTAATATTGATTGTATACTGAAGATATTGATATCTGTATCACTGCCGTTAGCCAAGCACGTGCCAAGTACGTGCTGGTACTCGTACACGTGCTGGATGTAAACAAAGTCGGACACGCACGTGTGCATGTTTAGTAGTGCGCGTGCATGGTCCAGAGTTTTGGATATTATACTGTCTAATGAACAACAAAGTTTAACTGTTCGGAGGACTAAACATCGATCGGTGTGTAAAAAGTTCTTGATAGGATCTTGCCTCTTTCGCAAATGTGAAGTTCCTCGCATCCACGATCACATTTATAAGTACCGAGAAATGACTAAGTTTAAGTAAATATAATTCTAAGTTCAAAGTTGATTATGCCATCACACAAAATCACGAGATTGCATGAGACATAGTACCGGTGATTTCTTTGAATTTATTGTCATTGTGTGTGTTTATTTATTAGTAAGAACAAATCAAAATAAAAATCAACGATAATATTTTTAACACAAATATATTGCATATGTACTTCGTCGACATAGGTGCATTGGTCTGGGATTGAAATTTGGCATCCCCGGAGAACTTCCACCTCCCAATATATATACAGATCTAGAATATAAGGAATATATATACATGTACACGTGATTCGTTACGTTATCAAAGATCTAAGTACACGTGAACTGAAAGCAACATTATATTTAGACAGCTAAAAGTAACCTTAGTAATTATCATACATGCTGATCTAGATGTATGTATATAAATACAATGCTACAATCGAAGTTTTAATACAATATAGTTTGACATTGTCTCTTGGCATATATCGTGTCTTTTATATGCATATCTCACAATAGCTGCCCGTATATATACAGCACTGCTACGTCCTTCGCCATACTTTTCAAACAAATGTTGAAGTAGACAACAATGACCAAGAAGAACAATGGATTTCAACCGGAATCGGTATCGTCTGCTTCCGCTTCTTGTCCGACATATGTTTCAAGTGCGTGGTTGCAATTGTATTCGTGTCCAATAGCTATATAGGACGAAATAAAACCAAACATAGACAACAATTCTTGAAACAATTGATTCTCGAACGGAATGTTATTGTGTATATATATATATATATATATATATACACACACGCTAGAAATGGTCAGACAATTTGTCATAATTTTGTAAATTTGTCATAATTTTGTAACTTGAAAAATCTCGATCCTGGAAAAAAATTTATGAAAGCGGTATGCAGATTCTGGAATCTCTAGAATAGCGAATTAAGTCACGATGATAAAATGTATGGCTTATGTTAACGTTACATATAGATATTATTCGACCCATTAAGCACCCAGGACATTAAAAAATGAACAAAAAATGAAAAGGTGCTAATAAGACGAAATTATTGCAAATCGGTACAGTTTTGTTAAGCTTTTGGTCTATGTTTATGCCTCGGCAATTGAAATCGAGGCCTCAAAATTGAGGAGGGCGCTTACAGGGTTTAATACGGTACATCTCTCAAACTTGGTAATATCTGTTCAAGAAACATATCAAGTAAGAAAATTACGATCCTAAATACATCCCAACTCATAGCAAACTAAAGTTTGAGTAAAAAATAATTAAAAAAAATATCTTAGTTATAAACTCTTTAAAATATGCAAAGTTGTTTCATCATCATCGTCGTTTTTACTCTCAACCTTGTGTGATGTCATCTTGATTTCAGGCTTTTGGTTGGTTCTCCCACTGCCGCCACTCAACAAGCAGGAATTATAAGAGGTGGCGCCGTCTACCGGTGTCGGGCGAATAACACGGCCGAAGATTGTAATATGATACCGTTCGACGAACGAGGTGAGATATTATTATTTTATTTTGTGTTCATTACATTTCTTTAATGTTTAATGTAGGGCTAATGGCAAAAATTTCCGGTAACGTTTGATAATTATGAGCGAATCGGTTCAATGCACGTGCACACTATTAACTTTTTCACACTAGGAGCACCTCGCTCGCGTTTGCGGACAATCGGAACTCCTCGTCATTGAAAGTTCGCACCTTCCAGAAATGGCGGACAGCACTTTTGGTGCATTTCATTGAATATTTGAAACGAGAAATATGAGGGTAAGGACCACAACTATCTATGCAATGTGGAAATAGCTACTTAGGTAGAAATGAATTTGTGAATTCGTAAGACGTTAGGTCTTCCTGCAAATTGACACCATACATGTGCACAAACACGTATATTACGTAGATTTATCACTTATAAATAGGCCTAAATCCTGAATGTGCATTTCCCATTATATAATAACTTCAACACAAAATAACCATCGTCATTGATGGATTTGTGACAACAATAAGAAGAATCGGTTATGTAGAAATTGAAAAGGGGCATTGATGAAATCAGAAATCTAAATATATCTAGGGCCAATGTTCTTTAAGAAATATCTACCAACCAGAATTTTAACAAAAATACCAAACCATATTTGTTCCGATTAAAGCATAGGTATTTAGCACACTGGTATGTCAAAGACCCACTAAAGACTAATTATATAATATATGTATATAAAGCTCTCTTTATATTATTCTAAAGTGGGTATTTGACTTTTTTTGTTTGGTTTGAGTTTTACGGTCATTTAGGACTTACCAGCGTGCTATATACCTATGATTAAATGTTCTTCTGAGTTTCCAGCAAATATATTTTCAAACAACAGCCAAGAATTTATAAATCTACGTCCTTGAAGAAGCATATTATTATCTATTGCCAAGTTTTTCTTAGTCCAAAATTTCAAAGAGACCAACACCAATATAATATAAACTGTATAAATACTACAGCCTACCACAACATGTGCATACATTCACACAGGTATAAATGCAACACATTGCAAAAATACAGGGACGGCTGTCCTTCAGTGACCTTATAGCTGTTAATATAACAATGGTTAGTCTAATAAATACAACTAAATCAAACCCTGAAAAGTGCAATACTATATTTATCAAACCTACTTGGACCCTCAGGGGCAGCTTGTTATATTAGACCTGTTATAATGGATCCAGGTGGACTTTTGTGTCCCAGGTATTGTATTGGTGATTCATGGCGTTATGAATGACACAATAATTGATAGTGTCAGTGGCAAACATTAATCATATGCATAACATCGATGATTAGAATTCTATTTTTTAACGAATCGTGTAGCTGTTGGCTTGATTGTAAATTGATGGTCAGTACGTTTGTATTATCAGACTGAATGTTCTCTTGAAGTTTCTATGGCTAACTATAATCACTTTAGACCGTCATAAAAAACGGCTCATTTCCCATAGGCATATGGTGGGACAAAAACTGTGGTGGTTCAATGACTCCGACAACAAAAACCAAGCCTTGCCGATGAGGCTGGACACGGTCCAGTGACCATGGCAACTGCCTCCCATATCATTGTGAATGTAGTGTACAGCTGTTTGGCTATATAACCACATTGTTAGTAAAAATTTAAAGACAGATGTGAAATTCATAAACGAATCGGTTGCTTTCAACACCAGGTAAACAAATCACTGCTTAAAAATTTTGCATTTATTTTTTCACAAATATATTGAAAATTTAAAAGCCTTTAAGTGGCATTATGGAGGGGAAAAAAAGAAAAAAAGTATAAAAATATAAATTGTAGAACGTAGTAAAACAAATTACTTCTGGAAAGAAATTTGAGCTTGTATCAATGAAAATTGAGACTTCCTTTTAGAACTTTAGACCACATGTTCGTCTAGGGGTTAAGGAGAACGCTTGACCCTGTTTTTCCAATTACCTTTACTACGTATCAAGTTTAACTGCTTTTAAAGGCATATAATTATTTCTTAAATAAATTGTTTTTGCCAGATTTACATGAACAGAAGCTATTTATTGGTGGTCTTTGCCTTTTGATTTGTTTCTGTTAAGTTGATTACAGCTGAAAAAAACATTTTTTATTTATAAAGGATGATTGTCAAACAAGCCTTTCAAAGTGTGACAAATGGAAATTGTAGAATTTTGTTACCGGTAACAAAAACACGATATGTAGTAACTATATATTGTTATCATAAAAGATGAAATAAATGCAAGCCATTGATGTGCGATTCATGTTAAATCAAAATTTTAAATGTATTTTGCCGAAAATATTTGATACCGTATTTAATCCAATAAGTGTTTTGTAATTTCTATTCCTAGACTACCAAATATGGTTCACTATGAATGTCATTTTGGAGTAATGGTCAGCATGCAGCTATTTTATTATTCTCTTTCCAACATGAAATGCAAGTTACCATATTTGACCCAATAAGCGCCCAGAGCTTTCAAAAAATTTAAAAAAATAAGGGGGTGCTTGATAGAATAGGATTAGCCTTTCATAAAATTGATTTTGCATTAATAAGCCATGAGTTAATTTGTAAAAGAAATTTAAATTCCATACTGCATTTAGTTCATGGTAAGTGAAAAAGGGGAGGAACACTTATAGGGTCAAATACAGGAAATAAGTATTACTAGAGTTTGTCGAGTTGCATCAAGATCCCTTCCCATCCTACCTGATACAGCCTTGCTTTGATGCAGGGGCTTTTTGTCTGACAAAAACCATTTTTTTTTTTTTTAATTTTTTTTTTTAAAGTCTTTTCCTGTACCAAATATGTTTGCATGTGGTATATCCAGCAACATAATTTTCTAACAGAGATTATATGTATCAGAAACTCAGATCAACTTAACATCCTTTTATTTTCCTTACCAATCTCTTCACTTTCAGATATACCATATTTGACCAAAAAGTGCCCAGAGTGTTTAAAAAATTGAAAAAAATGAAAAGATGCTTAATAAGACAAAGTTATTGCAAACCTATACAGTTTTGGTTTTTATTTGTGCCTGGACAATTGAAATTGAGGCCTCGAAAGGGGGAAGGGGCACTTATATTATAGGGACATGGGTGCTTTTTAGGTCGAATACGGTATGTGGTATAATTTGACTTTGTAATTCACAACTGTTTTCTGCCCACAGGTAACTCAAACCAGTTTAATGGCTCATTATATTTAGCTATAGAAGATAAATCACACCAGTGGTTTGGTGCTACTGTAGCAAGTTCTGGAAACGATGGACATATCTTGGTGAGTACCGTATCAATTTGTCTGATTAATATCATAAATTGTCTCCCTTGTACCTGGTAATTACAAGATGTTACATATAAAAATAAAGATCCACTGGACTGAACTTAATTCAGCTTGAAGTTTGATCAGTTGAGCAAAAAGGCTAGTGGTTAAAAGAACCTGAAAGTTCCTGATGGAGACAATTATTCATATAAAATAATTAGTCATATGACTGTATCAGGGGAGATAACTCTTATAATCTAAACTGGTGGGTCTACTTTCCATGGCTGTCAAGAGGAGATGTTTTTACTGATCGATGTCTGATACTCGGGTTTCAATCTGTCTCAGAGTTCATTGTAGTTCTCTTATTTATCTTATAATTCTTGAACTTTAACATTTCTTTGTTAATGGCTCTTGATCAGATTTGTCAAAATCTGTAATGTATCTCAAAATGACCCATATATATATATTTCCAGCCAAAATGATTCATGCATCACAGTATAAAAAGACAGGAGCTGGTTGTGGTTTTGAATAAGTTCAAGAGGAATAAAAAAACAACTTCATAAAACATGTTATTTTTAGCAAGTTAGTCCCCTTTGACATGCGTGTATTATGGTATTTGGAAAGATTTTTGTAACCGAAGCTACCAAATTTCGATGAATTTCTACAGGGTGATGATCTTGTTGGCAGGGTATATGTAATGATGTGCAGTTTATTAGGTTTGCTCCTGTTTCTCAGTTAGTTGTTGAGCTATAAATGGATCAGTGTCAGAGTTTGGTATGCTGCTGATCTTTTAATGCTCTGAGAACTCCATCTTGCTTGGGGTTGTATCATATAAGTAAATTTATTTATAGACTTGCTTCCTGGTGTTTCAGACATTCGATTGTAACATGGATATGGCAAAAGCTAACAAAACCAATATAAGATCGTGTTCAACAGACACATAATGACATGTATATTAAAGAAAATACATTACATATCTGTTTCTCATTTTTTTTAAACTTTTATTTTACGGAGTTCTATCCGAAGCAGTTAAATGGAAATAGAACCATAAAAACAGTTTCCATCAGTTATAATGGCGATGGGCTCCATTTCTAAAACAATAAAACGTGTTTTCTGTGTGAAGATGAGAGTGGATTCCACCATTTCTGACAGTTGCTACATGGACTTATCAGAACTTTAGAAAGCACTTAAAACAAATGCTTGGCTGATAATTAATGCTTCCGACAACAGGCGATGCTTGTTCAGCAAGACATACCCATTTCATACCCCACTTCCAATGTTTCTTTTTTTAATCAAACTTGACATGAAGAGAAGGTCTTTAGACTCAAAAATGTTTCTGAGGCCAAGAGGCTTGTAGACTCTCTAATTGTATCTTTATATTACAGATTTTCTCCACTTTAAACCCTTTTAGTTGAGTTTATCTTTATTTCTTGCCCTATTTTGGCAAATCCTTGGACGATAGCGCAATCGACAATGCGTCACTGGCATTGAATTTAGCTTTTTCTAATGGATACTACATACAGGAGCTAACAAAACCTAAACAGTTTTCATTTCCATTCATATTCAATTAGGTAATTTATGATAGGTTATATTCCATTTTTTCATGTTATAGAGTTATCTCCCTTGTGGTAGGTATCAATTGTGATGTCATTACTTTGTGAGCACAAATTAAGTAGTTTTCTTTGAAAAACATAATGTTGTCCTAAAAAATAAGTAACAATCAGTACTTACCTGCAAGGACAGATAACTCTGTAATATGCAAATGCTGAGCAACTGTTCTGAATAACAGGGATATTATACACATTCTTGAAAACCAAATGAGCCAAAGAAGTGATCATCAGAACGACAGAAATCGATGGTATATATAAAACAATATAAAAGTTACAGTGACCTGCTACTTTTCCCCTTTTTTCTCTTCCAATATTTTTAATCCTTCTAGTATCAATAAGCATATATTGCTGTCCCTGCTTAAGTTAGTTGGATCACTGTATAGAAGAACTAAGTAAATACATGTCTTTGTTCAGCACCCAACCAGGAATTGAACCTGGGTCTCTGTGTCTGATAACCCAATGATAACCTGACTGAATCAAGAGAAGCTAATTAAGCATGCAGTTTTGTCGACTGTTGTTACCTGCAATACAAAGCCAAACATACAAAATCCTTCATACAGGAAAATTTCTCAAAACATGTATTTTAGAATTAATTATTTACATTAGTGGAATTGTATATCCCAGCTTAAATTTACATTAGTGGAATTATCACAGCATAAAAGTAAATCTGAATTTTCATTTTGTTTTTCAAATATCAATACACACGTGATGCGGCCCTATTATTTCTCTGATATGTCAATTTCATTTCATAGCAAATTGATGATATAACATATGTTTCTTATAGAAAACTTTATTGATCTGCTATGGTCGAGATACAGCTAACCTATGTACAAGTTTTCTAACTCATAAAGTCAATTCTAGGAGTCAAGCTTTAATACATTGCATGCATGCTTGTGCCTCGAGAAAACTGTTTGTTATTTATACGACCAATAGAATCCTTCTAGCTACACAAGTAATTTAACATTTTCCTTAAATCTATTTATTGATTCTTTTTTATCAGAAAAAATATAAAAAATAAATTATTGCAGCATCCTGCTTTCAATTTTTTCCCTTTCCATTAAAAAGTCTTTAGAATTTAAAATTAATTTTGAATACCTTGGAAGAAAATTACAGATCCCATATGACAATTTTCTCTGCAAACTTGGAAACATAACATGATGTATCATGTTGTCGTACACCTAGCAGCAGACAGATTGGAACAAGAATTCGGATCCTCGAGGGGATTTGAGACAACGTTATGAAATTCACGATCTGGTTTGTTGTAAAGTTGATGTATTCAAGACAAAATCGAAATCTTTGAGATAAATGGAAGGGTGTAGACATGAGAAACTCAATTTTCACAACAGTATTAGGTATTGGTTGTCATTCGGTCGGCTGAATTTACCGTGCCTCAGAGCTAAGGTATCCCTTGGTAACATTTCCTTCTCAGTACATGTACGTTGTTATGATGACATTTTAAGAGATGGAAAAACCGAAAGTTTTGGCAAGAAATGGAAATAGACTTCATGTCAATAAAGCATTAACATTTTACAATCTCAAGTTTTTACGAGAGAATGAGGGTTTTCAGATGGTGGTCTTTATATGTCCTTGAAACTTGTGTTGGAAGTTTTCACTTGGGTGTCATCACGAAATGTTCATGTGGGCTTAGCAAATATTTTGAAACCATCTTGAATAATTCTCTGTAACCTTTTGACAATTCAACTGATATCACAAAGAAACATCTAGGCCTGACAACGCTTTTTTCATCATTATAGGAGTTACATATAACGACAGGAATACATTTTTTTGAGACATGTAATTAAAGTGAGCTTCCTTCTTACCAACTTATACTGTCGGCAGATGTATACTTAAAGCCAGATATAGGCTAAAATTGACAATTACACTTTTATATTGAATAGAAGGAAATATGTATGTGATATGTATACTTCCATGTACATATATTCATACTCAATGTTTTACCATAAGCATAGTCCTTATTGCTTTAAGTTACAAAGGATTGGCAATATTCATTATACATTTACGATTGCCACTATGGCTGAATGTGCTACAAGCCCTCCGCCACGTGCACTGGGTTGCAAGTTTTTGAATCTCATGTGCCTGGGAGTTGCCAGGAACTGACCGCTGATTGGTGTTTTTTCTCTGGATATTCCGACTTTCCTACACCTCCTAAATCTGTACTTCCTTATATTAAATGATCATTAATAGGACATTTTAAACTAAACATTTACAATTGTATAATGTTTGTTTAATAGACTGTGTGATATTTCCAGTTCCATCCCTATTATATAGTCAGCAGAGAACTGATATTTTGAGGTCCACATACATAACTCAGAACTTGGAGAGATCTAGTAGATAGTTGACCTTCCTGATATTTAGAACTGTTTTCATCTGTACCTCCTGGTGCTCATTATACATAGAACAAATAAGTGAAGTCTTTTGCATCTGTATATGGAAATCATACATTTCCTAGAACAAAGAAATGATATATAGTTTGGCTTTTTTCCCTAGTAGTATTTCTGAGTAATATATATACATTATGTAATACTAGGCAGAACAATGGACCAGCACTTCAGCTGACTATGTGAGCTCAGCTTCATTAAGGACCATTATATCCTGTTCACAGTGTGCACATATATATAATAATACTTTTTGGCCCATTTAAAGTCTTCTTTTTATTATGTTGAATTTGTTTTACCATATCAGACCCTAAAAGCAGCCAAAATGTTTGAATGCATTTCTTAAGTTCTGAATCTCATGACTACATTTTTTTCTGGGAGGTCGGAAGGTTCTCGGGGAGTGGCATAAGATGTTTCTGGTCTGATTGGCTGATTAGATTATCTGATGAAAGAGAGATATCTATTAATTAGTCTGATGAGTTGAAACGATAACGGGGTGATAAGGGGAGATCACTCCCATACTTATCAGTAGAGGTTGTGGAGTATCTCCACTGTAATGACTAATGGCCGTCCAGTGTCAGAAACCTCAAGTGGGATAGGAAGATTTTTTTTCATTTTTTTTTCTCGTATATTAATATACACTGATGATGTAAACCTATATCTATGGTGCATTGATAACTTCTGTGTATAAGAATTATCACTGCAGCCTACACAGTATACCATGTTCAACATGCATATAACTAATTTACATTAGTATAAATATATGCTGGCATACGCATCTGATCATGAGGTTGAGAAAAATCAGTTGAACTAAAAACTTGGTTTTTTTTTATAACTATTATATCTCAAACATATTGGTGTATAAACTTGCTGGCCACTGAAGTTAAGAAAAACAGGTGATATTTCTTTGGAACTTTTATTTCTTTAAAAACATAATTTCATGCCCTCCATCTTCAAAAATGGGGTATTATGGTAGTACAGATAGAGTTACCCTAATGGTCATCATGTCCATCCCATCCAGGTGTGTCCAGTGTCTTTCCATATTGTCGGTCATATAGAGGCGGATCTGGAGCACTTATGTTTTGCAGATTTTTCTTGTCTTTTAGTTCAATATATTTTATTTATATTAACTCAATCACCCCCGAAGACACATTTGAACTCCTCTGATTCAAAGACTAGAATAGTTCATTATTAATGTTCAGGGGTTGAATGAGTTCAGCAAGCTTAACACTAAATATCCATAACTTTCCCACTGAGATTAACATTGAAGATACCTCCAAAATTAGGGGCCAGAATTTCATAGCCATCCGAGAAATATGACTTTTCTTGAGCAAAAAATCTGCATTATACTCACAACAAGAGCAATAAAATGTTCAAGAACTGTAGAAAAAAAATACACATATATAAAATATCTACTGTCTTTGTCTTCAGTGACGTCTTCATTCCTTTTGAAAAATAGCCATATAGACTACACAGTATTTCCTTGGAGATTCTTTGAAAGCTGTTAACATTTACAAATTGGTATTGACATTTTTGTTCACCTTTCCAATGGCTATTTTCATGCCTCCATTAACCACAGTTTAATCCTGATTGTGTAATGCCCTAGCAGTTCTGAATGTCGATAGAAAGACATTTTAGGCTATAGTAACTGGGTGTAATGTCTTTCTCCTGTGTCAAAAATTGCTTCACGATGGGGATGACATTTTCTAAAACGCTCATGTCATGTCGCCCATGTCGTTACTTCTTGTCATGTTCTTGAACTCTTCAGTTGGCTTAATTGCTTTATTTTTGCAAATTAAATTAAATTGACCTCAGAGCAGTGATTTGCATGGATAGACTAGTAATGTGGGAATGATTGTAATTTCAGCAGTAATTAATTATATCATTCAGTGAACTAGTGGTATGTACATTTGGCAATAGGGAACACTTTCTTATTTAGACCTCTCACAATTACAGATTTAGAGAATATAATGTACCCTTGACAATCCAGCCCCCTTCATTCCCAGCCTTAATCATCCTGATTATGAATTTTCTGTATTGCTTTACACTACAGTAATCCGGTCCTTGACATTTTCGTACTGGACTGTGAGTTTTTCGAGTTTTCCACAATCGGCATCTGGACTTTCGGAGTCCGTTACTACTCTTTACTCCTATAAACAATTTATATATCATATACACTTATAATTGTGTCACATATATTTATGGATACAGATGAAGTCAACTATGAATGATTGGTAAAAATTAAAGCAATTTTATCAAGAAAAATAATTATACAAACCAGTAACTTTAGCAAATGATTTCACCCCTGAGCACTGATTCACAAACTTAAATGCGATCAATGTTTAATGTCTTAATTTTATAATCTTCGGCTGGTTAACATGTTCTCCATTATTGAATAGCTGTTGGTTAACATGTTCTCCATTATTGAATAGCTGTTGGTTAACATGTTCTCCATTATTGAATAGCTGTTGTTTCTTGTTCATTGTAACCATTTCCTTCTTCTTTACTGCAATTTGTGTTAAAATCGGGGGGAAAAAAGAAAAAAACAAACAGGAAGTGTGGAGATAAATTCCAGACGATTCCTGATGAATTACCTCCCTTTTATAAGACCACAGTGAGGCATGGGTACCATTCTTGATGGTGTCAGAATCCAGGACTGTAGTTCTTCAGGCAGAAATCTCTGATGGAGTCAAGCAGCTGATGAACAGTGTCAGGAATCTGTGCCAAATCATCAGAGTTAAGGAATTGTTTGTGAGTGGGATGGGAGCTATTTATGGCTGAGTAGGTAACACAGGTTTACTGGCTTCTGATGAGTGTACCAAAGAGATGAGGTACAAGGGAAAAAGAGCCGCCATTCATGTTAAGAATTGAAGCATGTATTTTTGACTATGGGATAGGTCTGTAGCATTAGTCAGCTGATGATGTAATAGATGATTAATTTGTTTGTTAGGTTTATTGACCTCAACATGGAGTTTGAGACCTTAATAAAATAATAATGATAATTAATTATATAATTAGGGTCATTTTAGATAGGGAGTTCCTTGTAGTAGCAGGTGGCTAACTCACAAAACAACAGAACAAGTTAGATCCTCTGTACAATATATAGCAGAGTATTCAGGAAACATAATTATGACTTACTCTCTATGTACAGACCAGTCTGTTTCTCAACAAGATACCATATAATTAGGCTTATTTTAGAAATTGCAGTACATGTAGCTGGTGGCTATCTTCCTAAATGATAGCACAATATATATATCTATGTACAGACCAGTCTGTTTCTCAACAGGCTGATAAATAAACACAAACTGTCACAGGAAGAAGAGTTGATCAACAGGAGCAATTAACCTCATATTTTTTTTATCTTGGCAAGTTTTAAGCCCAAAAATATAACTAAAGTAGTTGACTAAGCCAAAAAGAAATATTAAATACATGGTGTATTTAAACTCTGGATACTTTCACTTAAGATTTTTATTTCGGGTTAAATTAGTTGAGCTTAAAAAGATGAAAAGATAAAGAAAACATTTATCAAACATAATGTATACAAAGAAGCTTCAAAGGAAAGCTAAACAAGAGTGTATCCATCAGTTAATTTATTTCATCTGTCCATAATTAAGTCTGCAGGTCTGACCCCACAGTGGCTCTAACCTGGCCCTGTATGGGGGCTGTTTGGGGTCCTGCTCCCTCTGGCACCACATGCAGGGCATTAAATTATGAAGTGCCCTTTCTGGATAGCCTTGGTGGTAGAACATGCACCATCTGTGTTTCTCATCAAATCTGCTATATTAACTGTTGTGGGGTTAGAAGGGTGTAACATGGTCAATAAATCCAAAATTCTTACAAAACTCACAAGTGCTTTTACGAATGTGGGACTGTGAAACATTAATAGAGCTTATAAAATGTTTTTGTCTTTTCTCCATACCTTGAACGGTCTTAATAGTACTGTATATGGTAAAAATATTCTTGAAAATTAACATTTAAGTCAGAATTATCAAAATGTCAATAAGATTTTGATTTAGGGTAAAGGTGACTGGGGTTAAGGAGATGCACTTATTACAAATGGATCTAAGGGAAAGGAGTCAAGGGAGCATATCACAACTGTCCATATATTAATTTTCTAACACTGGAGGATAAAATTGAGGCATACATTTTCAGATGGAAAGCTTTATTATGTTTTCTTAATTAGCATTTTCTCTTTACATTTTCTGCAGAATATGTTCTAAACGAATGGTAACACTGAAACATGTGATTGTGCCAAAATAAATATATTCACTAATATATAATCGTGTTTGTCTTGATTGTATAGTTTTAGGAGACTTCGGAGAATCAAGTTGGAGTTGTTTGTAATGAATATGCCTGATTTGTAATTAGTATTATTGTAATAGGAGAATGGTTGAGAGGGTCAAAACGAAGCATACACACAAGCACTGCATACATGGGAGGCCGTCCTTACATGACCATAGCTGTTAATAGGACGTTAATTAATCAAACAAACAAACAAAAATCAAAACGAAGCTAGTTTGGAGAAAATGTTTCCAGCATTCCCAGCCCAACAGAATCAAATGATCATTGTGTAACCATGTACTCTTAGATCACATAGATATATTCATATTCCACTTGGCTCCAAATTACGATCAAGGCTGGGAACAAAAATGTGTTTAAAAAATCCTGTGGAATGGTAACGATACACATTAACAAGCAAGCCAGTGTATGTCGTAAGTGGGGAGTTACCATACACTGTCTAATAAGCATCATTAATAAAGAAGAATTTATAACTATACTACGCTGCACTGCATCTATGTTGGGCAGCATCTATGTTGGGTAAGTGTGTAGTCGAATTTGCATGATCGTAAAAGGCGACTAAATTTAGGATCTTATCTTTTCTCTTCTGCCTAACTGACTTTATCTTTCCTAATGGCCCCTTGGCACCGCCTCACTTTTGGCCTTGAGTTGAGCGTTCACCCCTGTGAGGAAGGCTCTTCGTTCTGTCCTCTGGCTGAGACACACCAAAGTCTATAATGGTAATAGTTTCTGCTCCTGCTTATAGCGCTCAGCAAATAGGGAGTGGGTCAACTGGTTCGCCCGTTGTCAGTTGACCGGGTGGGATGTGTTGCTTGGTGTCTTGGTGGCATGTTTCAGTGATATAGCGCTATAAAAAGGCCAACAGTTCCACTATACAAGAGACACAACACGGACATACCGCAGTCTCCAAAAACACGCACCTCGCACTTCACACACGCTATACACACTGTATACATGGGAGGCCGTTTTTACATGACCCTGGCTGTTAATAGGACGTTAAAATAATCAAACCAAAAAACATACAACAGACTGGGTCGATTACCGTTGAGCAAGTAGAACTGATCTGGTTGGTGTTCGGAGATCCTTAGTAGATGTTAAAGAACTTCAAGCAAAATCAGCCAACCATTCATTATTATGAGGATGAGGACACTCGTTAGGTTAAATATGGTACGTGCGTCCACTAATGGATTCTGTTTTTGTGTTATATACATGTACAGCCCACATTTACAAACGGCAAACAACATCACAGTCCATTCATCTGCATTACTGCAGTTTTAATGGTGTTTACAACATTTATACATATGTATTTGTAAAGGATGTTTTGAGACATTTAATTTACAGTAGTTTTTCAGCAAACATTATGTTAGGTAATTGGGTAATTTTCGTTGTACATATTAACGAATGACTTTCTGCCAACATCATAGCGGATAATTACGTAATTTTCCCTGTATGTCGTGAATGTGTATCCATCATGGCTTATACATGTTTATTTCGTACTACTGTGAACATACGTTATCAAATAAAAACATCAGGCACGTTTCCTTATTAATGTTTGTTTCTGGTGCAGGGATGTTGTAGCTCAAGGCTGACTCTACTAGAGGTATACTTAATTAGACAAAAATGTTATTGTGACAGAATGCATCTGTAAAAATCTCAACATCAGTCACAGAGCTACAAGACAAATAGAGAAGTATCATTTTGATGCATTATGATCTTTTTGAAGTGAACAAAAAGAAAATAAGAATTTTAAATATTCCGTATTCCCCATGATTAGCGCCCAAGGTGCTTGAAAAAATTGTAGCAAGGGGGGGGGGGGGCTTATTAGTGAACCAAGATCAAGATCTAAGTTGTGGACGAAAAACTAAGCGATATTTTAACTCTTTCTGTACTCATTACACATTAATGTGTTAACGTGAACATACATATGTCTTGTACCACATTATTATGAGAATGAGGACACCCGTTAGGTTAAATATGGTACGTGCGTCCACTAATGGATTCTGTTTTTGTGTTATACATGTACAGCCCACATTTACAAAAGGCAACAACATCACAGTCCATTCATCTGCATTACTGCAGTTTTAATGGTGTTTACAACATTTATACATATGTATTTGTAAAGGATGTTTTGAGACATTTAATTTACTGTAGTTTTTCAGCAAACATTATGTTAGGTAATTGGGTAATTTTCGTTGTACATATTAACGAATGACTTTCTGCCAACATCATCGCAGATAATTACGTAATTTTCCCTGTATGTCGTGAATGTGTATCCATCATGACTTTTACATACGTTATCAAATAAAACTACTGTGAACATACGTTATCAAATAAAAACATCAGGCACGTTTCTACCAAGATGTTCCTTATTAATGTTTGTTTCTGGTGCAGGGATGTTGTAGCTCAAGGCTGACTCTACTAGAGGTATACTTAATTAGACAAAAATGCTATTGTTACATAATGCATCTGTAAAAATCTCAACATCAGACACAGAGCTACAAGACAAATAGAGAAGTATCATTTTGATGCATTATGATCTTTTTGAAGTGAACAAAAAGAAAATTAGAATTTTAAATATTCCGTATTCCCCATAATTAGCGCCCAAGGTGCTTGAAAAAATTGTAGCAAGGGGGGGGGGGGGCTTATTAGTGAACCAAGATCAAGATCTAAGTTGTGGATGAAAAACTAAGCAATATTTTAACTCTTTCTGTACTCATTACACATTAATTTGTTAAGTGAACATACATATGTCTTGTACCACATTATTATGTCAGTTTTGATGTTAGAGGCATTACTTGTGTAATAACATTGTTAAAGATGCTCCAGGGTATGGGGTGATTATACAATTTCAACTCCTTCTCCAGAATATGGGAGGGGTGCTTACAGGGGGAGGGGCGCTAATAACAGTGAATATGGTATGATGACGTTGTATTAGATTAAATCACACTATCTGCTTTTATATTCCAATCTTGCCATGCAATGTATATTACTTTGATAGTCCACATAAGCACGTAGTTTCTCTTTAAATAAAAACTGGATGGGAATAGAAAATTTTTTGTTAAAGTTAAATGTCTGGCCCCGTTTACAGTCCATGGCTAGCTTTGTCCACAGATCTGCCGTGGCAGTTTCCTCTCCTGTTACAGTAATTTGAATTTGGCATCAAACAAATACGCTAAGTCAGAGGATGTAAGGTTCTCTGTGTATTTGGAGTCAAAGACATACTGTTGAAAGCTGAGAAATGTAGCAGAACTGGACTGACTGAAAGTCTGAAGCCTGCGGTGCTGACAGCTTGCACATGCATAGTTATTTGTCTGAGAGCTGAATTCCCAGTCTGGTCATTGAATTAAGTGTTCTAATTGAAGTAAATGCATGTTAATCAACCTGATAAGTTAATCAAGGGAAGTCTAATCCTCTAAGCCGCAAAGTCAACTGGACCATAACAAGTTTTCGAGATAGCCGTGACATGTGAATATCCAAGATAACGAATCCTTTTCCTATATACCACGGAACTGTGTATTCCAGGTATGGAAGTTTCTGCATAAAAAAAGTATGAATGGATTGCATTTTGGAAACAAAATTATTTTTGAAAAACGCTTTTATATTCTTTTTCTCCTACCTAATGACTAGCAGAGAAAATCCATCATTACTGAAATGTTCCTGGGAACTTAGTTTATCTTGATGTGGTGCATTTGTAGAAATGTACATGATAGATATAATGTTAATCTACACCATTATCTAGGAAATAGCATCGCTCTTTGGATGATTAATGGGAAGCAATGGCTTCAGTTGTAAACACTGCTGGGGTCATAGGTCAGTCTAGTTCAGAGGTTAAACTAGGTGCCATATGATAATGATTAGTTGATGATGGAGTGACCAGTACATGCACCATCTGACCACTTGGATTGACCACTAAAGTGTTTTATCACTAAGGGGTCCTAACACTTGATCGGGATCAAGATTAGAAAATATGCAGTAGTAAAAACCAACTCCACCTCTGGGATAAAATATGATTTTCCTTTTTTGAATTGGGCTCAATGCAGCTATGCTGACATGAACTTGACCCCTGATGAACTTGGCTGGTAAAGTCATTGCACCATATCTGACCGCTTGACCACTAATGACCTATAGTGACTAACAGAGGTTAGAAATGTACTCTTAGCCAGCTCATATAGCCAATAATGCTACTGAGGAAGGGAGAATTAAGAATGGTTGATTTTAGTGCTGGTCAGTGAGTTTGGGAGTAATTGCTGTGAAACGGGACACCAAGGGTCAGCCGGTTCATTGGAAATATTGGCCATAGATAACATAGAACCATATAATGTTATTAGCTTCAGAACTCTAAACATCTGTGAATATAATGTACTGGCCATGTTATGGCTTGATATTATGACCTTGCAACTCCCAAATATGCAAGCAGACATCCTCCCAGTAGACTTATAATCATATTTACTGATCATGAAATATCTTTTATAACTTTTTTTTCGGTTATTTGTTTGAAATTCCAAAAACCCTGATTTAGTTTGTTGAGGAAAAAAAAATCATCATTGAATTTGGACAGACATTGGACCGGTCTTGTCTGGTACAGCTCTGACCTTTGACATCTGACCTTTGAAGGTCACTGGATGTCTGATCAAGATTATGAGTTGGTGGGACACCCACCATTAACCCTCGGCCTCCCTCTAATATCTATATATATATCTATATGTACCTAAAGACTATGGTGGATCCACAGGCCAATAAAATGTCGAAAATTTATCTTGTATTGATTTGTAGGTGTAATGTTATAGCACACATCAAGTATAACTAGCCGGCCTACACATAAAAAACTGATTTTACAAGGTAGATACTTGATTTTTTTCCCTGTAAGCATGTTATTATATAATACTTCTATATCAGCGTGACTGGCGTAACTGCATTCCTGTCAATTTTTGTGGGGTTACTATTTTTTAAGACTTTGGGTAAAGTCTAATAGCTTATAGATTTTAGGTCAGACAGACTTTTTTTTGTTCTACTTTTGCCTATGAAATTAATGAAAAGAAAAATAAAAAAAACATGCAAAAAATCCTTAATCCTAGCTATCCTTTATCAAGTCTATTTATATCCCCCATAACGAAGTTAAGGGGGGGAATATTCTGGAATCGGATTGTCCGTCTGGCCGGCTATCCGTCCGTCTGTCTGTCTGTCTGTAGACACAATTTTGTCTTCATAATTAACTACTAACCTCCATCCACTTCCTTTTCCTGGCTGGATCTTTGATTGTGGATACTTCACCTAAACAACTTGACAGATTTTGATCAAATTTGGTACATAGAACCCTGACATAAAGGGGTGTACAGTAAATATTAAAGGGTACTACAATGTCCCCTATTAATGGAGTTATAACTAAATTTGTGCAGCGGGGGTATTAGTCATCCACTTTCACAACAGAACTAGTTATGATTTTGCTATATATACTGATATGATTATGAAAAATGACTGACATCGCTCAGAAGCATTCCTAAATGATAAGGCAGTTATGTACTCTCCTACTCCTTAATTTGTGGGATATTTAATCAACCTGCGACTTCTACAATATGTAATAAATTCATCTGAAATTGATACAAGTTATAGTTATAACGTTGACCTGAAAGGTCATGCTGTCCTGTGGGTCAGATTGTTCCGACGATGGACTTTGTCATTGCAATTGGACACCACAGAAGAGTTCCACTATAATGATTATCAATATCAGTAAATCTAAATGAGAGATCAAACATTGGACTCTAATCTTCCATGATGTATATACAATAGCCCATTTTCGGTTATTGATTGCTTTCCATTATAAGTGCTATTTACTAAATTAGCAGACTTCATTAGGGAATATTTATATCAGTAATTACATTGATGCTTACTCCGATTCTGTTTCTGTTTACATAGTGGTAGTATATAGTTGTTAATGTAACTCTATTTTAGAGACACACGATCATCAAATATCAGCCAGGGATGTATAGGCATACTACCATTGTGTTGTAATGGTATTGATCTCACACACAGTTTGGGAGTATTAGCAGCATTCCAAACAAGTTGTAAGCCTATGTGTGTTACTTTAAGACTTGATCTGTCAGATACCCTTAATGCACTGGGGATTTTATTTCAATAATTCTATTTTGGTTACATTTGAAACAGTTCAAGTCATTTACTATTGAATGCAAATCATCATATTGTTGACCTTTATGATTTCTTGACCAAGGAATTTTGTTATAAAAGTCGGGCCATAATGTCTCAAGATCAAAAGGATGTCCAATATATTGTGGAATATAATGTTATGATATATATGTTATTATTCCATTAGATATTAAATATTTAACTATAATTCAGAGTTGAGGAATTGCAAAACTATTGACCATTAGTTTTATAAATATTTTGGATAGCTGAGAATTTCTATAAAAACATTTTGGGTCATGTGAAGTCCTATAATGTTGATTCTTAAACATTGTAAGTCAGGTTAACGGTACTTCCTTGGCCAGTTTGACTGTTTTGTGGTTTTGTCCTTGCATCATCATTTGACCAATACATTGATAAGTGACCTTCAAACAAACTCAAGAAGCCACTGGTCTCTGAGACTTTAGTATTTAGTACAACCATGTGTAAAATACTGCCCTCACCAGTTTGATGCCTACCCTTCTATCCTTGTATCTCTCTGACCAGTATTTAGTACTACCATGTGTAAAATACTGCCCTCACCAGTTTGATGCCTACCCTTCTATCCTTGTATCTCTCTGACCAACGTGTACAGTACTAGTTGGATGGTCCAGTGTACTGGTCAATACATGAGGTGTCTTATGAATGACCTTCAAGGGATGTACGCCTGTTGGTCATCTTGATTCACATTCTAGATATGATGGTGCTAGCATGTTTGCAGACTGTATCTGAAATTGTATCTATTTGACCAATGTTAGTACAAAAGTTTGTCCGATAGAAACTGGTCAATATCATATCAATGATGCAGGTTACTTTTACATGACCAAATAGAGGTCCAAAGGCACTTTCTTGACCAATGGTCAGTTTACATGAATCATGTCTAGTATACTTGTCAATATAGCTTATCATGACATGCATGTATCATACAGATGACTTTTGAACTTGAAGATCCTTTAGAGATATTATAAAGATGCTAGGTCATTTTCAAAATTGAAATTATTCTAAATTTTTCAACTGAAATATTCTAAATTTCAGAAATTTCCAAACGAACTAGACCAATCAAATTCCCATGTACTTCATACAATTCACCTACTTCCCGTAACCAGGTTAGCTTTTCAGACGCCATCCTTCATCATTGAAATACCCATACAATCATTTCTTGTTTTATTTGATAACAGTTGATACTATATAGCTACATGTTTACAGAAGTGGGGACATTCCTGATCCATAGAGTATCCAATGTTTACAGTAGGAAGTCCAGCCCACTGGTCAATATATATCTAATGACCGACAAGGCAGTGGTCAGTTGTGGACATAGATAATGAATATCATAAATAGAAAGTCTGTATTTGATAGATGAAGCAGATTAATCAATGTTCAGTTAGGTATCGTTTCTGATCCAATCGGAGGGCATGTAGAGTTTGCCTGCATAGACGGCTTCTAACTACAATTTAGCTTTATGCTTTCCCGTTGCTTAGCTAAATTGATAAATGTAATAAAATATCCACTTATTGATTCATGAATACAAAACCAATCAGCGAAGTTAAAGCTGCATTCTATCCATTTGAGATTTTTGGTGATTGGGTATTCTGATTACAATTCTATGCTAACCAAGCATAAATGGTGGAACACAAGCTCAGAGAGTTTGTCAGAAATATTGATGAATAGCGAAATGTTTAGAAATCCAGAACAAGTAAACAGTAATACGTATTTCCTTTATAACTGTAATCCGCCGTTCTAAACAAACATTTATAAAGGATTCTCTATCTCTGCTGGTGCTCTGTGTGCTGTTGAGACTTGTAGCATTTCGGTCATCTCACGGAACCAAAATGGTGGCTTATTCAGATAAAAGACAGAATCATAGCAGATGTATTCATTTGTAATTTGTACAAGAAGGAGCTGACGTTTCAAATTGATTTGTAGTGCAATTTATTGTTTTTTTATTGGAGGGACATTCACAGAGGACTTCAATACCTGCCACTCTCAAACTGTCTCAGCTGTCGTCAAAGCCCAGGTTCCTGGTCAAACAGTAATCCGGTACTCCACGATCTGAAGCAATACATGAGCAACTGAACAAATAGTTCCGTCTTTTATCTGATCTTTGAATTGTTAGAAATATTCAGGTTTTACTTGATGGTGACAAATTTGAAGGCATCTGGTGATAAATAATCTCAAAACATAGATTTACAACAAAAATTTCCTTTAAAAACATTTTCTTTGAAATAAAATTCTGAAATTTCTGCACGTCCAACACTACAATACGTATACACTTGCGTCTGCTTGCCATGCATGTACAACCCATACATATGTCTCGTCACATTACAGTAAAGTATTTTTTGAATTCTTTATTCCATTGTCATGCAAAATAATGTGAAGAATGTTGTTTCAGACCAGTATTGGCTTATTTACATCTTGTGATCTAAGTAACTGGAATATTTTATCACAACTTTCAGTCTACTCTGTCTTGCTGTTCTGTCGGGGAAGATAAAGCAGATGTATAGCTTCTAAGCTAGACGATGAGGGAGCGACATTTACCAAACTTGAAGAGGCAATACTTTTATCAGCTAAATATTCTTACAAGTTGATACTGGATAAAGAATTACTGTTATGTAACATTGAGTCTTTTGTATGATAAGATTTTACTTTGTCTCAAACCCTAGCCTGACTATAACTCTTTTAAAGTTCAGCCTTATTTATCAAAATTTCTGTCAAACGTTTTTTATATGTTGCAGGCATAGAATAGAAGTATTGTTGCTCAAGGGTTATCATATAGATAAACTTATTGTAATAGAAACTATGATAAGTTCCTCTTTGGGGTTTTGAGGTCAAGATCAAAGTTGAAGGTCAGAGGGTGATTTATGATGCAGCTTCGGTGATGTAACAGTAGGTCAGAGGTCACAGAAAGGATTCTCGGTGTTGTTGGGCAAAACTCTGATAAGAAGCAACATCGGCTGACACAATGTCTCCCTGTAGCTATTAATTTGTATTTCAGCACTGTGCTGTCTATCAAACACCATCTTTACTTATCTTTCAGGACTATTTGCAAGGAATTTGAGAGCTTCATGTGTTAAGATAAATATTTATAATTTTGCTGTATTTATTTATTGCTCAGAATTTGTTTTGATTGATTATATCTCTGAATTTCCATTCAGTTAAGTTGCTATAAATAATGTGTTGATTGGTCTTTAAGAAAAGAAATAAATATATGTGCTTTCATCTTAAGAAGGTCTAGGAATGACAACTTGAATGGCGAATTTAACCTGAACTTTAGATGCTTTACAAGCGGCATGAGAGGATAGAGAAGCATTTTGTACATAGTTTCAATATTTCCCACAGAAACTCATAGGAATAAGAAGTTATCAATGCTAATGTTTACAAGTTAAATAAATATGAATGGATGATGCATGTTTGTGAAGTATTTTGAGATGTTGATGGTTTCTTCACTTCTTAACCGAATTAATGCTGCATTATTACTCTCTGATGCAAATCTAGATGTTCTCAATGAACATGCATTCAATGGCATCCTGTGATTGATTTGAGATTCTAAATCAAAATAGAAGAATGAAGGTCAAAGTTCACATTTGTCCTGATGGCTTGGTCAAGGTCACTGCATGCAGCAATTTATTTTTGAAGAACTCATGGCCATTCATGGTCATTGAAGAAAGAATGTTCTAAATCTAACATATGTTCTTCAATTGAATGGATAGGGTTCGGTGAAAATAGTCATCTGTAAATATTTTATTGACAATAAGATAATAATAATAAGACTCTTTCATATGTGGATATGAAGGATAGGGATATTCTACCCGAGGGTCACAAAATGTAGTTAGTAAAACCCGAGGCTTGCCGAGGGTTTTGCAACATTTTGTGATCCGGAGGGTAAAATATCCCTATCCTTCATATCCACTTATGAAAGAGTATTTTTCTTTCATACCCCGACGTTTTATTGCATTTTACAACTATAATATCCCGCAATTTTGAAATAAATTCGAAGAAATTCACAATTGGAAGTCAATTTTCCATACATGAAAAATTACGTGATATTTTCAACACAAATTCCGTAATTTGCATCTTTTATAGTAAAACCAGTCATATTTGTGAAAAAAAAATGTTAAAATTTTACCAAGGAAATAGAGATTTTGTTGACTCCCTGTCGTCACGAGGCTTGATTGCATGGGTAGCCATGCAATACAGCCTCAGGCGACATGAGTGTAAAAAAATTGCCCTGGACCAGCCAGTATTACACCCAGAGGTATGAAAGAAAATAAATGTCAATAGGTTTATTAGCTTAGCTTTAAATTTCTTGGTCTCCCATTGCAAGATATATCTTGCAAATAGTATTTGTAACATTCCGTCATTCCTTTGTCCTATCAAGTCCAAAGACAAATGGATGGAAAGGGTAATTATGGCTGTAATGTCAATGGAAAATTATTGAGTCACTGATTTGTAAATGACTTAGATTGTCATGGTTATAACTTAAATGTATAGACATCAGATTTGTCATATTGTATCGGACTAATTTCATCAGACATAGATGGTATATGAATGTTCAGTATTCTATTGGTCATGTGTATTGACTTCATTGTTCGGTGGTTCCAGAAGAACAAACATTAGTATATTGTATATACCTGGTATGTGTGTGTGTGTAGTTATTGTATATACTAAAGAACCAAACAGCTATACACAAGAAGTCTGAAAAACTACTTCACTGTGAGCAAATGTCACTCAGTCATTTATCTCAAGGGTTGATCTGAAGAGTACTGCTCTTACTGAGAAATCAGAGTCTACATCAAACTGATGTTTATAGAAATTATGGTCTACAGCAAAACAAACTGATGGGTATAGAGAAACACAGTTTGTAGGGTCCTCACTATAGTTAAGCATAAACCATATATCCTGAAAAAAGGCAGAGTTTATCGTCATTGACCAAGTACCTCAATCAGTAGACCATTTGGCTAGCATTTGGAAGTCCAAGGGATTTTCTCCTCTCCTGTTAAAAAAGTCAAGAAGCTTGCCAAACCCCAGTGTTTCAATTGCAGCATTGGAAGTACCTGTTCACTTACCACTTGTGAAGTGTAGTGTCTTTTGAGACAAAGACATAGAAGAAAGAATATAGCAGAATCAGGCTGGGTCGAACATCATTGTCAAAGCAGCTCAATTGGTAGAGCTTGTGTTCGGTGGTTCAATGTTCAAACCCCGCTTCTTCTTTCCTGGTACAGTTTAATGAATAAATGGTTACTTTAAAAAATTCATGTTAGGATTTTATGATAGTTTGATGTCGAACATGTCAAAAAGAGTGTTTGAAGACTCAGGTGATTACTGAGACAATTTATATCCTGTTTCTTCATAAAATCTAGCACTAGTTTAGTTTTGACTTAGTGTTTTGGACATAAATGTCCTTTCTGTATGTCTGTCTGTTTTATTGTCTGTGTGTCTGTCTGTCTTACTGTATGTGTGTCTGTCAGTAGATCATAAATATCAGCTGTTTGTCAGTAGTGACTGGGATTGTTGACCTGGATGTATTTACCAATTGCTGTCTATCTAAATAGTGTTGAGCGATGGGAGTGGTGAGATGGTTCAGGTCTCAGCTGTGTCTTACCATACTTTTTACCTCAGAACCTCAACAGGTCCTGACTTCAGTAACAGATAAGATACACTCTACAGATATCATCCCCTCTCAAGTCCCAGAGCCTTCAGTGTGATAGAACCACTTGTCCTAATTGCCAACATGGCTTGCTTGTTTCCTGTCCACTGATTAGAGGATTTGTTGAACTGCATTTGTCTCGGTCAATTTCATTGGCTGTCTTTTAAAATTAAGATATGATGTTCATTAATTAGAAGAATGACCTGAGTTGCATTTGTTTCGTTGAATTTGATTGGTTGCGGCGTTTGTTTCGTTGAATTTGATTGGTTTCCTTTTAACATTTTGTAGCCTTTCTAATCTCCACTTGAAAGAGTTCTGTATTAGGCATGGCAGATAGCATCATGGGATTGGGGCAGGCCTGACTCCATGGGAGAGTCGGAGGAAAAAACTGAACTCTGCTCTGATAAAAATCAGGACAAAAAAGATTCTACAGTACTGAAGTTGTATTTTGTGTATACGCATATACAGTACATAATGCTTTAAAATTGGAACAAACTGGTTGACTCTTTACAAGTTTTACTTAACAAACATTACATACATTATACAGTTTAGAGTTGGCATTGAATATACTTTCTGGCACATCTAAAAGACCTGAATGGACCCTGGATGAAATTTAATTGAAGTGTTTCAATGATTCCATCAATATTGATTCATATAAAGCATTTGAAAATCACTTTTCTCGAAACCCAAAGTCATTAAAAGAAAGAAAAAATCTATATGAAAGTCATGTTTATGTCATAAGAGTGAAAGTGGTTCAATGTAATTAGGTTAAATAGTTTTATTATTGATGGCTCAGGTGTTATTGGTGTGTGGAGTGACTCTGCCATTCATTGGAAATAATCTTACACCATGAGTATATATCTGTCCGAGATATAGTAATGGAACAGCTGTGTTTGAGAGGAGGCTGTGAAATCTATTACCACATTTTACACATCCACCAAAGATCCACCACATAATGACAGGGATGCACCAGTATTCATCATCATTAAGTTCTTCCTTATTCAGTTTTGCTTGTCTTTCTGTGATTTTAAGATGATGACTTAGTCTGGTTGTCAAGTTAATGCTCCCACCTCCCAACCCAGGAGAGCTCCACTGTTTCTCGGCTATTAATAGACTTGATTACATTATCTGACAGAACAGCTTCTTACAGGAAGTGCATGCAAGGTAGATAGAGAGGGTAACCTGTGAATCGCTGTCTGTCAGGGCATGCTGGGAAATCAAGATGATGGATCACTCATGATCAGATGTAGAAAATGTAAAGCAACAGCATTCAAAAAAATATTATTTCCCCAAAGGCATCATTTACTATAGTAAGAATTTCAGTAATGGTTTTAGACGCAGATTGAGTGTTGTGTAACAAGGAGTTGCCATAGTTAGTTTCAAAAGTATTTTCGTATGGTAGTTGATATTCTAAGCAGAATTTCTCAAGCAATATACAGTAACCAAAGCCAGAATTACCTGACTCTAGTCCCTATAGATATAATCCCTGCTCTGTCATTCATTTAGGTACTTTCGGCTGTATCAGAAGTCTACAACACTCGATGATCAGAAGTCTACAACACTCGATGATCTGCAAAATACATATGTAGCTACAATATAAAGTTTTAAATGTAGAAAGAAGTTAAAAGAAATGTATTTATGGACCAGTCTAGATGTTACTGTATGCTCCAGAGGATGGTACCAGAAATATTGGAGGGGCCATTTGTTTTGCATCAGCCACAGAAGTATCTATGGTGCCAACAGCTGTAGAACATAGGTGGAGGTCACTGGGGCTGTATGTGTGTATCTCTCTGATATGTTGTACTAGTATTCAGGAGGTAACCAAGATTTTCTGAAGCAGCTTATTATATACTGCAATATATAATATTTCAAAATATTATTTCATATTTTGTCGTTCATTATGATTCAAATATTTATATAAATTTAATCCAAAAGAATTTGAATAAAAAATGACTGGATCAAAATTGGAGAAAGCTAGATCACAAACTCCAACGGAATTCAAGAAGAAAGGAAGTAGACATAAAAAAAATTCTGATCATCAAGAATGCACTTGAAGTTATTTACCATATTTGACTGGGTGAGTGCCCAGGGCATATAAATTATTGAAAAAATAAGAGGAAAACATGTTTAATAGGTTTAAATTTATAATATATTTTTACAGCATGATTGCACAAAGTTATTAAGCCATGTATCAACATAAAAAAAACTATTAAGGAATTACCATTGTGTTCATATTTTGAGTCTGCTTAAGTGAAATTGAGGCTTCAAGAAATAGACAAGGATGCTGAGGGACAGGGTGCTTATGGGTCCGAATACAATAACTCAAGTTGAACCCATCTGCCATCAGTGTTTAGTAACTAAAATAGATATTTCATAAGAACATAACTATAAAATATTTACAAGACTGTTTGAACGTTTCCTTGTTTCAGTAGAGAGAGCCTTCTATATATATACAATGTATAGCTCTAACACATGTTAAGTTGTACTCTAAAGCGTTTCCGTCTCGGCTTTTTAATTTTTATTTTTTTGGTGTCATTTCATGGCTGTAGCAGGTGTCATATTGATACATATAATGATATATTGTTACCCGCCTATTAGTAAAGTCACATCAAGTGTACCTATAAAGTGTGGGCTTTGATTTGGTGTGAAGTGGGCACTTCCTAAAGGGGAATAACTCTATGTGTCAAGTGTGTCACTCCTTATACCAAACCTAACAAAGTACTGATTACGTATTTGAGGAAACTGGATATTAAAAAAAATTATGGATGACTAACAAAAAGCGTAACATGTACAATGTAGTTTAGGAGAAGTATGGGAAAGTTTGTTTTAAATCAAAATATCATAAGGATTAAAACACACTTCTCCTTTTGTGATAGAAAGTACTTACTGTTCATTGTCTCTAAATATGTCTTAATTTGTGACTCCCACTCCCTACCATTCCCAATCAGGCATTGTCATCCAGTGACGGCAGAGATCAGATCTCACTCCGACCTTGATTTGAATGGCAGGTATCATTAATGAATACTTACTCTATTGAAACACCTGGTTCTGTTTGGTTTTCCTTGTACAGCTCTGTGTGACCTTAAAAAAAAAATCTTCATATGTGGAGATCTTGCTCAATGTTTGATAGATTTCAAGTTTGGATAATATTATGTTCCTGTTGTTATGTTACTATGATTGTATAGTAGGTATTCATTATATTTGATAATTTTAAGCCTTCATTTCCAAGAAGAAGTGCCAAAGCATGGCCGATAGTTTGAAAGACTTTTACAGGGGGACTTCTTGTGACAGTTTTGTTACCAAATGAGTTTTGAAATTTCATATTTTGAAGAAATCCTTGTAACATTTTGATCTTCAACATCAGACTTAGCCAGAATTTACTCTCCTACTGAAATTCATCAACAGCAGACATCAAGGAATTCCCTAAAATAAAAAAAATAATGTAATTCCTTCCAATGATTACTCCCTGATAAAATGTCTATAAAGAACAAGTCCAGTCTGATTTATTGACCAATTACCACAAGTGGTCCTAATCCCAGTCTGTTTGCCAGACGTGTCCTTTATCACCCCATCAACAGGCCTTTAGTACACTCAGTCCAGCTGGTCAGACCCATACTTTAGCTTACAGATGGTACAGAGCTTATGGTTCGGTGGCTGTATGATATCTCTAAGGGGAAAGCCTTGGTTAAAACACTGAACAATAGCAATAGGTCTACCAAAAATAGGATTAGAACAGTAATGGTGTCCAGAGGTGTTATATGATGTGTGATTCTAAAGGTTCATAAAATGCTCAAATGGTCTTGGGAGTTTTCGTACTGGTCAGTTCAGTGGTACAATGGTCATTTGCAAGAAATTGTTGAAGAATTTGTCTTGTGTGCAAATGCCAATTGGTATATGGTTTAAGGTTGCTTTGGGTATACCATATATTACTTTGACAATATTGTTGCTATGTGTTTCTATGGTTTATTACCATAACAGTATTAGAGTATGATTGATTTCAGTTGCATATAATTGATGCTGTTGCTAGTATGGTGATAAGATGTGGTTCATGGTTACTAGTGGTTACTATGGCAACACATTGTGGTTGCTTGCTGCTTTAGTTAAAGGATGTGGTTATAGTTGCTATGGTAACACATTATAGTTAATTGCTGTTGTGGTTACCAATTTTGTTTATGGTTGCTATGGTTACAGATTTTGATTTTATAGTTTCTTTGGTTACATATATATATATGTTTGTTGATTCTTGCTACGGAGACAAATTTCGTTTTTGATGGCTTCTATAGCTACTAAATAATGATGGTTGATTGTTGCTGTAGAGTATGGCTACAGTTCATCATGCCACAAGTTGTTACAGAGGGAAACCTGTTGAGGCCCATGCATGCCTCAAATACAGGAAGTGTAAGATTGGTAGAGAGTGCAATGGTGTTCACATTACAATGAAACGAGAAGTAGAATGCTCTGTCAGATATATGTCACATATCCTGAGTTGGAAGACAATTAGTCAAGTTTTGTGTCTGGCTCCACACTGTTTTATTGGGGTGAAATACTTCCTCCACACATACACCAGGGTCAGATTCAGTTCTGGCAAAGTTCTGAAGGATTGTACTGTACTAAGAGGCTACACAAGTGACATTTATGTGAGGAACATGTCCGGGATGGGTAGGGTTGGTCTCTCTAACACAACACTGGGGTGTGTTATACACACAGATATGGTAATTTGCCTGACAACAGACACATAAATCTGACAAAACTCTACCAATCTCCAAGACAACTGGTACTTTCAGGTGGTCATTAGACAAAGAGTTTTTGTCAGTGGTCTTTCAGCTTGACACTATCACTGATTCAGTCCATATAAGATTTATCAACAGTCTCTTTCATATTTAAACATAAAATAGCATGATAACTGAACTATAAAATAAAAAATTAAAAAAAGATGATTGAAGAATGGAAATATATGTAAAGAAATAATATTTATATGTATGTTAAATCTAAGCAAATAAAATGTTAATATGATCCAGTATGCTTGTAAGCATCCACTAGTGATTCATACATTCATGTCATGTCATTTTGAGATTCATATACTGGGTATTTTGTCATCAGTTTGTGTGATATAAAACTGATGATGTCATAGTTTATTGCTTACCTCACAGACTCAACATAATTAGTGAAAATCACCTGATGTTAAGGATGTTTATTGTTTAGAGTAACATGGTGATGTTTATTTTCCAGGCATGTGCTCCACGATATGTTTACAAATCTCCCAAGGCAGACAAGAGAGCACCGGTTGGTACCTGCTACCTGGCTAGGTATAATTCATTCCAGGAATTCACACCCTGTAAATCCTGTAAGTAGAACCCTGTTTCACTATAGAATGCATGCATGTTAATGCTTTCATTGCATTCCAGGACATATTTCATGAATTACATCATCAATAATTTTGATTTTATGAATTATATCAAGAATGAACTCTTTCACCCCTGAAGACACACTTGGACTCTTCTAGATCAAAGAGTAGATCAGTCCATTATGAAATTTCAGGGGTGATTAAGTTAATTAAGTTTATGAATTCATTTTCATTTCAAGGAAAGATCAAGATGAAATGGAATGAAAAGTACTACAATATTACCATGAATTTGTTTTAAGTGTGTTTAATATAAAACATGTTTAAGTGTCTATTAAATAAAGCTAAACATTGTACAAGCAGAAGACATATTTCTTGTGAAAACCTAATTTATCTACAAAGAAAGAATTTCCAAGGAAGAAGAATAACACACGTCAGATTAGGGTATTAAATGATTGTGAAATTGGAAAAGACTTCTAGTAATGTTGGATGTCGTGAAGGCTATGTAAGGCTATCCATCAATATTTTAAACATGGGATAATTACTTTGCCGGATCGCTGTGTTGACATAACTCGGAAACTTCAAGGAATCACAAATGTGTTTAGAAACAATTTTAGAAAACAAATAAGATCAACGACTATCAATCATTGTTTCTGCAGCATCTTGAGGAAGATTTGTTTTCAATTCGCATATTTCCGATTGAGGAACAATTGAATGTAAATCAAATTGCAGTCTTGATTTATTGATTGTTTTGCTTTAAGGCCTATAGTGCA
Source organism: Argopecten irradians (assembly GCF_041381155.1). Classification (NCBI taxonomy): domain Eukaryota; kingdom Metazoa; phylum Mollusca; class Bivalvia; order Pectinida; family Pectinidae; genus Argopecten; species Argopecten irradians. The sequence continues at coordinate 9,330,567 of NC_091135.1, forward strand.
GCTGTCATGGCTGATAAAATGCTTTAGCATGCATCTCCTTCGAGTGATCTTTGAAGTGATAACCCAATATTTTCAACAGCAGTTATTTTTTTAATTTTTTTTCGCAGAGTGGCTTTATTTCCAGCTTTTCTAAGATGAAGCATCAGTTTTGATTGGCATTATTTTCAGATTTTGTTAGATAAAACAGCAGTTTTGATTGGCTTTATTTTCAGCTTTTGTGAAATGAAACAACGATTTTGATTGGCACTTTTTCAGCTATTGTAAAATTAAACCGCAATTTTGATGCATTAATTATTTGAGGGTTTTTTTTTCAGGACAAAACTATCCTAGAAAAGCAGCCTTGAATTTTGACATTCCAAAGACATTGTTCATCATTTTGTATCTTATCTTGTCGTACTAATTAAAAATCAAGGGAAATAACTCTAAAAAGATTTTTATGAATATTTTAATGCGATATATGTGTGTTGGTGTGCTGTGTTACTTTCTGTATTTGTGAAAAATGTGCTCCACGTTTTGTGTGTGATGTTTAATAGCAAATAGATTTCCATTACCTTTTCCAGACTAGATTACTCAAAATTTTTATGGTTTCGAAAGCAGTTATTGCCCTTTATCTCAGTGTCCAGCATTATCTATGCTATTGTACATAGCTAGTGTAAACGCTTTGCTGTATTAAGTGTATCAAACCCATGAACATTTAATATTGATACATAAATATTAATATTGTAACTTAATATTCATTATATTGTGTTCAAATATTTTAAGGGCATCATGAAATTTCACCAATCAAGCCAATCAATTAACAGTTGTTGATGTATCTTATTATGTACACATCCAAATTATGTATCATAGATACATTTTTCAGTATTAAGAATTAAATTTATTCTTTCATTTTAGATAAATCATGTTATATTTAAAGAAAAAATACTGTGTTTAAAAAACTGAAACTTTAAACTGACTTTGACAAAGAAATCTGTGTCACTGACATGCTTGAAATATCTTGATGTAGAAGTCGGTTGTGGTGGTTTGAAGTTGTGGTTATGGTGGCGGTATATTAACCTTATAATTTCATAACAGGAAAAGTCCATCATCTAGCCTCTTATAGCCAATGGCCGTCTGAGTGGCTTTAGGTTCTCATCTCTGAATTACGCTATAGAATTAATATCAAAGACTACTTACCGTTAAATAACAATCCTTACATTTACGATTAGTAGTTATGTCAGGAATTTATATCAATAAAACATATCATAGCTTACTTCCCTTCTACTCTCTGTGCGTTGTTAAATATATAAAAGATACATAATGAAATAGTGTTTATTGATAAACAATTACTTATGATTACGATTTTACATATCATAAATACATAAGTGACATGCATACACATTTGTCTTTGTTACCAAAATGTTTAATGAATGAAAAACTATTCATATCAACATAGTATAACTCGGATGATTGTTCCACTTGGTCATAAAGACTAGGTTGTTTTTTATGTAATCTTTATTTAGTCTACTTTAAAATAGTCTAGTGATTCATGTATATCACAATAAATGCTCCTTGTTTGAGTACCTCTATCACAAGAGAAGTTAGTAAAGGGAGATAACTACATATGTTTTGTTCAATTGGTAACTGATTTGGGCTGTTTCTTTTTATTGTTTATCTTATAAATAGATATTAACAGCTACATTCATTTAAGGATATGCCAGAATTAGTTCAGGGGAACATTGCAGTTCCTTGACCCAGGTTCATGAACATTCCTTAAATTTAGAAATTCCTTAATTTAAATTTTTCCATAGGAAAGCATTACAGAAGTGAAGGAAAACATGTTAAGTTAAGGAGCCTTTCTTAAAATCTGTGATGCTTTTCTTTGGGAAATTTTAAGTTAAGGAAATTCTCAAAGTTAAGGAATGTGACATTAAACTGGGTCCTGGAATATAACTTGATAACCTACTTTGTGATGTGGGTCTGAATTGATGGGGTGCTTTAAATGGGACGTTGATGAGATAGAACTAATGATGAGAACATCTTCAGACACGAGAAGTATATGTCCTTTTGTCATTACAAGGAGTTACTGAATGTACTACATATATATGTGTAAGGACAGGAAGTCCTTCAGGGGAAGGTCAAGTACAAATCGGGTGTGGCCTTCTTATTCACCATAATGTTTAATGTTTTGTAAGCTTGCTTCAACAAAGGCCATGGAAGGCAACTTTATTTAAGGTCAACCATGGGAATAAGTATTTCTTAACATAAAACATTTTGGAATGAAAGTCATTATATATATAGAATCTATGAAAGCTTAAAATAATCTATTCCGAATTTGTGATCTTGAGATTTCATGTTGTGAATTTTGATAACCTTGAATTATTTGAGAATAGTTTTAACTCAATGCTACCAGCTTCAAGGTCAATTAGATTATCAAATATGTCTTTTGAAATGTCAAGGCACATTTACATTGGAAATGGAATAAACGAGAATGCCCAAATCTTTTTGTAATTGATTTCGACTGCATTGGATTTCATGGTGACATTCTATGGAATGAGACAAATCTAGCTTCATCTCAGAATGAAATACAAAGGATTTAAACCACATTCGATATTGACTACTGACAAATTAAACTAAAGAGAAATAAATTTCACTGGAGTTATATATCATAATTTCCTTACTTTTTGAGTAGAACATTATTGATTTCAACAAGCTGTGATATGACCCAGAATATGGTTGTACTGTAATAGTAATTCAAAATTACAATAATTCAAATTTATAGTATTTCAAATTTACAATAACATCTTAATCGTAGCAATTCTGTCTTGTGGAGAAAACTAGGCAATGTAAGCTCTGTGTGATATGTTCTGTGTGTGAAATATGACTGATCATGTATTATAGGTCTAAAGCGATTGAAATGATACATCATTTTGTGAACTAAGCACGAAATTGGAGATAAATTGTATATTATAAATATATAATATCGCTAAACTGAGGCTAGTGTAATTGATATATTAATCATTAGCCAGTATAGATCTCGGCATATTCAGTTTTCGATAAATCTAGTTGACAAAGATGGCCATGATTAATGTACTAGTCTTCAGGCTTAATTATTATAAGGCAGGTTTGATTGACAAGTGACTGTTATAGAAAGGTTTCATTTATACAAGTGACCTTTATAGGCTAGTTTCCTTTTTAGGTTATCTGACGCAATATCGTAGTTTGTCCCACTTCTGCCATGCATCTTTAGCTTCAAGTTCTACCATTGTGATTAAATAGCTAAAACTTGTCCAAAATGATCCTGATATGTTAATGACTATGTGTTGTTGGGATTTTTTTTTTTTTTGGGGTCAATCTGAAATCCAAGATGTCTGCCAAAGCAGCCATCTTGAAAACACATTATGAACTTCTGATATTATACCAATGCGATTAACTGAAACTTTCCTTAAATGATTCTGACAAGGTCCCTACCAAATATTGTTATATTTTGGGTCAATCCAAAATGCAAGATGGTTGCCACAGCCACCATCTTGAAAACACATTTTGAACTTTTCAAGTTCTACCAGAGTGATTTACTGAAAAAAATGCCTGAAATGTGCAATTTATTATGACTTTTTGGACACACCGTTTTAATTTCATGCTTTAGCTTTGACTTAAAGACCTAATTAACTTAGATTAACACATTTCTTCTTACCAATGTAGATCCTTAAGTTCTTATTAATTCACATTTTATGCTTTTAAGCTTTAACTGTTATTATTTTCTGCTGGCTTTATCATCTTAATTTCATTGCTTTTCAGATGCTGAACCAATACTGGGCTTAAATTATTTTGCTTATTTTTAATTTATTTGGAATGAGTCACAATACAATTGTAAACATCACCGACTTTGATTTTGATAATTTCCAGTGTATATTAATTTTATAGAAAAGATTTTCACGATATTTTGTGGTGTAAAAGGAATTTTATCTTAATGCATTTTAAACCTTTAAGAAATATTGCATGACGTCTAACTCAAAAGATAGTATGTGATGTTTGGATTTGAAGAGGCTTCTTTCATTTGAAACTTTAACCATTCATATTTCTCAAGAGACTTTTGAAAAGTTCAAAACACCATGCACTATCATGAAAATCTTTCTTTTTTAATGAAAAGTGATTATTTTTATGCCAAACATTTTTTTTTCCTTTCCACACTAGCGGTTGATCTGAATCCTAATAGTGTAGACCAACATAACAACCAGGGTTCTTGTCAAGCCGGCTTCTCAATTGCCATGTCAAATGTAAGTGTATCCGTTGTCATGGCAACAGTAGAATTAGGGATCAGCACACCAATGGCAATCATTTGTCACTGCAAAATATAAATGTTCTATAGCTGTTTATCGTTTATATCATAGCAATATATATATTTAGGTAGTGAAGAATCGTGTAGTGATCGTGGCTAAGATACTATAATAGTCACATAGCAACACTAACAAGTTACCATGGCAACTTGCATAGCTGTCATAGAAGAACTTCATAAACAAAACTTTTTTTGTTTTGTTTTTAGTGTAATCTAAGAAATATTCTACATGGTACAATAGGACAAAAAAATTACTTTGGCAAATTAGATCTATTTGATATTACAGGTCAGCTAAAAATAACTTTATTTCATGTACAACTGCAAACATTAGACAGGGATATTGCTAACAAAGACAAAATTAAATCTGCAGTATATCTTCTCAACTTCTGGATGTGTGCAGATGTACATTTTTGCTTGGCAACAAAATTAGCCCTTAACGACTCTAGCAGTGAGGCTTGAAACCTACACCTATCTGAGATTCGTGACTTTCTGTGGCAAATGCATGCAGCATGTGCATGTGCATGTTCTACATCTGCACTGACGTAGACCCCCAGACTGAAATTGATGACTGCCATATGTATCAACACACCGATTGTGGTATTTCAGTATGTCTCCAAATTCATCAGCCTTTTTCTTTTTTATCATCACCACCATTGCGTCCAATAGTGTCATCAAGTTTCTCTAAGACACTACCCAATTGGCATTGCTGTGATTGTAGCTTGGTGTTTAATCTACATTTGTTTAATTGTCTACAAAATGGAAATGAAAAACACACAAATCTGACAAGGAAGTAGATGTTTTTTCTAGTTTAGGTAAATGTACTTCAGGTCTGTATATATGGTGGGTAGGTTTATCTGTTCTCTCTGATGACCGGTTACCAAAATGTTTAGATCCGATAAAAGTTTAATGACCTCAGGCTACATGTTTCAGGAGTAATAGAGCCCGGTGTCAACGGCCCCAGTGTAACCTAATGTACATTACGATAATCTCTGGGGATCAATCTTAGCACGTCAGGAAGTTATCTAAAATTACCAGAAATTAAAGGTTGAATCAAATTTTGGAGTCACTTCTAATGCTGGTTAAAGATACTGATCAATATGTACTTTGATTCTTCGATATTTGCAATATTGAATTTAGCGAGAGATGCTTACTTGTTAATGTGCTAAAAGTTCATTCTATAGAAGTATTTGTAACCTCTTAATGTAATGATCAATGATTATTTCTGATTTTGTGATATCCTTTCAGTGAGGTTTCTATCTAAAATAATTTCCAAGTTCTCCTGAGGAATAGATTTGGATTAAACAGGGGAGATAACCAAAATGAAAGGCTTAGATTTTATGCAGTGCAAGAGTTTTGGAATAAAGAAGATTTGATTTCAAAGCCATGGATTTTATTTATTGCAAGGTGTACAGAGTATAATTCAAGGGAGATAATAAGCATAAAACAATAAGAATATCTGTAGTTAAAGATTAAAGAAGGGGAGATAACTAAGGGGAGGTTATCAACATTAAAGGTGTTTATAGTATGGGGGTTGTGTAACAGAAGCCAGGACAGGAATTTTTCTCTGTGTTTATAATATGTTATCTTGCTGGGCGTCAGATATCACAACAAACCTTTCACCATTGCGATAAGGTCAGCCACTGAAACCAAAGTAATTCCCGCTTAAATCTGTCACAACACAGAGATTCTGTAGGTCTATAGTTATCAGGTAGAAGGTCTCTGGATATTCTCCGAATGTGTTAGGTACACAAAATATCAAACAATTTATTTACCAATAGACTGCGAGTCAAATATTTCCTTCTTTTTAAGATTAATACAACTTTAACTTTTAGGGATTTTTGTATTTTGACAGGAGCCGTTTTGTCATTATTCATCTGTTTATTGTTTGTGTATATGTTTATTATTGTTAGTTTTAATTTGTGTATATGTTGTCTATACTTCTGTGTCTGTCTAACTGTCTAGGAAATGTCAGCACAGGTCACAGGGAATTTGTATTTTATATAAACATCTATATATACCAACACTTTGTGAATTTGATTAGAAAGTCACCTTGTAAAACACACCTCAAAAAGCAATTTATTTAAATTTTGTTGATAATTATGAAGGATTTTTCAATTACTACCAAGTTGTTTAGTTGAATTCATTATGTTTATGGAACTACAAGAACATCAGTAAACTGTCTGTTAATATTTTTCAATCAATCTAGATTAAGTCTTCGATAAACTTAAGTATAAAACACCACAATATTTATCCAACAATAAACTCTTCTCTGGTAATAAGCCCATGTCTAATAATAAGCCCATGTCCAGTAATAAGCCCATGTTCAGTAATATGTCCATGCCTAAATTATAAATTAAGGGGCCACGGTGGCCAAGGGTTAAGATGTTACGACATATTACCACAAGCCCTCCATCTCAAATCCAGTTCAAATCCAATGTGGGGCAGTTGCCAGGTACTGACCGCTGGTCGGTGGTTTTTCTCCTGGTACTCCTGCTTTGCTCCTGGCAATGGCTGTTAATATGACATTGAATTAATAAAACATGTCTAGTAATAAGCCCATCTCTAGTAATAAGCTAATGTGTATAAATAAGCCAAAGTCTGGTAATAAGCCTATGTCTCACAATGAGCATATATTTTAAGAAGTCTTATGATAAGTTGAATCTATGGCAGCTGAATTGATGAATTCTGTTGTCTTGCAATTGGTACAACAACACCTTATAATCAGAGTATATATGGCTGGAAGGAGTGTTTATTGTGGGCAGATATGGTATGATATAAATCTATGACCATTTAGTGGTGAAATATTCCAAACAATATTTGAGGTGTGTTGAGTTTGTTAGATTGTTTACAATGATATATATATACAAGTCTGTAAGAACTGAAACCATACTAGACTTTTTAATAGGGACCATGATGTAAACAGATAACTTACCACTTTTCATCTAAAAAATAAATGAAAGAAAATATCTGCTTTTTCTAGGTGATGTGAAGTGTAGCACTATGTGACCTTAACTTCAAGGTCAAAAATGAAGAAAAAAATGTACTTATTGGAGTTACATTTATGTTATTGCTTATTTTCAGAACATTGAAATTCATAACATGTATATGATGATTTGATAAATCAGTAGAATTGACTTGCACATAGATTTATCTTCATGAATAATGGGAATTAATTGATAAGAAGATTATTATATGATAGGTAAAGGGGAATAATTCATGCAAAAAAAATATTATAAGCATTTGGGAATCAAGTCCACAGACTTATGGCTGAGTTATCTGCCCTTGTGGTAGGTATCGATTGTGACTTCATGTGTTTGCGATCGTAAACATCATACTTCTTAGAGAAAATGTTGTGAATTTTACTCACAACTTAATGATGTCACCATGGATACCTACTTGCATGGGAGCTTACTCTGTAATATGCAAAGATAGAAGTTCAGACAATCTGCATTTTATTTCTGATGAAGAAGAAGAGATATTCACAGTTATTTTTATGTGAAAAGTGAGAGTTATCTGCCCTTTGCTGTCATGGTTTCTGGTGTGTAGGTTTCATGTACTTAGTTGTTATGTGTAGTGTTTTACATAGTGTCATATGAATGTTCTTCACTGGTATATAAAAACAACCATCTCACAGACGTATTTCATAAAAATCAAAGATTTCAATATCTTTCAACATATTGTAGTGGCATTGGACTGGGTCGATCATTGGTGACTACTAGTGTAGGTCGCTGAGTCGGTAGAGCATTAGGCTAGTGTTCTAAGGTTCCGGGTTCAAATTCTGTCTGGCCACTACACTTTCTCCTATTCTGTTTCATTATCATATATTCACTGTCTTTCAGTTGTTTCTTAGATAATTCAAAACATGGGGCTTTGTGCACTTTTTCATAGATTTTAAATACTCATGAAAGTCAATTTTGTATATCTGAACAAACATCAAATCATTGTAAAATATTCAAATATAAAATCCACATCATATATTATGTAAAAAATGAACATTAAAAAAACCCAATTAGATCCTTTTAATGACTGGGTCCATCCCAGATCACTCAGAATTATTCTTCCATGGTTAGAACCCTTGGGTATTGTACCTGCAGTGTTTCTTTCTTCATGTAAAAGATCATAGAGATATTTCACTCTTTGGGTTGTAGAGCAATTAAATTATTAAAGCATCAACATTTTGTTGGGGCCAAGAAAAAAAAATCAAAGTGTGTATCAAGTTCATAGTGTAAGTTCAGATTTAAGTCTTTCAGTTAAAGATTGAATTGGATTGTACAAGGTGCAACTATATTATTGAAGAATTATCCTGAGTTGGGATTGTTCTTACTACAGAAAGACAGTGAATATGTTTGAATAATTACAAAAACCATCACTTGAATGATGACTTCTTTTCTGTATTACTCTGTGAGTTGGTTGTGTACACATGTGTTGTCGTAACTGTAGTTTGATGTAGAGCCCGTATATACATTTCAGCTAGCTTAGGCTATGACAAGGGAGGCTACTGCGAGGCCGGATTCTCTGCGGCATTTTCTAACGTGAGTTGTCTAAAACATTACTGATATTGCTGTACCAACCTCTGAAAGCAGAATACCATTGTAGATAATGAAGATAGAATATGCCTGGAAGTAAAATTTGGTAAAATTTAATTTTGAATGGCAGATTTGATATAATTTGGGTTTTGTTTGAATAGTTATATTCCATTTGGCATTTTGATGCTAGAAACCATAATCATAAATAATGAGTGAAAACAATTGTAGTATCTCAAGGATTCAGGTAGGGACTGCATATAGGGATAAAGGCATTGATCAAGGTAAAAGCAAAAGCATCTTTAAAACATTTTAAGCTGCCACAACTATATAGAATAGAAATTAAATTGTTGTCATTTGATTTCCTTTAAGGTAATTAAAACTTTTGTTATTTTAAAAGAAACAAAAGTTTTGGTCTTAAGATTTGGAATAACATCATTTGGCAGATTAAACCCACTATCCATCAAATTTTTGCTAAAAACAATATGGTACAGCAATATTACCCCTTTTTGCTGAAGTTTTAAATTGACCAACCATTTTATTTTGCTTTTTTATTCAGAGGCTTTTTTTCACTAAGTTAAAAACATCATTATCATTTCATTTGCATTTGATAATTATCATTGCTCTTGAGTTCCATAAAAATATGTATAGTCAGAGCACTTAGAACCTGTTTGGCTTTGATATGCATATAAATATGATAGCATATAAAATAATTATAGAGCATATCTGAGAATTATGACTGACTGCTATCAATATAGATAATGTTATAATTGATCTTAAATAAGAACTGATCTTTTGGAGTAGATAGATGTTTTCTTAATCTTAACAGATGAAACATTGATAGATAAAACAGGTGGTGGCAAATGATATCAAATATTTAATCAACTGAAAACGTAATGACAATATTTAACCTTGTAAGATCAAAAGATTACTTTAATTTGAAGTTTCACAAATACTGCCACAATGTCTGACTATTTACTGCCACCTGGTGGTACAATCTCTGACATATACTGCCAACTGTTGGTAAAATATCAGGCATGTACTACCACATGGTGGTACAATCTCTGAAATAAACTGCCACCTGGTGGTATAATCTCTGACATGTACTGCCACATGGTGGTACAATCTCTGATGTGTACTGCCACCTGATGATACATTCTCTGACATATACTGCCACCTAGTGGTACAATCTGACATGTAGTGACACCTAGTGGTACAATCTCTTGACATATAATGCCACCTGGTAGTACAATCTTTTAACATGTACTGCCACATGGTGGTACAATCTATGACATGTAGTGACATCTGGTGGTACAATTTCTGACATGTACTGCCACCTGGTGGTACTAACTCACACATATACTGCCACCTAGTGGTACAATCTCTGACATGTAGTGACACCTAGTGGTACAATCTCTGACATGTAGTGACACCTGGTGGTATAATCTCTGACATGTACTGCCACATGGTGGTACAATCTCTGATGTGTACTGCCACCTGATGATACATTCTCTGACATATACTGCCACCTAGTGGTACAATCTGACATGTAGTGACAACTAGTGGTACATCTCTTGACATATAATGCCACCTGGTAGGTATGTTGCCAATCTTTTGACATGTAGTGACACTGGTGGTACAATTCTGACATGGCCACCTGGTGGTACTACATATACTGCACCTGTGGACATGTAGTACAATCTCTTGACATGTCACCTGGTGGTACAATCTTTTGAATGTATGCACTGTGGTACAATCTCTTGACATGTAGTGACATTGGTGGTACAATTGACATACTGCCACTTGGTGGTACTAACTCTGACATATACTGCCACCTAGTGGTGCAATCTCTTGATATGTAGTGACACCTGGTGGTACAATTTCTGACATGTACTGCCACTTGGTGGTACTAAATCTGACATAAACTGCCACCTAGTGGTACATCTCTTGACATGTATTGACACCTAGTGGTACATTTTCTGACATATACTGCCACCTAGTGGTACATTTTCTGACATACTGCCACCAAGTGGTACAATATCTGACATGTACTTCCACCTGGTGGTACAGTTTCTGACATGTGCTGCTACCTGGTGGTACAATCTCTGACATGTAGTGCTACGTAGTGGTACAATCTCTGACATGTACTTCCACCTGGTGGTAAAATCTCTGACATGTACTTCCACCTGGTGGTACAATCTCTGACTACTGTGTACAATCTCTGACATGTAGTGCCACCTAGTGGTACAATCTCTCTCACATGTAATGACACCTGGTTGTACAATCTCTGACATGAAGTGACACCTGGTGGTAGAATCTCTGACATGTACTGCTACCTGGTGGTACAATCTCTGACATGTACTGCTACCTGGTGGTACAATCCCTGACATGTAGTGCGTCACCTAGTGGTACAATCTCTCACATGTAGTGACACCTGGTGATACAATCTCTAACATGTAATTACACCTAGTTGTAAAATCTCTTGACATGAAGTGACACTTGGTGGTACAATTTCTGACATGTACTGCCACCTGGTGTTACAATCTTTGACATGTAGTGACGCCTGGTGGTATTATCTCTTACAGGTACTGCCACTTGGTGGTACAATTTCTGACATGAAATGAAGCCTGGTGGTACAATCTCTGAAATGTACTGCCACCTGGTTGTATAATGTCTGACATATACTGCCACCTGGCGGTACAATCTCTGACAGCACGTGTATGTCACCTTGCTTTTGAAGCTTTATTCAGTTTAAAAAAGGGTATCAGTAATTTAAGGAGATACTTGTCTATGCCACCACTTGTATGTAGGATTTTCTGTGGAGATGTCAGTGTATCTTTCCAGTGAGATTTGCATTGTGTTGTAATTGAATTCAGTATCACACTATATATATGATATATATATACTTTACAATCCTATGAATGCCACCTATCCATTCTCAATATTAGCCTAGTCTTGTAGCATCTCTTTTACTTGCACATATTTTCCCTTCAGGGCAATTCTCAATTCATTGATATGAGTTTCGCATTAAATGTTGTATTCAATGTGTTTTTTCTTTCATTACACGTTTTTGTACCAGATTGTTTTTGACATTTCACTGATGTTTTTATCATAATGTAACATATGTAATTACTTATTCATTTGTTCAATTATATTTAATAATTCAACCAAATAATTTCCTGACATGTTCCAAGATTCTTACTAAGCTAACATTTCCATGACAAAAAGTTAAACTATATTAATGTCTAACCAGGAATCCGTTAAATGCTTTCCATTTGCTGTCGCAGCAAAAACAAAATATTTGATAGATACCGCATTACTTAACAGCTATATGAAAAATCCTTGTTCCTTTCATAACCAGTAACAATCATATATGTCTACAGTAAATCCAATCTGACACTTTATGTATTTGGGATGTGATATTTCTAGCCTTTAGATGTCGTTTCTGTATCTACCGAATCTTTTTGTTTCCGAAATACCACATTTATCAATGATCTGTGTCCAATACAAGCCATTAGTGCTACGGTCCGCAGTCAAAGAAGTAAAATCAATTCATAATGTGTGTATAAATGCCACGCGAATTTCCTCATCGCTGATCAATGGTAAAATAGTACCCTATCAGTTTGCCAAGGATACGACCATTAGTTTTACATACATGGCTATTTGTATGTGAACAATTAGGCCTCTACATATGACAATGAAAATTAATGCCAAAAAAAGGGAAAATAAAAAACTATTTTGTGATATTTTAGCAGGATGAATTTACTATATCAACTTAAAGCCCATCTTGTTTTTTATTAAATGCATTAGTTTTATTAAACTATATGAAATTGAAATGTATATGTTAGTGATTCACAGACAAAATCAATTGATTTTATGAATATATGAATAGTAATTAGAATAAAAACTAGTAGTGATTCGATAGCATTACATGATTACGCTATTTTAGTGGATAAAAATGTAGAGCACTTGAATAATGGAATGCATTTTTTCCTAAATTGTTTTCAAATCTTTACTGTAAAATCTGGCTATCCTAATTCAGCAGGACTGTGGTAATAATTTTAACATTTTCAGAGTATTGAATCAAGTGAACTTGAATATTTGATTTAAGAATTTGATGGATGCCAACAGAATATAGTAGATCTCGAATAGACAAGCAAATTTCAGTTGATTTATTAACATAATTAACCTTAATTATTTAATCAAGTTTAAATTGCAATTAGTTTTTAACTTCCATGGTATCAATTAATGGTATTCTGCTACCTCATTTACCCCAGAAGACACTTTTAGGCTCTTCTAAATCAAAGACTAGACTACTCCATTATGAAATTTCAGGGTTGAGTGAGTTTCAAGTTTCAAAGGTTTTCTTTTGATTCACTGAAAATCTGTTCATAACTGTTATGAATAAGAAATAAAATTTTGATACTATAATCTCTGTCATGTAATAACACTTTCCATTTTTAGTCAAGAAATAATTTTAATGTTAAGATTTCTTTATCTTTGCCATTTAGCTGCTCTTTGATTCAGATGTGATAGCTTAAGACATTTCAGGATGTAATTTCTAACTGTTTGATTTTGATGACTACGGTAAAACATATGCCTTGAAATTATCTTAGCAGTTTGACATGCTTTATCATTTGTACAGCAAGGGACACAAGTCCCTGCTGTTTTAACTTGGGTAAAGCCTATCATTACATACACAAATTGAGTGCCATTCTAACGTCTGAGATGTCGATTTCGACATGTATCATCATAGAGACTGCTATGTCCATTTCTTCATAAGCTTAATTACATAAACAGAAATCTGAGATGTCAATTTCTTTATAACCTGAATTACCGAAACCGAAATCTGAGAAGTCAATTTCTTTATAACCTGAATTATGGAAACCAAAACCAGAGATGTCAATTTCGACATTTACCATACAGGCAGATGCGTCAATTTCTTTATAACCTAAATTACCAAAACTGAAATCTGCGATACATAAATCTATAAATAGAATATTGAATTGTAAAACGTATCATTATAAACGATATTACCACAGTTCCCTGCTTAAAATCATGATTTCTTATGTGAAGTTTTTGAAGGAATTTCACTTAGGCAAATTAAAGGGGAGGTTGCAGAATATTTCAATGCAAGAAATTAGCCATGGAATTAGGCAAGAAGACAACCAAGTAGGATATGAAATTAATAACATTTCTAACTAAAATAGGTCAAGTAATGCATCTCACGTAAAATAAATGGTAGCACGTCAGTACACGATACATTAGTGTAAAAGGTATGCATTACAATATCCATTGTTAAAAACAGAAATCAGAATCCCAGTCACGTTAAACTGGTAGGCAATATTGCAGGATCAAGGCTGTATAAATTAATATGAACATGCAAAACTAAATCTTGGTGATATACATATCTCATAAATGAAGCAGAATATGTTTGGTGCTTCATTAAAATTTCGAAAATCGTTGCGTCTACATGTTTCTGCGGTCTTCATATTCTTTTTCTGCGAATTCAGAGTTGTTTCTTGATTTCACAGTGATGGCAATGCGATGCAACACAAAAAAAAAACAATTGACGCAGATACACAATTGTAATGATATTTGGAACTAGGAAAGTTTTATTAGCGGACTGTGTCAAGAGATTTATCAATATAATACTGTTCTTACTGTATTTGTTTAATTAGTCATTAATACCTCGTTTCTCCTATCTGATATGTGACCCCACCTTTGTAGAATGGAGAAAGACTTCTGATTGGTGCCCCTGGAGCGTTCTATTGGCAAGGTAAGTTTTTGAGCCCACCATCAACAGATGGTGGGCTATTCAAATCGCTTTTTGTCCGTGGTCCATCGTCTGTCCTTCCGTCTGTCCGTCCTTCCGTCCGTTAACAATTCTTGTTACTGCTATTTCTCAGAAAGTATTGAAGGATCTTTCTCAAATTTCATATGTAGGTTCCCCTAGGGCCCTAGTTGTGCATATTGTATTTTGGACCAATCGGGTAACAAGATGGCCGACAGGCCGCCATCTTGGATTTTGATAGTTTAAAGTTTGTTACCGCTATTTCTCAGAAAGTGTCAAATTTATTGAGTTTCCTAGGGATGGGACCGATCAATTCGACAGGCCGCCATCTTGGATTTTGACATTGAAGTTTGTAAGCTGTTTCTCTACTGAAGGGGTCCCTGCAGTTCTTCTAGGGTCTAGTTGTGCATATTGCATTTTGGGACCGATCGTTGAACAAGATGGCCGACAGGTAGCCAACAGGACTGCCATCTTGGATTTTGACAATTGAATTTTTTTCCGCTATTCTCAGAATGTATAGGGATCTTTCTCAAAATTCACATGTAAGTTCCCCTAGGGGCCTAGTTGTGCATATTGCATATTGGGACCAATCGGTTAACAAGATGACCGACAGACTGCCATCTTGGATTTTGATAGTTTAAACTTTGTTACCGCTATTTCTCAAAATGTACCAAAAGAATTCTTCTAAAATTTCATGTACAGGTTCATTTAGGGCCCTAGTTGTGCATATTGCATTTTGGGACCGATCGGTGAACAAGATGGTAGACAGGTAGCCATCTTGGATTTTGATAATTGAAGTTTGTTACTGTTATATATCTCAGAAAGTAGTCAAGGGATCTTTCTCAAATTTCATGTGTAGTAATATGTAGTAAAAGCTTGAAAAGCAGAGAAAAGATCCCTCTTTCCTTTGTCAAACAAAGATCATTCTTAGGTGGGCGCCAACTTGCCGCCAAGATCCCTCTGGGATCTCTTGTTGAGTTATCTCCCCTTCGTTAATATTTCCTAGTTCACTTAAACTCATTCAATCAGACACTCTTTCTGGCATAGCATGCAAATATTATAGTCAACAAGAGTGTAATTGAACGAGTTATGTGTTCGCTGTAAATGCCAATAAAATGAAGCTGTTATACAAATTAAACAAAAAGAGATTTGCTTGAAGTCTGAAATAATTGAGATAATGAATACACAACACTTCAGAGAATGTACTGTTTCTCTTTCATTAGAATATTAGAGAGGCTTCAAGATGATATTTTCGAAATAAACCATGTATTTAACAGGTCAAGTTCACAACATTTATCTGGATCAAGGAAATTCTAGGAAAGACACAGGAGAAGAACCACAGGCATCAGACGACAGTTACAGAGGTAAACAATTCTAAAATGTTCAAACACCAACCACAAAATACTAAATGATTGATACTTAAATATTCTGTATTAGTATATTACAGAGTTATCTGCCCTTGTGGGTAGGTAATGATTTTGACGTCATGTGTTTGCGAGGGTAACGTCATACGTTTCGGAGAAAATGATGTGAATTGCACTCACAAAATAATGACGTAACAATTGGGAGCAAGGGAGTTAACTCTGTAATATGGAAAGATGGAATACACTAAACAATTGAAAAGTAGAACTTTATTGGTAGTATGGTGATAGCTGTGATTAGATTTGGCGTACTTAAATTTAAAAATAGAAGCAAAATTAGTAAACTGAATCAGACTTAAATAATGTTGAGTATTGCCACTCAAGAATATTTGTCATGGGGATATACGATTAAGAAATATTTTTATTAAATTTCATAAAAAAAAGAGGAATATCATCATCACAAAAAATACTCCCCCACACAAAAAAACTCCTGCTATGGAATTGCAATGTTGATGAATACTAGACTAAGTCGACAGCTTATCATGTTTGCTGTATTAGCAGTACACAGCGATGTGTTTTCATTTAGCAGAAGGATAAGGGTGAAATAAGATTTGGGAATTTAATCTCTTGTTTTTATTGTTTTATTCCCGACGTGGTGTTAGATTTTGTTGATGGCTAGGATGATAATAATGTGATATGGAGACCAAGAGATAGGGGTTTGGCCTCTCAGTCGACTACATTTTACCTAAATGATCACAAATCGCACTTTCACATGTGGTATTCGTTTTCGAGCCTTTGAGGTGTAACACAGTTTAAGACTGTCTCACTTGCTGTGTTTCAGGTTATTCAAGTGCGGTGGGCAGATTTGATGCAGACAATGAAGATGGTAATGATGAATAAACAATACATGGTCAATGTCTTAAACTCATTCACCCCTGAAATTCCAAAATGGACTATTCCAACTTTTGAACTAGAAGAATCTAAATGTGTCTTCAGGGATAAAAGGGTTAAATTATAAGCTGCTCTTTGCATAAACCAAACACCAAGGCTTTAATCTTACTCTTAATACATTTTCTAACATGTACAAAAATGACAGAAATTAGAGACTGACCATGTATTATATTTATGATATCCTGAAATTCTATTGGAAATTTGCTATTAAAATGCAACAATGTTGAATTATCTGATAAACTTCTTAATTGATGGTTTAAGATTACTCATATTTTCTGCCAAATTACAGTCAAAATTTGACACGGCAAATGTAAGATTTATCATATATTCAAAAATGTAATATATCTTAACTACCTATATAAAAGTTGAAATACATACCTAATCAACTATGATGAAGTATGGTATGGAAAATATCTCTACTAAAAATATCTTTCAGACTATGTTGTGGGCGTGCCAAGAGCAGAATTTCTTTTAGGAAAGGTAATGTTTTGCTCAGAACATTTATTTAATTAACTATTTGTAGAATCAAACATACCTGCTATGCAATTGTATCCAGTTTACTTTCCAAAATTACAAGTACATTTATTTCAAACATAATTCAAGAACTGCAATTTCTTTGATATATTTTGTACTGACTTTTACATGTCATATAACATGTAACACAAACTCATTCACCCCTGGAAATTCATAATGAACTCTTCCTGTATCCGAGTTGGAAGAGTTCAAATTGTGTCAGCAGGGGGGGGGGGAGAATTAATGAAAAGTTTGGCGATAAATTCCTTTCATTTCAAAAGACTACAGCACAAAAAGTTTGCTTGCCTATTTCGTGATCTCTTATTGTACAATAAATTTTAATGTAATAGTCCCTTCAGGTACTTTTCACCAGAAAGGTTTTTAAAAGTTTTTTTTTGTTCACTAGGTGGAGTTATGGACTCAAAATATGACATCCATACGAAACATTTCAGGAGAACAGGTAAGCTTAACTGTATAATTCTGCTTTATACAATTTATTTTCCTTTCATGTTTTGCTTATTGTTTCCTAAATATCTGTTTTACCCCAATATATATGCTTTACCAGTGTTTATACATAAGATTTACCTGCACCTGTCTCTACATAGGATTATCTTACTCTGTCTCTGAATTGAATTATCTCCCCCTGTCTCAGCATTGTATTATCTGCTCTATATCTAAATTGGATTATCTGCCCCTGTCTCTACATTGGATTGTCTGCCCCTGTCTCAACATTGAATTACCTGTCCATGTCTCTTCTATTGGATTACTTGCCCTTGTTTCTCTATTTGATAATCTGCCCCTGTTGCTACAATTTTCTATTTCTCCTTCATATACACTATCTGAAATAAAGAATAAACAAATCAACATTAAATCTTCAAAAAAGATGTTTTCAGTACATTAGTTTGAAATTGAAAAGTTACAAAAATTGAACATTTAGATTAAGATATGTAATAAAACTTTTACTGATGAAGGTTTGCTTGGATAAAACATAAATTGGCATTTACAAATTATCTGTCTTATACACTGTTAGCACTATCAGGTTTCAGAGTTTTTGGTGTATCCCAGCATTACATGTGTTGATGTATAGAAATTGTTGATAAGCGTAGACATGGCTGCAGATTCATCTACGATCTTCATTCAAACTAATCTGTTGGTAGTTCCTGAAAGTGAAATGGCTTCCTTGTTTGAAAAAAGCTGCACCATATTGCATTCCACACGAGATTGGTGTGCATTTTATTTAGGTACCTATGGTAGATATATAGACAGTGTTATATATAGCTTCCATTCCATTATGTAATTCACTGCTGCGTTTGAATTCAGTAAAGAGTTTGTGACAGGGAAACAAGCTTTTTATAGAACCTGATGCACTGGAATGTTTCTTATCAGATCCCTGTTGATTTAGTAGAGAACCGTGCAGCATGTGTACGTCACTTGTGTAAGCTAGGTACATAATGATGACTGCTTGTCGTAGTTTTGTTTATTTTCTATTTTTATAAAGATTTGTATAAACAAATTCTCTTGTCAAAATCTAGATAGAAATGACAGATGGGGATGCTAATGTTGTAAGTTATACTTGGTTAGTAGAGTTTTCTCTGGCAGATTCCATGGTTAAAATACTGAAATGCTGTATAGTGTATTGGACCTCCATAGATACAACCAACATCCCAATACTGTAGGTTAATAATGAAATATTAACACCGAAAATTCAGTAAGCATCTTCTTCAAAAAGAAAGAAAAAAGTGAAAATAAAATTATAGATAAGATTTACCCTAACAGGTTTTTCAAAGTAAATAACCCTTATGATCACTTAAAAGTTTCATTTAAGAAAACATCGTATATTTGGAATGAAAATAATTTGGTGGCTTTATATACTAAATGCGATTTCTGTGTTAAAATTGAATTTCTCTGAGCATAAGTCATTGTAATGGGAAAGACTGACATTATCAAATTCCTATTTTGTACTTTGAAAAGAAAGACCTGCTCAGAAAATAATTGACAATATGTGATTACGGAACATATAATCATCAGAAGCTGTTCGGCTTAAGATTTACTTCTGATATTAGTTTTTATCAGGGCTATGTAGTTCTTTCATATTACGATCTTTATATACCATATTTGACCCAATAGCACCCAGGATGCTTAAAAGATTGGTGCAGCAAGGGGAGGGGGGGTGCTTAATAGAAACAAATTTGGACTAGCCTTCCATAAGATTTATCTACAAAAGAAGTCATTAATCAATTTGCAAAAAATAAATGTAAGGAAACCAACAAAGATTTAATATTTTGTCTGCATTAACTTGGAAGTAAGTGATATCGAATCCTAAAAAAGGGGAAGGGGAGATTATAGATATGAGGTGCCTATTGGGTCGAATACGGTAATATGTATATTTTACATGAAATTACCTTTTGAGTAGTGGTCCCAATTGTAAAGTCTTACCGTTTTATTTCTGGCATTTCTACATTAAGTTTTACTCCTACAAACATTACTTATCTTATTTGTAAATAATAGTTGAATTATTCCTGAAAACTATTATCGCGGGTGCAGCTCACAGTATTTATATTGTCCCTTTGGGTTAATCGCCGATACTAAAAGCCAAGGATAACAATCTTTTATGATGATTTGGTATTTAATCCTCAAATGTGATATAAGACTTGGAAATATCAGAGTTTGTAATAACATAAATGTCAATTATTGTTTTATGTTGTGGAAAAAGTCCATTTCCTTGAATTCATTTTACACTGTAATTTTGAGTCATGCCCAGTTATATTACATATATTTATGTAATTTTTTTCAAAGTTTTTGTTGAATTTTTGACAAAAATTGGAACCAAAAGATGAGATTATATCCTCAGTTATTTAGTTAAATGGTTTCAGAAAAAAAAAGATTTCTGGTAGCAGTTGGTGGCTTAGTGAATGAAAACTACACATGACTGACTATTGTGATCTATTCTGTACCATATCAAGTAAAATAAAACAAGAAGTGGTGATATTTAGCTCAAACTTCAGCTCTCAATCCCTTTGGTTCAATTGCCATTTACACTTTATTAATGTATAGTCATTAGGACTATATGCTAAAACTTATCATGATAGGTCGGGGTTTTTTCCTCCGGGTACTCCAGCTTTCCTCAGTTGCATTAAACTAGCATGTCCCTTTAATGAACTTTATAGGATATTAAACAAACACACACAAACATATATGTATGTACAGTTATCAGGACATCAAATTTTCAATTTGTTCTCAGGCCCAACAAAACACTTTAGATTAAAGTGACAATTCATTCTACGAGAACATTAAAATTTGTATATATATCGGAAAAACCCCAGTTCTAATGGAAATTAGATCAGTCGGTTTTACTGTGATATGTCAGAAAATCCCATGGTGATGAAATGCGTGTGAAATGTTCAAACTCACTCGTTGTCCGCCATTACACATTGTGGTCGAATATCTTGTATGCCGAACCCAGTCCCTTGCTCGTAGAGTAATGCTACTTTTGTCTAGAACTGCTCAAATCGCTCTGACAGAAGTGTGTTTACCTTATTAGGTAAATTGTTTTGCCTAAAAAATCATTATATCACCTCCACAGTGGTTATGTAGTTCATTTGTTTAACGAGCATGACTTTGGCTCGGGTATGGGTACAGCGTACATATTGTACCTGCTTAATCGTATTGATCAACGATTTGTAATTACAACGGTATCAATTAAAATACTAAATAATGACGTGGAATTTGTCAATATCTTCTGTTATATGTTTCATAAGAAATGTAGAACAATACATTTATGCCATATTTTGCTTCTTAGTTATGTAAAAGAATTAGCCTGAGTGAATTGTCCCTTTAAACATTGTCTTGGAGTTTTATAAAATGGATTGAGCAAGTATCAACGCTATGTCTGTTTACTCTCTGAAACATTTTGGCTGATTTAGCATGTACCAATACATATGTACATGAAAACTAGCGTCCTACCAAACACCAAGGCTTTGTAATGGAAGTTAGAAACCTCTTATGGAACTTCCTGTGGCAGGAAGGCCCCAAATAGAATCTGAATCTGTAGTAGAACCGTTTTTTTTTTTCTCATGAGAACAATACTGACTTCCTTGTATATAGTACTGGCATTAAACGACTGACAATGTTGGTCAATCATAAAAAAGTTTGTCTGTCGCTAAAGAAATTTCATATCTCTATGAACATATGTAAGATTCCCCTTTATCCCATTTCCACGCTATATTTTCAATAACTAATGGAACTTGTGAAACATTTTATTGCTATTTCAAAACTCTTTGGCACCGCAACAAATGCTTCATAAAATTTCAAGGACGAAATTGTTGGGGCTTTATTATTCAGCTTGCTGTATTATCGGCCGTCAATAGAATGTTTTCTTTCCTCCGAGGAAATAAATGTGTCTCCATATCTGAGATGCTGGTCGGTACAGTAAAATCCTAGCCGTGTTTTGATTGGTGGAATTAAACAAAAAAAAGAACACAGGAAGAAATTCAAAATTCATTCTCAAATGTCACAGTTAGTGTTTTTTTTGTTTCTTTACAAGTGGTCTGATCATTCAATATTCTATTCTTAATCCAAATTCTGTTTAGAAACGTATAGGTTTTTCTATCTTGGGTAAAGTATGATATTTAAAAGAGTTAATAGTCAAAGTTACAACAGAATTATGTTTACTCAAGAGATGTTAAGAGATGTTATAGATAGGCAAACCTGCGATGTAAACCTGCCTGATGTTTCTGAACGGGGACCCTATTGAAGTTTTTATTTTACACACGTATAAAAGGGAAAGTCCTTTAGTTGTATTTTACTGTAGTAGTACTGTCAGCCAAACCACATTAGCCCTAGGAGACATTATTATAACCAAGCTCATTCCACACATTTCCTACTTTAATGACGTCTGTTTGACCCGTAGATTCAAATTGAAACACTAACAAAGATAAAAATGCCAATTCCATTTCTAACTGCATCATTCCATGGATAGCTCTATTTAATAGACTTTGCTGGTGTTAAGTCTGGTCTTTAGTTTAACACACCATTTACAGTTCAAAGCAGGTTCGCTATCATGTTCCAGGGACATTATGTTTTGTCAGACAATGGGAATTCATTGCTGTTCTTAGGTTTAAGTGTTCTTTTAAAAGGTACTGTATATTTTGTAGAAATTAGTGCACATTTTGTTGGTATTTGAGATGTAATGTAGACAGATTGCCCTATGTCAGTATAAGACACAGATAGACATGTAGACATGTAGATATTGATTATATCCTCAGAAGTATGATTCGGTAAGGTCGCACTATAAAGTTGATATCAGCTTTGTACCATCACATGAAGGCCAACATACAAAACCACAGCCTCAAGAACACATGAAATGATGTTTAGATACCTGTATGTCTATACAAGCGATTTAAACTGAAAGAACAATTTATTTCACTCATTCACCCCTGAAAATTCCATATGAACTATTCCAGCCATTGAAGCAGAAGTGTCCAAATGAGGTTTCAGGGATAGATGAGTTGGTAACATGCCTTACATGGGAAGTGGTCCTTTAATGATCATAGTTATTAAAAGGAAATTACTGGTAAACAAATGTAATCAAATCTTTGGTACCCTTGACTTTGTTTTCCCAAATCAATTGTTAAAATCCATGCTTTCATTTTCAATAAATATATTGCTTATATTCTAAAGCCATTATACTGTGTAAATATTGTGTCTGAAAATGTGGACTTTTTTCATGACAGATGTCCGACTTAGCATGTCCTGAACAATATTTTGTTGAATATTTGTTTTTAAATTTTTTTTCTGTTGTAGGTTGGAGCATACTTTGGTTATGCAGTAGCTGTAGAGGATCTGGATGGTAACAAGTAAGTACCAAAAAAAGAAAAAAAATACAGAAAAAAAAACCCAAACATATTTTTACTGCCAGAGGCACAAATAAGAGTATTTTATCATGATTCGACTTGACAACTTTCATCTGAGAAAGTGAGAAACGTAGAGTGGCAAACTGTAATAGTTCAGTGCACTTGCTCCACTGGTGTTCCTAGTTCTTCTGGTCTAGATAATAATCGTAAGTAGCAGTATTCCGTCTTTGCATATATTACAGGTTAGCACCCTTGCGGATAGGTATCCATTGTGACATCATTTTCAACAATACGAGTCGATAAAAATTATACTGATATATATGCATTGATTAATTCTATTGTATACATGAATTATCGTATTTGACCCAATAAGCGCCCAGGGCATTTAAAAAAATCGAAAAAAATTAAAAGATGCTAATAAGACGAAACCATTGCAGATCTATACAGTTTAGTGTAGTTTTGGTCATTGTTTATGCCTGGGTAATTGAAATGGAGGCTCAAAAAGGGGGGGGGCGCTAATAGGGACAGGAGTACTTATTGGGTCAAATACGGTAGGTAAAGCTAATGTACAGTGTAATGTGATTTGGCATTAAAATTTTTAAGAGTAATAAAAAGAAATCTGATTCAAATTTTCAAACCTGTAAAATGATAATGCATTTTCATGTACTCGCTAAATGAAAAAAAAAGCTCAATTGAGCTCAGTTTTAACTCATCTAATTAGTGTAACTTCCTTCTCAATGCAGTTTGATATTATGTTTGTACTCTGGCATAGAAAACAAAATGAACAATATCGAAAACCTTTTCTTTTATAGACTCCATGATATTGTTGTTGGTGCACCATTTTATTCCGACTACAGTTCAACAAAATCTTACGACACTGGCAGAGTTTATATTTACTACCAAAACAAACAGGTAAGAATCATCTACTCCAGTTGTTAAAGTCTCCAATTTTTCTTCCCCCCCCCCCCCTCCTTTCCCTCTTTTGTGTTTTTCCCCTTTGCAAAGTTTGGAGTTGTGTTTTAATTGACACAGAAAATTAACCAAGCTAATTAATTCGCCAAATTAATGGAGTGAAAATGTTCTGAAATTTGGTTTAACTGTAACTACTCCATGGTTTTGAAAGCTTCTGATATGCCAAAGTTTTCATGAGCACAATAACTTTTAAGATACCATGATTGGAGTTTAGAAATTTGTATCATAAAATAACCTTTTACATAATGCACATAGCTTTCTTGATTCAATTCTTTTCTAATGCTTTTTAAGTACTTATTTAACACCATGGACAGAAAACAGGGAATGTGTAGAATTTAATGGTTAAAAATAATTTAACGGAATGTTTAGATTTTAATGTATTTAATTTCTATATACAAATCAGTTAACTTTACGATGTTGTGTTAGATTAGATTTAAATTAGATGAGATAATTTATCGTAGAGAGTAACTTATGGTTTCTTTGCCAACTCTTTTCTGCCAAGTCACATTCTTTGACCGTGAATGTTGCACTAACAGAAGCGGCTATATTCAGTTCCGATTTCTGTTCTCTGATTCTCCACTTGCTGTTGTGTTGTGTTTAATTTTAACCTTGCCCCTGTTGTTGTCAGGGCGAGTTTTCAACTTCAGACATCGTAGACACGGAAGTTGTAAGTGTGTAGTATTAGAAACTGGATGTGGGTGTAGGTCAAGGTCATTCTCACCAGCAACATAACCTGTTTGGTAACACTGGCTTTCCGAATTCAAAAATAACTTTACAAAATATGAAACATCTTTTCTAATTATTTATAACAACAGAAATAGTCAAAGCTATATGCCACCATTGTAATGTTCCCTTTTATTACATTGAAATTCTATATGACTGTCACTTTGAACATGACAGGAGAATGAATAATTTTTAACTCTTTCACCACTGAAATTTCATTATGGACTGGCCTAATCTTTCATAAATGATAAACATTTGAATTTTATTGAATTAAGAATTTTGGAGTTGTTAAGTTGATTTAATTTACATTTATTTATCCTCCTAACCTTTTCTCTTTGAGCCAGTGTCACCAGTTTGAGTTACCATGGTAACAATACATTAATTAATTTACGTTTCCAAATCATTTAAAGAAATAAGTGATCTGATACCAGTCCAAATTTCCTGTTCTTCTGGTATATACCATTGAATAACAAATAATTAGTATTACTGTATTTATTAATATTCCATTCCGGTAGGACTTTAAAGAGTACTTTGAATAAAAATATCATGCATTACCATGGTAACAAAATTCATAGTTTTGGGAGATATGACTTTATATTCTGTAGATCATCATCTTGTTTACTTGAGAAAAAAATAACTCCCTTTTAGGCCAGTAAAATTTACTAATAGGCTTTTAATGTTTTTCTCGCTTTTAAGTACATTTCTGATTGCTTGTTGAAACGCTTGGTAGTAAAATTTAAAAGATTTTAATCTTGGCTTGCTTTTCAACAGTGCCTTTTCTCAGTTCAACTTAATTTCATTATATTGAACTGTAAAATTGGAGAACGTCATAAAGAATCAATTTGTATTTTCAATCAGACAATTTGCAATCATCATTATGCTCAAAAATTTACGTTTATCCTTCGTTAGAAGACCTGTATTGGATGCCTTCTTTCAAAAGGAGTCAAAATTTATCTCTTTTTTCCGAATTTTATACATACACCATTTCTCCAGTATTTCACAGAATGATAGACATATTACAAAAGTTGAGGCTGTTCAAGAAGTATTGTATGTAAAATGTCAACAACAAAAAAATGCAACTTATCCTTAACTGAAAAGAATGAATGATCACTTTTTGAAAATTAGATACAAAAGAAATCTTAAAAACAATTTGCCTGTATGGAATTCTGAGAACAAAAGAATCACATTTATATCCAATGTAAGCTATACTGTCAGTAGAGACATTTAATTTTGAATTCCAATGTATTACCCCAACAAATCTATGGTAGGTAATTAGCTATCAAATTTGATAATGCGGTCCTTTATGAGAAAATTAAACAGAACCCATATCTTCAATGCCAAGAGAAACGGTGGCTGTCTAATGCAGTGCTTTTATCATAGTTTATATATAAAGTTACACTATCCACATTCATATAAGGGCGAGAACACCTTCCTTAGCAGAAGAACCGTCTCCCATCGCCAGCACAGTTAATTGACACCAAGATGCTGCTGGCACTGTGTTGGGGAATTCAATTATCCCATCTAAACAAATTTCATTTAAAAGTTTTATTAGAAGAAATGAACTGCTTTGTAACTTTATAGCCTGTACAGTTAATGGCATTGTAGACTTAGCAGTGAAGTCTTACGTTTCTAGTAAACGTATCAGTAGTGATCCTCTGATCTAAAGGACCAATTGCAAGCCATATTAATTGTTAGCCACACTGTGGTGTCCAAAGTCCAAACATAGTAAAACTTTTTATCCTCTGATTTAGATTTCACTTAATCTGACAAGAAGTATTTCCAGGTAGTTGACATTCTAATCTGAAAAAAATGATGGGATCCCGAGACTGAGTCTGCTTATGTACTTGGTCTATACTTGAAATATATATGAAATTATCACAATTATCCTTGGTTCGGTTGGATTAACGTCCTATTAACAGCCAGGGTCATAAAAGGACATTACAGGTTTAGGTGGTGAAGGATAATGGAGTTCCTGGAGAAAAACCACTGACCACTTATAATTAGCCGTCAGTACCATGCTACTGCCCACATGGGATGTGACCTCACGACCCAGAGGCGGAGGGATTGTGATATGGCTAAACGGATAATGGCCATTTGATATTTCTGATATGATTTCCATCGTTATTAAAAATTCTAATTAATTCATTAAGTAAGAAGTTACATATCAATATGGCCACTAAAATAGTATAAAAAACTCATGTGTCTCATTCTTTGGGCATATTATTTATGATCAGATGCTATTATATCATATATGATAAGTTGGTGGAGTGTTGATGGGTTTGTTTATTAATTCCTCTATAAGTATAAAAAAAGTCATAAAAGAATGCCCTTATATGCTCAGTTTTCATCCTAGTGAAAAATGTTTCACTGTACTTACACCATTTTGTTTACCTAGACGACCCCACCCACTTTCATTTACTGAATGAATTGACATGTTTCAGGTGGAGTGAAGACCCCTGATATATACTTACTAATTATTATGCATCCTGTGGCATCTTAACTATAGGTGTTCAAACATTTTGTAACGTAGGGTTATCTCCTCCTTGTGGCGTTGTTACATCATTCATTTCTGTGAAATACATCATAGATTTGTGATAAATAAACTGGTCTTGTTCAATCAGATGCTTCAGTACTTGACATTGAAGACTTGTGTATGCTGTGTCAACAAGAGTTTTGTTGATGTTGAGCAAGGCTTCTAGATAACCATTTCTTTTGCACATAAATTGATGATGTCACAAAACTGTGTGCCTGCTATAGTCAAAGTAGATAACTCTGTGTTAGAAACAAAATGTTTAATTAAGATATCAGCTTGGTTGCTACTTTTCACAATTTGCATGTCTGTTTTTAAAACATCATCTATAATTCATTCAGATTCTGCCATTCAATTACATTTTTGACTCAGTTACTTTGCTTGTAATGTATTGATCTGCTGATGGAACTTGAACTTCATCTTTTCTTTATTTGTCTCTTAATTAAATACAGGTATTTAGGATTTAAGTACTTTATATATCAACAAACTGTCTTGTAGAAGCTGTTCCTTAAATTGATGTTAATTGTGTAACTTATTAACCCCTATAAACACATTTGAATTGTTCTTATTCTGAAGATGGAACAGTTCATAATAAAATTTCAGGGTTGAAAGAGTTAAGCTCCTGTAATTTCCTAGCTAAATGAGGGTGTTCTAGAAGTTTTCCTTGTTGAAAACGGACATATTGTGTTCGAACCATGCATTCTTGCATCTTTACAGAATAAACTCATTCACCCCTGAAATTTTACAATGAACTGGTCCAGCTTTAGCTTTGGGAGATTTCAAATGGGTCTTCAGGTGTGAATGAGTTAAACTATATAAAATACTGTGATGCAAATTGTAGTTGCAATTTCCAAAATCATGCATAGGTAATGTGTAAAGTAATATGATTTTGATATTTTGGCATTGACCCAAAGATCAATTATTTAAAATGGCTTTTACAAACATTCAAAGGAGTGCACCAGGGTGATGTCATGAGTTCCTCTTTTTTATAATATTTAAGAGAAGACTTTTCCACAGAACAAATCTCTAGTTCAGGGCTATACCATTATACAGAAATAATTAATTTTCTCTTTGTTACTGGCTTTCTGATTGGTCTATTCATTTTTTTCATTAAACAATTGGGGGAAAAAATCCGAGAATGGCGCGGAAATCCTGACGTTATCATGACGTCACAATAGAAAAATTGACGTTGCGTATTGATTTGGAAAAAATAATCCCTTGGAAAAAATCAATGGAATCGTACGTGTAAATGTATTTCATTTTATAAAGTAGCCTGGGAAATTAATTATAAGTATTGAAGTCACTATCTTTTAATTTCATCGGTGTATGAAAGAAATTTTGTTTGCAAACTTTTGTGAGAATCCGCTACCCTATAAGGGTTGGGATTGTGTTGGTCTTTCATACTTTTTTCAAACTTATGTTTGAATAAATCAAATGGTAAAGTAAAAAATCTTGACATGGGTACTTAACTTATCCACCCCCGAAAATTCACAATGAACTCTTCCTGCCATTGAATTAGGAGAGTTAAAAGTGTCTTCTTGGGTAAATGAGTTAAAAAAATAATATTAGGCCTTCTACTTTTTCTAGAAGACAAATATAAACTCGACATGACAAATATAAACAGAATGATAGAGATGATATGATTCATATTTTGTATTTTCTGATAGAGACAATTCAGACCCAACAAGAGAACAAGATATGATATTTTGGATGGACATTCTCCCAAGTCTCGGTTTGGATCAGCTCTCATTGGCTTAGGGGACTTAAATATCGACGGATTTAAAGGTGAGTACATGTTACACATGGTCCATAAAATTAAACATTGATTAATTTAAAGGCGAGTACATGTTATGAATGAAATATGCACGCATTTTATAAAAGATTTGCTGATAAAGGTCGAAGACATTTCATTCTTGCATTTCATGACCAGAAAAATATGATTGTACTACCTACACTGAGTTTTAATTTGTCTTTGTAAAATCACTACCTATGAATCTTAGGTACAATGTATTGTAACTCTCAAGAGCAAGTTCTTTCTGATTGGCTTGTATGAAAATTGTGGCATATATCACTTTAAAAGAAATCTTTTCGGAAATCGTTAAAGATATAAAATGAAAATTTATGCATTTTATTACCAAAAGAAGCAAATATGTGTATGCAAAATGAAATATAGTGATCATTCATATATACCAAACAAACCCATATCTTCTATTTCAGATCTTGCTGTAGGGGCGCCATATGGGGGCAGAGAAAATCGCGGAGCAGTCTACATTTATCTTGGTTCAGAGAGAGGCATAGTGACTAAAGTATCGCAGGTGATCGAAGGTGTTGACCTTAAACCAAATATCGGTACATTTGGTTGGTCACTTTCTGGTGGTCAAGATCTGGACGGTAACAGATATCCAGGTATGGGGAACTAAAGCTCAAGGTTATTCAATTGCCTAATTAACATGTTATATTTCTGATTATGATTGAGTTAATGTGGATTAGACAAATTACTGTAAGCAAAAAAAGAAAAAGAAACAAAAAGTAACACAGGTATCCCTATTTAACATGTTTGAGTGTCCAAGGCACTCTTGGGATCAAATATAGTAATACACATTCACATATTGTTTATGTATTGATTATAAAAAGGTATTAAAACAACTGAAATTATATATTTTTCTGATGAATCTTTAATACATTAATATTTTTTTTTTTTTTTTTTGCAGATTTGCTAGTTGGGGCTTATTCCTCTAACAACGCTGTATACCTGAAGTAAGTGTTAAGTAATGATTTGATTTCAGAATGTTTTATTGGATGGAGATAATTAAATCTCATTGTTTGATGTCAAGAATAGGTCAAGTGATTCATGTGTAACTTTTTACATGCCACCTTGGTGCTTCATCCATTCTTCTTTAATTGTCAGCGCTTCCATTCTAGTCATTTCTTCTTCCTTACGAAAGTTTCTGCTCCTGCTTAGTGCTCACCATAAATGGAGTGGGGCACATTTTCAGTGATATGTAATGTGACCGGGTGTGATGTGCTTGTTCGGTGTCTTCAGCAGCATGCTTCAGTGAGATAGCACTATAAAAATACCAGAATTCAACTATCACAAGGAGACACAAAATGAAAGTTCACATATAGGAAGTCATCCTTATAATGACTATGGTTGTTAATAATGCGTTGATGAAATAAACCAGAACAATCCTCACCAAAGTAAAATTGATCTTTGTTTATCTTTTCATTTATCATGGATTCCAGAAGAGGCATCAAAATTGAGATTACTTTGAAAGTTTGCAATCAAATTAATGGACAATGCCCAGAAAGGTCGCTGGCAGTAAAACTTGATATTTAAAGAAGGCATGATTAATGAAATACGTCGGAATTGAGTATTCTTGCGTTAAGAAGAAGCCTTCCATAGTGACTTGAGATTTTTAGTTTTTAAATGTGGTATGCTTTATCTTATTATTTCAAATCATTTGTTTTTCAGAGCTCGTCCAATTGTTTATGTTGCTGCCAGTTTAAAGATTGACCCAAAGAAAATTTCACTTGACCGTAAAGTTTGTAACTATAAGGGACCCAAAGCCACCCATAAAGTCACATGGTAAGCTTCTGAGAATCTGATTGGCCGGTCAGTTAAATCTTATATAAATTTTGATAATTCGTACAATGGTATTGGTGACCATTATTCCATTATGATTTAGTAAAAGGGAAAAATCTCTCCTAGATATTATGTTTCCCTTCTATTTCACAGTCATATTAGATACTTCCCAATCTTATTTGATTAGAACATGGGAGGTAACTACAGCAAATGTATTGGAAACAAAATCTTGTGTAGCTATAGTGCAGGAATAGCTAGCAAGTAATTTGTGAATATCATATCGCTATTACATTCAAGAGGTTCCTTCTGTTGCATTTGTTTATAAATTTTTTTTCTGATTGCAGTGTGACCTTATTTACATGCATTAAGTATGATGGTATTGGAGTCCCAAGACAGCTAGGTAAGTACAAAACCAAAAGAAGACCAGAAACAGCGTCTAAAAATTCTTAAGTTCAGACTAGCCAATCAAAGATGACATTGCAAAAGGCTACATCATATTTGATTGGCTGACTCTAAACCTGAGTTTAAGATTGTTTCATGTTCCTCAAACCTGGAAGCCCCAAAAGTTAGAAAGTGTCGTCTGCTTTATCAATTAGTATGGATCAGTTTCTGTTTGAGTATTTGTTTAAAAAGCAGTTCGAGTAAAAATGTCAGAACTTTTTTAACAATTTTCACTGGAAGTTAATCTTTATGCAAATGGTTTTATATCTGATCTGTGTAACATTGTTTTCAACATTGTTTTGTAGTTTTTGATCTTTCATGGAGGTTTGATGTTGATAAGAAGACTTTAGATCAAAAACGTATGTACCAGCTAAATACCAACCAAGTTGTGGAATACGTCAACAATAAACGGCTCACGAAAAACAAGGCCTGGTGTCAGAACTCTTTTGTCTACATTAGGGTAAGTCTTGAAAATGAACAGCCCACAAAAACAGTTCAGAATTCTGTGTTTATTAGAGTTCCTATTTCAATAGTAAAGGCTTAAAAAAACACTTTTATCTAAGAAGTGATATGGTCATATGTCACATTTCTTTTCATCTATTTATAAAAACCACAGAAGTATAAAAATTACTAGTGTAATCTTGTATATTTTTGTCTCGGAATCAACTGTGGTTCTCCAACAATTCCAATGTTACAGTAAACCATGTCTAAAAACACACATTTATAACAAATTTATTGTTATAACAAAGTAATTTTCATTCCCCGTAAGGGCTCCTTTAAAATGTCTGTAATATGTTGATAATAAATCATGCTTATAACAAAGTGATTTCGTTTGTCCACAGAGGTTTGTTATAACCATGTTTCACAATATATGACAGTATTAATAGTTATGTTATTCAATGTTAAATTATTATCAGATTCATTACGATAATGATTGATTTTACAGAATGACATCAGAGACAAACTCGCACCAATCAATGTCCAGTTTGAGTTTAAATTGAAGAAGAGGAGTCTGGCCCGTCGTCGACGGTCACTACAGCCAATCCTTGACCAGTACACACCTACCCTAGTAAACACAACTGTAAGTTACTGACCACACAGTATATAGTCATCCTAGCATTGTGTTACTATAACTAGACACGAATATTTATTCTCAGAATAAAGCTACCATCTATAATTAAACACCAATTCATCAATTATAGATATGTAACAGTTATTCACAGCCTCTTATTCTGTGTTTGTATATTACAGAGTTATTTGCCCTTGTGGGCAGGTATTGATTGTGCTGTCATGTGTTTCCAAACGTGACATCAAATATTTCAGAGAAAATTATATGAAATTCACTCACTTAATAATTTGTCGCAATCAATACCTTCTCCCAAGGGGGGTAACTCTGTAATATGCAAGGATAGAATTCACTTGTGAGAAAATGAAGCCTGACGACCCAAATGTGTACCTGACAATGCTTATTCCCTTTGACATCAGCCATTTTAAAACATTCATAACATAATCGAAATATTTCACATTTATAGGGACATATACAGAAAGAATGTGGTGAGGATGAACGTTGTATCCCTGATGTGTGGGGCACAGCATACACGTAAGTATCATGATTATATATGACACAGTCTTATACTGAAACCTGCAGTTTCCATTTCAAAACAAGTTTGCGAAGATTAGAATTTGCAGCTTGAAAAATTGAATGGCAATTTTTATCAATAAATATATGATGTAGATGGTAATTTGCAGAAATAAACTTTTTGGAAATTTACTTGGATCGGGAAATTCGCAAAAGTAAATCGCACATGAAAACAATTTTATTTACAGTGCTGTACACACAGAAACTAATTTTTGGAGGCGGACTGGGATAAATATGACTAGCAATTCTATGTTTATTAGTGTCATAGTGTTTCTCAGAGATCTCATAAATAGATTATGTACCCAGTGGATTATCCATTATATCTTAAGAAGGTCAGCATAACAAGATACTGTCATGTTTAGCCACTAGCTACTACTTTATAAGACGATCTCACCCCGGAATCCTCATACTTAGCTGCCGTTCTGTTGTTAAAATGACACATATTGACACTGAAGTTCAATCTTTGTTTTAGATTTACCGACAATGTCAAACTTGGCAGCACCAGTAATATAGATATTGTCGTCCATCTTGAGAACCGAGGAGAGGGTGCGTTTGAGACGATGTTATACATAGAGCTTCCCAGAGGGGTACAGTACAACGGAATTCAAGATAGAAAATTTGTAAGTGGAAATGTTGTCAAAGTTCTTAAAACTCATCTAATCCAATTCCCTACTTCATTTGATCTAGGAGTTGACTGTTATGAATTTCTCCTTGTTTCTAACTAAATATAAGTCACAATTGTTCTAAAAAATATTATGTGTCTTTAAAACACTAGAAATCATTTTGTTCACAAAATAGTCAAGGCCAATCTTTTTCTTCCATTTACTATTTCAAATATCAGACTATTCCATTTTCTCCTAACTACATATACACTTTTGTATTTTTAGACCATTCCATTTTCTCCCTACTACATATACACTTTTGTATTTCAGACCATTCCATTTTCTAGACTATTCCATTTTCTCCCTACTACATATACACTTTTGTATTTCAGACCATTCCATTTTCATGTGATAGATATACAACAAATGATACAAACCTTGTTACGTGTGACATGGGCAACCCACTCCCAACCAAGGCAAAGGTAGGTAACTCTTACATATCTTTGAACCCGTCTTCTGCTTCCAGTGTGGAATCACATTTCCAATATCAAATCAAAACATTTAATGTGTAATTCAGGTTGATCATAATTTCTCATCAATAATGAATCAAGAAAAATAAAATTCATCTGTTAAATCTCAGTTTAATTTCAGCTAAATTTATCATATTTAGATTTTACCCAAACTTTTTAAATCACTCAACATTCAATATTTATAGGTATGTATGTAGATGTTTATCTAATTCACCCCTAAAGACTCATTTGGATTCTTCTGATTCAAAGGATGGAAGAGTTCATTATGAATTTTCAGAGGTGAATGAATTAATTACATAAGACATGAAAACCACAATGAAATATGCTTTGATATTTAGAAACACCATAAATTTTAATAGCTATTAAGGAAATTATCAGCTAATTATCAGATTGTTTTAACTTTTCGAAAGCAATATCACTCTTGGAAGAATTATGCATATTTAAATAATTTAAAATGTAAATTCAATTTGATTTCCAGGCAAACTTTACTCTGCGTGTAACTCCAGGTGACATTGATGGAAATATGGACAAACTCATGTTTAAATTTGTCATTAACAGGTGAGAAATGAATCACTGTTTAATTATTTTGTATATTTGAACATTTGATATTAGGTTAATTTATAGCCAATACATTACTTTTTTGCCAATGTTTACTGTTTATTGGCCTTGAGTTGAGCATTTGCCCCTGTGGGGAAGGCTCTGGGTTCTCTCCCCTGGCCGAGACACACCAAAGTCTATAAAAGTGGTAGTTTCTGCTCCTGCTTAGCGCTCGGCAAACAGGGAGTGGGACGACTGGTTCGCCCGTTGTCAGTGTAATGTGACCGGGTGGGGTGTGTTGCTTGGTGTCTTCGGCGCCATGTTTCAGTGATATGGCACTATAAAAAGGTCAACAGTTCCACTATACAAGAAGACACAACATGAATACACCGCAGTCTCCTAAAACATGCACCCAGCACAACATACACGCAACACACCGCATACATGGGAGGCCGTCCTTACATAACCATAGCTGTTAATAGGACATTAATTAATCAAACAAACAAACAAACAAAGTTTACTGTTTAAGGAATTAATTACTGAGTGGTTGTAATTGTCTCACTTTCTAATATGTGTACTAGCTGAGATTAAGGTGCCTTAGGTAATGTTATTTCTCTCGGGGAAACTGCCTATCTCTTTTTCACCAAGCAAAACATTCGAATAACTTTTAACAATAGCTTTTGAAAAAAAACTAAACCATTTTCTATGGTCAACTTTGGCAAGCCATTTTATAAGAAAAGTCAACAGTCAAAATGCATTGTCTGATGCTAATAAATCAGCAACTCCTAATCAAAGCAACAACTCATTATCTATACTTGTTCTCTGAAAAAACTAGCAATTAAAACATTTGAAATTCTATTACAGTTCCAATGCTGAGCTCAACTCAACATACAGCGACAACACATTCTATGTGAGCATTCCAGTTATCCAGTCAGCTGACATCATCATTATTGGTCGACTTGGCGAAAACCAGACAGAACAAATTGTGTATAATGATACAGGAGTAGCCATCTACAAAGACAGCATATACGGACCCCCAGTCGTACACGAATACGATGTAAGTTTGGCTATGTCTTA
This sequence comes from Argopecten irradians, assembly GCF_041381155.1. Lineage (NCBI taxonomy): Eukaryota > Metazoa > Mollusca > Bivalvia > Pectinida > Pectinidae > Argopecten > Argopecten irradians. The sequence goes on from NC_091135.1 coordinate 9,366,510, forward strand.
AAATATTTATGCAAGTGCTCATTTTTAGGTAATAATTATATACAAATTCCTGAAAGTCATAGTTTTGAAATCAACTTAAAATTTGGACTATAAAGGAAAGAAATTAATAGTATATCTTACAAGGGATTGTCAAGTGGAAAGGGGATATCTCAGTGAAAGATTTTGGCTTGTCAAGGTTTAATTGCTGAGGGTTGATGCCCAAAAAGTCATGTAATTTTCTAGTTTACTTCGCACTTTGTAATCTGAAATTAATATTGGATGCAATATAAAAAATCTTCTGTTGATTAAATGATACCTTGAAATTGACTTTTGATTTCAAATAAGTTTTCATTTCTAATTTTTTTTTTTTTTTTTTTTCAAATTTTGATTCAGGTCAGGAACTTGGGTCCCAGTGATATCAAAGAAAGTATGATAGACATTTACTGGCCGAGCTTTGACGATGTGGGTCGTAACCTCTTACACCTAACCCACACCCCGGAGGTGATTGGCCAACAGAACAGCCTGTGTGAAACCATTGTTATAACTCCATTTAATTCATCTGTAAGTAAAGCACGTGTTTCACTGGATTTCATATCTGTAAATGATGCCTGTTATTATTGTTGCTTTCTGCAAGACAATGGGAATTACTCACATGCCACGCGATACCTGGTAACGTTTGTGCGGGACTGTTTTTTCTATTGGTGATGGAATGACATCAAAAGATGATATCCTGCACTAATTTTATTTAAGTGGGAAGATAACAAATAGTTACATTCCATCACCATTCAAGATACTAGTCCCGCACAAATCAGGTATCATGTAGTTGGTTTCATACTTTCCATGAAGGATTGAGGTGATTTTCCTTCCTCTGTTACACTTTTGATTTCCACGAACTGCTCCATCATTAACCGGAAAGAAACAGAGACTATAACTGACTGTGAACCACTTTACTTTCACAAGATACAACTTTTTGCATTATTTCGGGAGAGAGCTCAAATGTGAATTCAAATATTTTTTGTGAATAATTGTATAAAAAGATATTTATGAATGGACGATTATCAGTAAGAACACTTGAACATGAATTTATGCATTCATGAATATTTTAAAAATGCAGAATATATGCGAAAAATAAAGAGATTTACAGGATGTTGGTCCTATGTTGACGGGTGAAGGATAAAAAGGACATTTTTGTCTTTCAGACATTTCAAGTTTCTGTGTAAAATTATTTTCTTGATTCCATTACAGTTAATAGTGTGGTACGGAGAGTTCAATAGAGAGGGAGAAAAGGTGGATGTCGTCATGGCAAAACATCAGGCAGAGGCACGGAGAAAACGTCGATCACTGGACGCTCAGACGGGATCACGAGTTAGTCGTGACAGTACCAACAAAATAGTAAGTACCTATTTAAAATCTGCATATTATAGAGTTATCTTCCCTTGTGCGTAGGTATCGATTGTGATATCATGTGTTTGCGAGCATGACGTGATATTTTCAGAGAAAATGACGCAAGTTTCGATCAGAAAATGATGACGTTACAACGAATACCTACTCGCAAGGGAGGTAACTCTGTAATATAAAGACGGAATACTGAACCTGCTTGTTTTCTGAAACACTACATATACCAACCACTGGCAAAATGAAGAAAAATTTTGACTGTAATTTTAACTTAGAATTTTGTTCATTAATTGAGGATGTGCCAAGGTAAGATGTCTATTAAGGAAGACTGGAGTACACATAGAAAAATCACCAACTTACAGTCAGGACCTGGCAACTGCTCCACATATGCCTTGAATATGCATGCCAGATGAAGAAAGAAGCCTTATGGTAGCTAGAATGTCAGACCAGGCCACTATGGCCCAATTGACCTGACCTTATGCTCACATGTGGCAAATTTCTATAATGAGCACATAGGGTGTTTAGAAGTAAAACCAAACCAGTATTTTCATATACATGTACAAGTATGTCGTTTAAGCAAGTACGGTATACTATGCAAAGACGGCCTCTTTTTACAAACATGAATAGCTTGATTATATAGATAAAGTAAAAAGAGCCTTTATACTAGTATCTCATACTCAGTGTAGGTAGAAAAGTTCTGTAAAATAATGCAAATACAGTTGGGACTGTCTGGGCAACCTTACAAGAGACACCCCCCCCCCCTCCCCCAACCTGCAATATAATTAGTCTGTTTTCACCTACTCCCTGTCTTAGTGAAAAGCGACCATGTTTTCACAACCCACAAACTATAAGTCTGTATTGACATTATATATCGAGTTGTTTGTTCATAATACAATATTCATTCTCATTCTCCACAGGTTTGTAACAAGAACTGGTGTACTATCATCCGATGTAGACTTGGGTACATGAAGCCTCAGGATTCCGCTGTAGTAAGGATAAGATCCAGAATCTGGACTGATACACTTGTGAAGGTAAAGATCTATAATTAACGAGGCCACTGTTTTGTTGTCTAGCTGGGACATATTTTTAATAGCCAATTTAATTTATTTATTTCTTAATTTATTCATTTCTCAATTTTCTCTTTTTCCTTTTTTTATATTTTTAGTGAAATAGTTCAAATAAGGTTTTCACTCAAATACTATATTGTTTAAAGTGTACAAAATTACTACCAGTTATGAATATAGTTTTCATGCTTGTAATATTCTATAAATATGTTTTCCGATAAATATGTTTTCCGATAATTTTATTACAATTATTGATTTAATTAATTAAAAGCCATGCATAGTTAATGCAGAGTGGACTGATAAAGACTTATTTACTGATAATTAAGTTTAATTTGATTACAGAGTGGACTTACCAGTGAACCTTATCTAATAACATCCCAGGCTGTTGCTGAAGTCAGAAAAATGCCATACAGCATACGAGTATCCAACGACACCTACAATATAGCCACGTATGAAGTGAGTACCATCTCAGTTCCACCGAGATCAAAACAACAAACAACAGCGTTAGAGTTGTCGTAACTAAACCTATGCTATTGCCACATATGATGTAGCAAGTTATTTAAGAGAGTCAAACATTTCCTTTTCTTTTTGAGCAAATAACTAAGGCTTTCAAATTGAAATGCAATCATATGAGACCTGATATTATTTATTTAAGTTCAAAGTTTAGCAATAATGTTGGCCTGTGGTCTGTTAAAAATATGAACCAACCTGTAACATGTCAAATGTGATTACTTCCAGGTATTTTTGGTACTTCACTGTATAGTTACAATTTTGCTAAATTTGCAGATTCTACCAAATTCGCAAAATTTAATACCTTGCAAAATTGTTCAAAAGTCATGGATTTACTAAGCACACCTTGTCAAGTAAATGACACTTTCAAAGGCCACAGGGTGATACGGGAAAATTAACCCTGTAAATAAGTTCCTAGAAGTAAAGCGCAAAATTTTACAACTATACAGCTGCAGTATTGTAAGATTAAAGAGGAGACATCACACCTATCGTATCTCCTAACCAACATTTGTGTTCAGTTATTGATGTACAATTTACAATTACTTTCAGATTGGTTCATATGTAAATGCCAAAAAATTAGCGCCTCAACCTAAATCTGTGGAATCCTGGGTAATCGTGGTAGCGGTGTCAGCAGGCCTTCTATTACTTTTGTTATTAATAGTTCTACTGTGGTGGGTAAGTATACATGGTCAGGGCCTAACATTTGTGGATGTAGTTATCTTAATTCTTCATAGGCTTGATCAGGGCCTTAACTTCACTAGTGTATGTAGTCTGTAGTATTTATAGGCTGAATCGGGGCGTAGTATTTACAGATATATGTTGTCAGTAATCATTTTTCATAGTCCAAATTAGGCCCTAATACCACTTTGTAATGCCTTTAGTCTTTCTTCATAGACTTGGTGAGGGCCTAACATCCATAAGTGCATGCAGTATTTTATCAAAGACTTACATTGCTTTGATGTACTTGTGTTGTCTTCACTCTTGACCCGGAAGGGTTGTACATTTAAAGCTGTATGTATTTTGTCATTCTTCATACACTTACTCAGGGATTTCATTCACCATTCAATAAAAAACTGTTTCTTCATTTGCCTGAATTTTGCCGGAAAAAATCCTAGACTCTCTTCATAAACTCTTCAGGTTCAAATATTCCATGATGCTGTCAAACTTTTCTGTATATACCAATTATGGCCTGTCACTCTTGGCCATGAGTGTCAAAGTCTTTCTTATTGCTAAACAAAACCTGCAGTCTTCGTAATCAGGCGAATCGGGGTGGCCTAAAATTTACATACAATGTAGTTTTTCTTCATAGAACTTGTGTTTATGTTTATATTTATATAGTGGACTTAAACTATACACAAAACATGTACAGTTCATGTGATCCCCATCTCAGGCTAGATTTTAGTCTTCGTCTGGTTGTTGTATTCTTCATTATTGCCAAAATGTTGGTATCTTCTACATTAGGGAATTCAATTATACTTTTAGAGTTAATAGACAATTGCAAATTTTCAATTGGAGTTGCCTCCCCTTCTTCTATTGTATGCTAAATACGATCTCGGCAATAAGCAGTCAAACTACATGATTAAAGTACTAGCTAAACACTTTTCTAATCTGAATTAACTTTGTAAAGAACATAGAGTTTAAATGTCTTTCAAGAATTTTTAGATTTTCTTCTCTTGCTCATCCTCGATACTCCAGGGGTTCCGATCACTTACGATCTCTACACCCCTGGACTATCTCATAGTGAAATTGAAGGCAGCTCAGCTGAAAATATTTGACCAATCACAGACCAGCAAAGATTTCCTTTGAAGACTACAGAGAGAGCGACGCCCAACTTCAAAGCCACACAGTCAACCACAGTGTACCGTTATACGGTTCTTTTGATGTACATCAAAGGACTAAATTACCTGTTCTGTTCTGTTGCCTCCAGTTTTACGATGAGATAGTCCAGGGGTGTAGAGATCGTAAGTGATCGGAACCCCTGGAGTATCGAGGATGCTCTTGCTTGGCTCTCTTATATTAATCCCAGAAGACACATTTGAAGCCTTGAGTGAAACAGTTTCATTATGAAAGTATTGGGACGAATGATTACCTCAAAACCAAAAAACTGTAGATCTCTTGGATGACGTGAATATTTCTTTTCCTTTCTAGTGTGGGTTCTTCCAACGGAAACGACCGGAAGAGAAATCACTATTTTAACTGTTTACTGTCTAATATCTGCCTCAACTCTACTAATGCATTACCCTCTAATATGTTACGATACCTGCTACTTCTCACTAATTATGAGTTTCTAATGTACCCGAGTTTAAATTCCTTCTCAATATGCAGCTTAATTAATCTGAGCACACTTAAAAGCAGTATTTTATGAGTTTCCTGCTGTTAAATTATTTCCAATTGTTTCTAGGAAATAAGCACGATTTTAAAGGCTCCCATATTATGGTTTGCGCATTGATTTTTCCATGCAAGTAAGATTATTCAGGAATATGATATTTGGGACCAATTGAAATTGATTCCAATGATGAACGTTTTGATATTTCGGTTTTGTTTGTTTTGTTGTTTTCATAGAACAATTTCTGATTCAAGAGTTTCTTTTAGTCAATGAGTGTGAACACTATTGAATATCAAATACATTAATATGATAAAATCTGTTAAGAAATTCATTTATCGAAATTTTCAAAACGTGGAAAAACCAGTATATTTCTACAGAATAAGAATCAAAACTTTTTTCATCAACTTGAAATTCCTAATATGAATATAATCTATGCATCAAATCTTATTGCAAATAATCTGTACAAGAGGAAAAAAGTTCTTTTCTGAGAGTGGCGATATCTGATGGATTTTTTTTTTTATTTTGATTGTGTGAGCTTATGCAGCTTTTATTTAAATGCTATATCAATGTATGTCTATTCAAAATGAATTAATATATAGGACAATGGTTTGAATGATTACCCCACTCCCCCCATCCACATATGATTTGCGGCATGTTTTACAAGGATGACCTTGCATACCAGCATATTTACCCACAAAAGCTGTTACCCTACACAACTGACCACCAAAGGTCAGTTTTGAGTGACCCATTCAACCTTTTTGTCCCTATGGCAACTATCTATCGGCAGTAAAGTCAGGATATCTCTTCTCCAGTCTTGAACAACAGTATTCATTTTTGTATACACTGAAAGGTATTCAGAGTTTGGAGTGTGCATACAAACGCATGCGTTAAGCATGTGCTGACTTTGAAAAGTCAAAACAAACAGTTGTCTATACTTTACATTATTTTTAGCATCTTGATGCATATATTATTATACAGCTAAGAGAAGTATATAGAGTAGTTTTTTTCTCCGTCCATCCTTTCTTTTGTATTTTGTAAATGATTTTATTGTGGGTGATGTGGGATGGAAAATTCCAGAAATTTGAAGAAGGTTGCACAGTTTCTTTTAGACAAACACCCTTACTAAGATATTTCCTTTAATGTTCCAAGGGTAACATTTGGAGATTTTGCGGGTCATCAATACAATCGCTAAAAATTTAACTGTGACGTATTGAGTAATGACTGAATTAAATATATCCTGATAGTTAGATCACACAGGTTCTTTTAGACAAAACATGCCCTTACTAAGACATTTCTTTAATGCTCTTTGGTGACATCTCAGTACTGTAACTGTGTAAATAATCTCAATAAATGATATAATGAATAGCCAGTTATTTTTGCTTGGATGATATTTTCGCGATTTCGCGGGTCATTGCTCCGATCACGAAAATTTGAATCGCGACATGTTGAGTAATGGTGAATTATATATACCCTGACAATCAGATCGCAAAAATGTACAACCGCTGAAAAAAATTTCATTATTGATTTACCCGCAAAGACAGCCAGCTTTATGATAATTTTTTAAAAGTGCACCATTGTCTGATCTTGGATATTTCCTTTATCTTTACAGTGTGGATTTTTCCGAAGGAAGAGACGAGAACAGGAGGAAACGTATGCAGCCAAACCTTTAATGACTAATGGAGCCAACAATACTAAATATGATATCAATTCAAAACGTTACGAATAATTGTAATTCAGCTGTTAGGGAATTGTTTTAATTTTTATATAGATGCATTTTGGTTCAATTCTATGAATTTTGATAATTAAAGTTATTTCATTCTTCTAAAAGAATGGTTTAAAGTGAAAGTTCATGAAAATAAGTTTTTAATAGGATACTAGTATAATGTGTATTATAATGTGGTTTCTAGAGATCACTCAGTTGAAATCAAGTATCCTTATGGGAACGAGAGATAAGTTCTATATTTTTTTCTTTTAAGAAATATTTCCTGGTGTGAAAATGTACACTGACCAACCCATTTTCATTTTGTCATAATCAAACATCTACAAATTACAAGTACAATTATTGTTGTTCAACAATACCAAGGTACATGTTGATGACTCATTGAAATGGTTAAAGTTCAATAATAAGGTTAAAATAAACTGTGATAAGGAATGAGCTCCACACTGCAATATTGAATTGATATAGAGGGAGCAACATGTAAAAACAACAGGAAAGTGCAGTTAGAACGTAAAGAAGAAATCAAAAAGATTTTTATAAAAAAAAAAAAAATTATGTATTTATGAATTGGAAAATTTAATGCACTTTAGTTGATTCACTGTAAACCATCATATTTCCCTTTTATTTAACAGAGTTACTTCCCTTCGTTTCACTCTGTTAGTATCCGAATGTTTTATTTTGGTATATCATTATTTCTAGCATGCTGGATAGGGTTTTTCAAAAGATAAATTGCTGCAATTAAACCTGCAATCATAGGTAGTGTAATATTTTTTTTTATTCATACTGACATGAATACCCAGATTTGTAACTAGAAAGGGAGAAATGAATCTCCATCAATGACGTGAAATGATCGCGAAATTAAGATAAGGAAAAAACAATATGGTTACCATATATGCTGCTGTTGAATATATATTGTTGTTGTCAGTTATTTTTGTAGTTTTGTTTTTGAAAGACACGTATTTATTTCTTATATTATTTTCATTGTTTTCATCATTTTGACATTTACCGTTGTGTTCAATAAATTTTACATTGTAAATCGCGTACTTTAGATTTTAATTTAAATGACAGAAAAAAGCACTAGAGATTTCATTTGATATGAATTTGTGTATTAACAAAAGGTCACCAATTCTTTCTAATGTAAAGTTTATTAAGGTAATTAACACTCATTACGTTGTATAAACATTAAAGAAAAATAACAAAATGGGCAAAATAATAATCAAGAATATATAACAATTATGTATTTTGTGTAGTTTGGGTGCTGGAAATTCGGTTATTTTGTCAAGTAGTTAACAAATACTACAGAATTCATGAATTTTACAATTTTGGCCAAAACTGGTTTGTAGAATTATTCTATTTTGAGTTATATCTTTATCATAAGCTATTTCACTTACAACATTGTCTACTGATACTGATATTAATGCATCGAAAGACAAAGTATTAACATATAATTGATATAAGATAGTTATAATAATAACAAAAAGGCCAATATTGTTATTTATAACATAAAGACGCACAAACGCAAATCCTCTTTGGTGTTTATTTTATGATTAAGTTAACCTTTTTGAAATGACATAAATTATGCTATACTTAATTAGAGATGAACGTCATTGTTTTAGTTTTATTTGTACTACTATATATTAGTAACATATGTACATGTAGTATAGCGATTTAGCACTTATCCTTCTACAGCTAGATCAATATAGATTACAGCTGCCGGATATAATCCACATCAGACACCAAATTCTGATGACCATATGATATAGAAAACTGTGTTACTGTACAGCTAAATTGTATCGTTCCGTGTACGAGATGCACGTGTGTGCTGTATGTGTATGGATCATACAGAGTATGTTCTGACCAGGTACGCGTGTACCTAAAATGTGTGTTTGAATGAGATGACTGGTTGAGATTTTGTATTTATTTATGATCTGTATCTATAATTATATCTAGCTTTACTCGATGATACACTTCATCCAGTGGACGTCTGCTCATCCCAAATACATAACTTGTGAAATAGTGACATTATCAAAAGCTATTAATGCTAATGTTGGAAATTCTCAACCAAAGAAATGCCTCAACTTGCACTCGTTGATATCCAATACTATTTTCAACTAGGTGTCTAATTATTTTTTTTCTTTTTTGGTGCTTAAACATTGACAGTGTGATTGTAATTTTATTTTGCGTAAATTTGCCAACCTTACCTGTGGATGTCATACTGGAAACACATGTCCAGTTTGGAAAAGTGTACATAGGTCTGTCTGTATTTTCGTTGGATGAAATATAGTCATTGGTTTCTCCGTCCAGTCCATCATCATTTGATTATGTCTTTACGAGAGTCGTGGAATATTTGCTGTGTTTCCATAACTACGTCAGTCATTGCCATCATTCATAATTTAGATATTCAGATTGTTCTATCTACTGCTCATATTACAGCCACAAATGTTTAAACTGTTCAGAAATTGTCGCTTATGGTTGAACACTGGAAGAACAAATGATTTCATACAACATTTTGTACGATTCGTTTTCCCATAATCCTTAAATTTGCTTGAACTAGATTTTGCGTTGAAATTTTTTGATTAATTACAAATTTATTTTGGAAACATTTGATAGTTGTATATATATCAAGTACATGTGTACTTGATTAGGGGAAGACGATGTACTTGATTAGGGGAAGACGATATACATGCGTACTGAATACTAATAACACTTCTAAAAATAGATTTAAGGCATTTTACAAAATAGAATGTATAATTCATTGCGAAATTTTGTTATTGTATCAGAAGATGTTGTGAATTGAAATAGTGTACGTTTTATTGAAAAATGAAAGATCGCAATTTTGAGTAAATATATTTGACATTTTTGGAATTTCTACAACCTCATCATAGGGTTTTCCGGTGACCGTTAGTCATGACCTTAACTGGTATTCTGCGATTTATTGACCCCCTCGTTCGAATGACTGTGTTCCACAATCATGTAGATTTAAAGTCCATTTAAAAGAAGTTTATTGTGATCATGCATTGTATTTATTTAAGTCCTATTTGTACGTTTGATATACTATCGTATTGTACATTGTGGAATTGTTTTGTGTTGGTTATGTAATTGTATGGTTATGAAAACATAATGTGAACTTGTATGATGTTATTTTGTATATATATATATATACGGGCTTCCATTGACAACTACCGGCTCATTAACTATGAAAGTAAAAAAAGTGGCAAAGTCTTTTTGACAGCTGGTGACAATATATAATACTATCTTAGTATATTCTCGATCATTCTAATAGCGTTGTATTCGTTCATTTACATTGTTTCTAGTACCTATGCAATGTCCTTTTCAGTCTAAGTTGATTTTACGGTAATTTTGGTCGAAATTTATATTTCTGGTTTCGAAGGATAGTATTCATATTCCTGATTGCAACAATGATATAACTTTACGGCATTCCTACTTACTTCGGGTATATCTTCTAGGAACTACTCTAAATAAGTTTAGTGTATGTACATGTACGTTGATCACCATTTGAAAAAAAAAATATTGATAAATTAGGAAAAAAAATTCTTCGGTCAGGTTAACATATATACGGAAAATTTCTAAAAGCGGTGTATAAATCCTTTGTCATTTCACGCAGTTATCTGAATGAATATATTTTTGTGATATATAAATATTTTATATATATGTGTTGTATATTATACTGCGTACCATCTTTCACCTTAACCCGACATTATGTTAATAACTGTATATTTGTTTAATAGTCAGCATTAGAGTTATATAAGATATCTGGTTTTTGCTGTGCATCGTCGTTTACGCGTGTATGCTAATTAGAGAAAGTGCGAAATATGGGAACATGTAATTTATACAAGTGAGGCGTGAAGGGAAAAGATTATACAAGAAGAGGCAATGATCAATGTTGAACTGTAAAATTGGTTACACAAGTAGGAGTTTTTACTTCCTCTAATAAATGCTTATTTACTTCTTAATTTTATTTTTTGTTGGATATTTATATAATGTAACGCTGTTTGGTCTGTTTATGTAAGCCTCTCGAGGTATTTGGAAATTATGGTTGTAAACTTATTAAAGTCATACTGAAAATAGTTAAATTAATATTGAATTCACAATTAGTATATGTTCATTTTCTGAAGTTCACGAACAATGAATTGGAACTCGGCAATTTGAATGTGATTCCGTGTAATATCAGTGTTGCGCATGTTTTCTTATAAGAAGATATTTCCATTCAAATTTATGCTATATAAATATACTGATATCATAAGCAATATACGGAAAAGACACGTGACTATTACTTTTTTAAAATTAAAACTGAAGCTACAAGTATGAAAAAAAATGAAACGCACATTTATTGTACTGACATTATATTGTGTACAGATGTATTTAATTGAGCGAGTGATTGTCTTGTGAGAGTTTGTATGGAGTTTGGTGTGAAACGATTTGTAAAGGTCGTGTGAAGGTCATATAACGGAGTGATTTATATGTACATGTTGTTAGAGTATATTGGCGTAACATTCACATGCTAAGATGTTTAAATTAAACTGATTTTTACAAATTTCAAGCCGTTTTTCTTATATATTAAACATGAAATTTAGTGGTTCTTCCTATTACATCGTATGTAGATGTAAAGTATACATAACAAAAATTCATTGCTTTATATAGATTGATCATTTAATCATAACTTATAAAATTGTAAATGAACAGTTGACAGGGAATCTTCCGTGAAGTTTCTATTAACGCTTTATATACAAAACCAAGTTATTTTTGCGGCTTTAATATGTTTGAAAAATCATGGCGACAAGTTAACAGTACCCCTTTTCTAACTCCTGAAAAATGCAAAACTAACATTGCACTTAATAATTAACATTAATTAATTTCGCAAAAATTACAATTGAGTACCGAAACTCTAAACTGTCGTATAATACATCGACACAAAATTTCAAGCGCATGCTCCAAAATGCTTTCTAATCTAACATTTTGAATATAAGACGATCGGTATCTAGTTATATATATCTATTCTATCGTATATGATTTCAGAAAAAACACATCCGGTTTATGAAGAAGCAAATGTATTTAGTTACACCAAGAAAATGTGTTATCAACTTGGATGTTTTTGTGGCGATACTAAAGGACTATATCTTCAACTTGGGTCTAGAAATCTATAAATCTGAATCTAGCTCCTCCCTAGTGGTTATAATTTGAATAGTAAGTTCCTTGAATATTTCCTCTTTTATCCTACTTTCCTTGCTGCAGCTTCTTCGTTCGATGTCTCTATGACGGATGTCCATACCTCCTCATATCACGCGGACCGTTAGTTTCGCCTTGACGCCTGTCCTCCATATGATCATGCTTCAAGCACCTCAGTGGTTAGCCTACTATATAAAAAGATATTACATTCAATTCTTGATACAAAACAGACACGTTCATCAATACCACAGACGATGTGCATGCTTCCTGTCTTTATCACTGAAATATGCAAATTCCGATGACGATGACACTTAACCTTAGTGTCAATTCAACAGACTATACTAGAACCCATATATATTACTTATAATTTTGTCCCGAAAACGTTTTTATCAATATAACTGTTTATTCTTTTTCAATGTCTAAAAAAATTAATTTTTTTTTCTGTTTACCTTTATTAACATTTCGCTTGTTGTTCTCCTTACTTCTACATTCCGGCATGTAACCGCGAACCATATACCTGATCTCGTTTTGTCATACAAGCTTAATTATGTATAACATATTTTTAATGTTCATGCTGATTATTCAGAGAGTATAACAAAATTGCAAGGCCCTGCCGGATGTAAATTAAATTTGCTTGTTATTAAAAATGTATTGGCATCAAGAACACAATAATTTACCTGGTTCCAACAGCAATTTACGTACATATTGATTAGGTTTTGAGAAATGAATGGTCATCCTACTATCGGTAAGTGTCGTCTGCTTATTGTGACTGATCCGTTCATCTTCAATTACGTCTACCTTTACTGAAAATTATCTTGAAAAAGATTAGGAATGTGTCAAATTACTTATTTGATAATGCCATCTAATATATCTTAATTTTGGACTTGTGTAATTCGTAAATGAGTTGTATTTGTTTGTATTTTTTATGTTTTTGTAAGTTAACCAGACTCCCCAGAAAATGGTCGTGACGTCGGAGAGCTAAAACAGCACAATACTTGAAGCATGACCTTGCTATAACTGAATCAGGAAACACCGGTTGTTATCTACACAAAACCGCTGTGATCTCCATATCAAAGTTAGAATGATATTCCATAACACATTTAGGTATGCCATTGATGAGCGACCCACAGTCATCAAAAACTTTTTTTAGGAAATTTAAGATCGATATTTGTAGAAAAACACATCATTTTCAACAGGAAATTATACGCATTTAGATTTATGCCTATGACAAGCTAAAATATATTGTATGCTGTACACATGTAAATAATTCATCACAGTATGGAGCCAAACAAGTGCGAAAAAGTCAACGAAAAGGGTTATAGTACCATGTCGGCTTTCAGTTTATTGCCACGATATAACGATTATACAGGAAGCAGCGGAAAATGCAAAATATCGAACATCTGCATATTTTGTCATTTTGTTTTCACTATCCTGACAAAAACAAACAACGGAAGACTTCCATCAAACCAAACACGAAATAGGTTTTTATTTTAACAAACTAGTGGATTGCACGAAACGATCTTATGTTGTATTAAAGGCTTTTCGCAATAGCGCGTTTATTGGTGTGCAAGATTTAACCGCGATCACGGAAGCCTATTTGTGCCAAGGTGTAAAAATAATTGAGCATCGAAATTGAAACTTAGGTACTGGTAGAATAGGACAGAGTGATGGTTTTATTTTTTTTTGTATTTGTTCTACTTCTTTTTTTTTTGAGTAGATCTAGTTAACAGGACCGGAGTGGTTGAGGAAGCAGTGGCACTATTGCATCACAGTATTGTTTCGATTATGAGGCGGATAGTGCTCCCTTCGCCGTGGTTCGCTTCGGGCATCTATTCCAGCCCCTACCTCCACCCATGAGCCATAATGGTTTTATAGTACACCTCACCACTCTCAGACACAATGAGAACCCGTTTTCATAGGTCATCGTCACAAAAAGCACGTCAAGCGACATCTCGCAACGCTATACTTCATTTCCACACCACGTTTGTTACATTAAAAGTACAACATATTGCGAATTTGGTCGAAGACAATTTGCGTTTCTAATAAAACTGGGTAGAGTTCAGCCTTCATGGAGATCACTACGCAAATAGGAATAAGAAGTGAACTGCCTCTTCGGTAGAAAAGCAACATTTGCTTCTATGCCCCCACAACAGCAGTCAGCCTGTACGCCATCTGGGACGTCTTGCGGTCGAAGCTGCCACGGTATATCAATGACGTCATGTAATGGTGGACGCGTCACAATACATTTCACGTTACAATTCGCGCGCCACTGTGTCAATATTTCCCCTTGCTTGCCCCGGCAACTAGTTGTGCAAATAGTACACTCAAATGGGTGTTGCCAATCAGGAATCACGGTATTATGCTGTCACGTGAATGTACGACATCATATTTAAGGAAACAAAGTAAAAAGTACAACCAAAAACCAATATGACATCCACATGTTACATCCATGTGATCTCACTATACAGTATTGATGATTAACCTATCTTTCAACACACATGCTGTTCTCTTGTGGACACCGTAATGCTTTATCACATTTCCAACACTATAGGTAATACTTCTCATCTATACATATTGTAGAATGGATAGGTTCGCCTAACATTAAGTAAATAGTGAATTTACAAATTAATCCTTAATTGGGATTGTTGACATGGTTCAATGCCTCTGTATAATAAATGAACGTGACAAGGTTTGTTACGGGTGGTAAGTAAATTGGTTTACCCAATCTATGACGTTTCCAGCTTAAGCATAGTCAATGAAGCATATCATTATAACGAAATTTAAATTATTGTATGGACGCCAAGAAATTAGATTGTTTACTCTTTGGCGATTTGGAATTATATCATTGTGTAGAGAGTAGAGGTTTGCTTTTCACCACAATGTCAGCGGAAACGTTTCCCATGGGGAGAGAGATATACGGCGTTATGCTGATTACAAGTGACAGGGTGATCAATAATTTATTAACCGAGCACGGAGCAATATATCCGGCCTAACAAGGATAGCTATACCGGGTGCAAATACATTACGTGTATCTAATGCCACAGGTACCTTTGGAATATTGCAACATTACCAGAATTAATGGATTCTCCGAGAAATCGTCAGAATTATGGTAGTCGACTTTCAAATATCAGTAAAGTGGATGTCAATGTTTCTCCACTAGACTTGAACAATGTGCCTTCAGAACATCTTAAATACCGGTCTCCTCTCGTGTCCCGGTATGCTGGTCCAGAAATGGCGTACAACTTCAGCGAAATGAAGAAGTTTACAACGTGGAGAAAACTTTGGACATGGTTAGCCAAGGCGGAGAGGGTGAGTTTTACATAACATCTAATAGAAATAAATGTAGAAGAGTAAAAATATGGCAAATTACTTTGGAAATTCAAATTACATCACATATGGATTTTAAATGAATTAATTTGCTTGACAATATAGCAGTACAGTGCAATGGTAGTTTTTGAGCTTGAAAGGAAACGTTCAAGTGGCTATAATGTTTAATGTTAAATGCATATACAATGTTGTCATTCACATCTGAAAACTTTTTTATTCGTCTTATGAATATGAACATTGCACCTGACATATGATTCCTCAAAACACAAAATACGTTAGCTTTTGCCATCTTCTTGTGTTGCTTACCGTGGTATGACTGTCAATATGGACACCGAGGTAATGATTAAAACACATTTAATGTGACAATAAAAGATAAAAAGTTTTGAACTGAGATTTAAAAATATAGCATTTCAAGAATCTACATCCTTGATACATCTATAACTACACCTGGCAGGTGGGAGCTATTTTCCACGAACTCCTTACGTGTACCCCAAGTAGGCATTGCAGAGGGTGTCTTGAAACATGTTGCTTTATTATGTTGTTTTCAAATCTCAGACGCATGCTTAGAAATTTAAATTATCAACCCAAAAATGTACCAAAGCCAATGAAATTGATGCTACAAATGAAATTAAAACTCTTGGTGCTACTATTATGGGACGTGATGTTGGTGACAAACTCATATACTGTTTCATAAATTGTTAACCAATCCTGTGCCAAAGAGCCTATTTTTAGCCGATTGAATTTACATTTAAGCCCATTTCATATATTTTATGATGAAAGTTGAAATCGATAAATGTTTTCCTATCTCTGCATATAAATTAAAATTCTCTATAATTGGATAGTTTTTGAGTGTGATTTCATTGGCGTAACATGAACTATAATATTTATATCATTATTGAAGATCAATATTTTTATAGTATGCCTGAACGAAAGGCTCCCATATATAACAAGATGTCGTCATTTCATCAATAACCGAAATTGATTTTTATAACAAAACTATCACTAGCTTTACTTTGAATCTGATAGAGTATTACAACTCCCTGCATCAGCATAAAGGCGGGATTTATTCCATTTTAAAAAGCGATGGATAAAATCGTAGGATATACACATATGCGTAAGATCTAAATATTGCAACGACTGTCTTGTATGTTTGGTATAGTTACCAAATATCATTGCATATGAATACATTTACTGAACATTTCGAAAGTAATGTCTGTTCATAGTCTTTCCATTTTTATACGTTTTATATTTGACATTTCAGCATTTTCATTCTAAATATGACCGCCCTACAGTATTGTAAGAAAAATTTGAACCATCTTTGGCCATACAGTATGTATGTGTGTACAATGTAATTTCTCAAACATTTTAACAATCTGTCTTCAGCATTTGGGTCTAGATATTACAGAGGAGCAGATTTCACAAATGGAACAAAACATCAACAATATCGACTTCGAAAGAGCAACACAAGAGGAAAAGCGAGTACGACATGACGTCATGGCGCACGTTCATACATTCGGTGCGTGCTGTCCTTCTGCATTACCCATAATACATCTGGGTGCCACTTCCGCCTATGTGGGGGATAACACTGTATGTATTTTCAAAATCTCAAAATAACTTTGTTACGTTATTACACAGACTACTATATCATATTGAAATATCCCATTTCTCCAAAGATATTGTCGCAATATATTTGCTAATAGAATATATATTTCTAATCGAGATACTCAGAATTGATTTACTTGAAACGATTTTTTCTCAGAAAGTTTTCATGAAAGTGAAAGCGAGCAATATTAATATACATCTTATATTACAGGACCTTATAGTAATGAGGGATGGTTTCGACATTTTATTACCCAAAGTAAGTAACATATTAACTTCACATTAAACATTACCTTCGTAATCTTTTTATTTCTTTCAATAAGTAATGGTAATTTAATGGTCTTTGTGATAGAGGAAACATTCGTTTTATTACACGTTTCACATTGATATTTAAGGTGTGTTTTCGGCCACCACTCAGCCCTCACGAATGCCAATAAACACACCACTGCATATTGTATTGTCTCAAGTGACATGACATCATGTACCGTGGCCTTTACTATTTTTTGTTGTCTATTTAACTTTTTAACCGTACACCATACAAGTGTAGTCTATACGGTCTAGTAGGTGTAGATCCAGAGTTAAGGTTTGCCCAGTTTACAAGAAACTGCAAATGAACGAAGATGCTATTTTAATTTTAATTATTAATCTACCCGAGTATTTTCAATACAAATCATCTAGACGAAATGACATGGTTTTATGCCTCTATGGGTTACAACCTTCCATCTCACTCGTGCGGTCATGGTTCGATTCCTCAGTGTGATCCGTGTTATTAAGGAACCTGTATCTTTCGTTACTGACTAATAAACCTCATGAGTACACATGTCAATCTCATATCGCTTATGTAGTGATCGTTCAAATAAATGTGAATATTTTTAATGCAGTCGTAGACACATATTCGAAACATCACACTTTGACTCTCTTTCTTTTTTTTAAATTTATTTTGTATTCAATTTTCAAAAGCTTTGTACATACAATAAACATATATGAAAGATGTATGTTGGAGTTAATTAAGTTAATACAAAAGTAGTCATGTATACTCATAATATACATCAATCAATGGACAACACATTTTCACTAACAAACTCACTGATTAATTTATAGAGGATAAAGTTCTCAAACATTGATATTTTAAGGTAATATACGTTGTTAAGTATCAGAGAGATGCAGGACACACATACATACATACAAGGTACCTCTGTCAAACCTAGGTCAAATATTTATTTTACAAGTTTTTTAACTGGTTTTTGTATATGTTTTTAATGTTTTAAAATTTTAAGATTGGAGCCAAAGTTGTATTTCTGTTAAGACCTGTTGTTTATTTTTTATATTACTATTGGTTATTAAAATTTTTATGAGCTTTCAGTTCAAATTTGATGTGGTGTTTTAAACCAATTAGACAAAGATCTGCTTCAAGACATTTACAGTTATAAATATATTGTTTTGTTAAAAGTAAGATTAAGTTGGTCTTAAATTAAAATGTGAATGTTTATTGTTAACTTTCTTGCCAAATATAAATTATTGTTTACTGAATCTAAGTCCTAGATTTTTTGTAATAATTGCTATTCTCAGTTGTTCTATCAGATTTGATGTTTTATCACAGTCCCATAGTATGTGGTGTTATGGTTTCGGGAGAAGTTCTACAAAATATACACATGTTATTATCCGCTTTACCTATTCTTAGTAAAAATGTCTTAGTAGTCAGGATTCTATGATTTATTCTATATTGTAACCATTGAAGTTTTGAACTTGTACATGTGTTTAAAAGGGTGTTTATAAATCTTTTTCCAATCTTCTTCATTTATATTAAAAGTTTGATTCCATTTATTTTGAGCTGTAGGTTTAACTTGGTTTTGAATTAAAATATTGTATATGTATTGAGCTCCTTTTTTAGAATTTAGAATGACTTTGAGATCTATAGGTATATTGGGTAATATTACATTCTATTCTGTGTCGTAATTTTGATTAATTGTTTTTCTAACAAAATGTTGAATGGCATTTTTCAAGCTTTGGTATTTAAAAAGTTAGTCCGAATACTATATATAATCACAGAATTCTTCAAAACTGAGAAATGATTTATCTGGTTTTGTTATGTTATAAATAAATATAACATTGGCTTGGAGGTGATTCTTGATGTATAAGGGTAATTTTTTTTTAAATGAAAAAAAAAAAAAAAATATGTCGGCAATATTTATGTTGTTTAGCTTATAAGCATAATAGAGAAACACTTGTCTGAAAACTAGTGCTGAAAGTCTAGTCTATTTATTTTTACCTCTGTTATTTAGACAATGTTTCTTTTATGTTGGTTTCACCTGCCATGTCTTTGAATACTTATCTTTTTGTGAAACAGTCATTTTGATTAAAACATGAATTCCCGGTCATGAAGTCATCCATAATATACAGGATTGAGTAATCGAGTATCTATTAAATTTATTGCAATCAAACTAGACCTATTCCCAAATAGACTCATGATTGCTATCGTGTATTAAACGGGGTACATGTACGTTATATATCATCAAGGTGCAGGGCGTCGTTATATGAACAAATAAAACGTATTTATGTATCTATGTCAAACAATTTACCAATGATGTGTTTGTTTTCAAAATAAAATATTGTCGCATCATTTTATCCCTCTCTCAATTTAATTACTGGTCATTATGCCAAACGACTTTTTACTCCGTCAGAATAAGCTATGAGAGTTACTCCCCTTCGTTTTACTCCGTCAGAATGAGCTATGAGAGTTACTCCCCTTCGTTTTACTCCGTCTGAATGTATTATCAGAGTTACTTCCCTTCGTTTAAACTCCGTAATAATGATCTATGAGAGTTCCTCTCCTTCGTTTTACTCCGTTATAACGATCTATCAAATTTACTTTGCTTCGTTGTACCAAGGATTTATAAGTGAGAAGGATTCGTGACTGTCTCTTTACATTACTAAACACCACGCGAGCCGCCTATGAACCGGGAATAAAAACATTTTTCTCAACAAATACTTGTCTTATCCAGTCAAACGAAACACCAATGTAAAGTCTATTAAATTTCACAACGATTATTACTTGATTTAAGGACGGAATATTTAGAGGATATGTCTTAAATTTTCGTTAAAAAATACGACAGCTCATGAAATGACGGCCCGCTTCAGAAAGTAAGACGGTAATCCTCGCACCCGCAAGCTACATCAAAGGCTGCGCCGGCGGATATCAAAGGAAAATCAGTCGTCGCCCAACGTCACGGTCAGTGCACAAACATAAAAGCTCCTGCCTTGTACTTCTCCAAAACCCAGTGTGACTTATCCTTCTCATATACGTCCTTGGTTGTACTCAATCAGAATGATTTATCAAAGTTACTCCCCTTCGTTTACCCAATCTGAATGATCTATAAGAGTTATCCCCCTTCGTTTTACTCAATCAGAAATTGACAACGATCTTTTTCGTTTTACTTCGTCAGAATGATCTATCAGATTTACTCCCCTTCGTTTGACTCAGTCAAAATAATCTATCAGAGTTACTCCCTTTGTTTTACTCCACCAGAGTTACTCATTTTCTTCGTTTTACTCCATCAGAATGATCTATCAGCCAATTCGTTTTACTTTATCAGAATTGATCCATCAGAGTTACTCCCCTTCGTTTTACTCTGCAGATGATCTATCAGAGTTACTGACAACAGGCTTTTGACTATTTATATTGAAACATATAGAGGTTCCGTAAATCAAAAACCAGGGTAGTGTATACGTATGACAGAATGACCTTATAAGCGCAATGATACGTTAACGTCGTTTAACGCTAGAAAAGAATAGATATTTAGAAAGCATAACATCTAAAGCTCTTGGCGCTGTTTTATATCTTTGTATCTGTACAATGATTTTATGAAGTGTTTTTTTTTTGTTTCTGTGAAACATGAACTTTGGTGTTAACTGGGTATTTTCTGAAATATACATAAGAGAGATTGGCAGCTCCGCCATTTTACGATCGGTAGATGTAAATTGTACAAGGGATTTAAATATTTATATCAATTTATCTATGTTTCTGCAGAAACATATATACATAGAGATTGGAAACTCCTTCTTTGTTTATGTTGACAGGCAGAGGGACCTCCGTTTATAGGCATTTTGCCTTGGCTAACTTCTTTTAAGTGTATTCTTTTAAATATGATATTTTTGCATCAACACAAAGTTTAAACATTATATCATGGTTTGATGTGATCAGTTTTACCGATTGATGTTATTTAATATGATTTTTGAAAGCACGAAAATAAGCAATTTTACCTGGTTTTTTTTTCGAAAACCAGGCATGCAAACCGGAAGTGCGTTTTGTTTTATTACTGAAATTCAGAATAAATTAAAACATTATTTTTTCTATCCAAAAATGTACTCAAACCATCTGAAAATTACTGAACTTTTACAACATATCAAAGTTATTCTTTTATATCCAACTATTTAAGAGTTTATGTAAAAACCCCTAAGCACATACAGATCGTAAAATTAGAGGAGTTTGCAATCTCTATGTATACATGTTTCTGGTTTCTGATTGTACCTCTGCATGTCAAAGTAAAAATGTTTATTTATTAAAACATATTAATAGGAAAAACTGGTCATATCAAACCCTGATATAATGTTTAAACTTTATAATGCTGCAGAATTATCATGTTTAAACGAATATTTTTTAAAAGTAGTTAGCCAATGGGAAACTGCCTATAAACCTCTGCCTCTGCCGTCGACAAAGGAGTTCCCATTCTCTATGTATATATATATTTCTGGTATTTTGAAATCCATAATGAGTATCAGCATATAATTAATTTTTATTTGTTTTCATACTAAATCCAGCTCTCTTTTTGGCAGATTATTTTTTTTCTTATACTATGAAGAAAAATTATGAAAATGGCGCGAAAATCCGCCGTAATCATGACGTCACAATAGAGACATTGACGTT
Source organism: Argopecten irradians (assembly GCF_041381155.1). Lineage (NCBI taxonomy): Eukaryota > Metazoa > Mollusca > Bivalvia > Pectinida > Pectinidae > Argopecten > Argopecten irradians. The sequence goes on from NC_091135.1 coordinate 9,388,538, forward strand.
GCGTATTGATTTTGAAAAAAATAATCCATTGGAAAATCGATGGAAACGTACTTTGTTATCAAATAGTCTAAAAGATTAATTATAAGCATTGATGCAACTATTTTTTAACTTCATAGGGTTATGAAATAAATTTTGTTTGCAAACTTTTGTGAGAATCCGCTTTGCAGTTTGCAAGCAAAATTTCTTTCATACCCCTATGAAGTTAAAAAATAGTAACATCAGTGCTTAAAAAGTAACAAAATTCAAGTCAACTATATCCGCATTCGTCAAAACATCGGGAAACTATTTCAGATCTCCATGAACAACAAACCTATGTCAAGATTAAAAATTAACCTATATTTCATGGTGGAGGAATTGGTGATTTAGCATCTTTTTGCAGTACTCAACTTTTTATATCCTAAGATAAATCTTATTGTTGAAGTGTGTTGATTTGTTTGCATGATGTGTATTAAATCCAACATGTTTTAAATAAGCTGTGTCGCTTGTGTTTTGACGACTGTGTTTCGTCTGCAAACGTTTCATTCAAACGACTTCTTCTCAAAAAGCGAAAGAAACAGGGTACTTGTATTGGGGTTGAAATATGCTGGGATGTGGAATGATGTGCTACAAAGTTTGTTCAAATAAATGACCTTGACATTCATTCGAGATCAAAGGGGGCAAAATACACTAAAAGCTTTAAATGACTTCTTATCAATACATTTATCTACAAGAGGCTAAGAGATCTGACATTTGGCCTGTGACATGCTTGGGTGACGGTCTACTAAGTTTTTTTTTTAATTGAAAGGTCATAGGGGTCAAAGACACTAAAATCTTTAAGTGATTTTTGTCAATAACTAAGAGGCATAGAGACCTGATATTGAGGATGTGGCATGCTAGGATGAAGGGTTACTAAGTTTGTTTAAATGAATGACCTTGATCACCATTCAAGGTCACAGGGGTTAAATAAGCTTAAAGCCACACTATACGTAACTCTCAACAAAAATTCAATTTAAATTCGACTCCGATATTGTTAGTATTTGTAGATGTAGTTGAAATTAAGATACATTAAGAATGTTTATAATATTTTTTTGATAACTTTGGTACAGCAGTTGTTGAGAGTCGATACATGTAAACATGCCCTCATCGGTCGCCATAGAAGTTACGATTATTGCCAAACGCAAGTCGGAAAGTTAATGACCCGTTTTCGGAAGAGTTCGGACAGACGTTACGTAGTTACGGTAGTCACATGACGTTCTCGGCAACGACGTTACAATGTCGGCTAACTTCGTCTTGTTTGACTAAGTGGGACCCACCTAGCGATGTTTAATATTTATTTGATTTTTATCAAAATATTCCGAATCATTATCGCTCATCTTGACTTCGATTTATTCCCGTCTCTGCATGATTTTCAACAGGATTTTTTTTAAACATTCTTCTAAATCATGACAAAAATAAGAAAGATATGGATATTGGGTCTTTAAATCTTTAAAGAACTAAGAGATCTGCAGATATTTGTCCTGTATTATGCAGGGGGTAGGGCAACCATGTTTGTCGAGTTGAATGACCTTGTCCATCATTCAAGGTCACAGGGGTCAAATATATCAGAAACCAACAATGTCTACTGAAAAGTTCCCAGTATCAGTATGTACAGTGTCTAAGTGTTAGTTGAAGAGAAAATGGGCATTTTCAGAACATTTGTAGATTTTTTTCCGTTAAAGTCCATGGTCCTCTTGTTTCAATTGTTTGAACAAAAAATACATGTTAAGAAGGAAGCAGGAGCATCCTGTTATATTGTGTATTTGCATATCACAGAGTTATCTGCCCTTGTAGGAACTTTTGATCATTACTGGTATTTTTCAGAGAAATCATGTAATTTGTTATCACTAAGTAATGATGTCAAAATAAATACTACCTGCAAGAGAGATAACTCTAACATGTATATACGGAAATCTGTCACAAGTAAATTATAGCGCAAAAGATAATTAATAGTTGTTAATTGATGAGCTTAAAACATGTGAAAAAAAAAGACAACATTAGTTACAGATCAGTGCCAGATTTATTACAAACCAATGTTTCAAGTCACAAAAATTCTTTCATAAATATATTCATTCATTCTACGCAGCACTAACGTAATACCAGGTCAACAGGAGCCTTAGGTCCGAGAAAAATATTGTCTTTTTTAAACACAACTTTGACCTTAAACTTCCTGACGTTTTGCGATATTTTTAGTACGATCTTTCATCTCCGCAGCAGTTCTGCCTCAGTAAGTTCCTGTTTTTGGATCATAGTAGTGCTTGTACTTATTTCCTGGGTGCTACAAAAGAGAAATAAAATATTATAACTGGCTGGTTTTGTCTGTAAAATCATGCGCATTTATGCAAAAAAGACTGACATCGAATGAAAATGTTCACATCTGAACCTTATTTCATAAAAAGAAACAAAACTGAGAATATTCTTGCCTACAATTTCATGAATGACATTAATGTGATAAATAAAAGATTCACCAATGTCCATAACAATCTAGGTAATATTGAATTTCTCTAACTTGTTTAATAATTTGATATGCCACTTGCCTAAATGACTTAATAGCCACAAATGTTCGATTCCGTGAAAAGAAATAAATTATAAACCAAAGACTGGAAAAAGCAAACTTTAAATGACCAATTGTTGATAAAATTGAATATACTGTATTCGACACAATAAGTGCCCACATCCCTATAAGGGCCCCTTTCCTTTTTTTAAAGCTTCAATTTCAATTACTTTGAATTAAATGCAGACTGAAAATATGAAAACTTTGTTGGTTTTCTTAGCAATTTCTTTTGCATATTGATTTATGGTTACTTTGTAGAACAGTTTTATGAAAGGCAAGTCCATATTTGTTTCTATTCAGTATCCGTGAATTGCTTCAATTTTTTAAGTGCCCTGGGTACTTATTGGGTCGAATACAGTATTTAAATTACTGTAAACATACATAGTATAGTGATGATCTTATTTTCAGTGCTTTTCGCTCAAGCATTTTTTTGTAAATATGATTTCATTAATTGTATTTATCACATAATCTGCCTGATATTAAGTGATTTCGCCTGTGTAATATTTTTGCATATGTCACTAGTGTAATATGACCTGGAGCAATTTTCATTGGCTGGAAATTCATTGTAACGTCAGACAGAAACAATAAAATGACATCAGGAAAAATGATGTGACATCAGCATTACTAGGACGGTGGGACAAAATGGCGGCCTCCGCTGAATTTACATTTTGACATGAAATTCTTTGTTTTTTAGGTTTTTGTAGTTATGTGATAAAAAGTGTCTTATATTTGCATTCATTTCATATGAGATTTTATGAAATGAATACTCATGTAAGATCCTATAGGTGTGTGTGTATATTGTTAATTCATCAAATTAATCGTTGTGTTGATCAATTCAAAATTAATTTTGCATTGAAATTTGATAGCGCTGAAAAAATATGATTAGAGTTAACACTACATGATCCTGTTGTCTCTATAAAGCTGATATACCTACCTGCATAATGATAGTTTCCATTTCCTCCAACTCGTTGGAATCATAATTTAATTCGTCTATATCAGAGGGAGTGGTGAGTTCCTCAAACAGTCTGTCCCAGTGCCACTTGTATCTCTTTCCATACCTTAAATTCAAATAAGAATTATGTGTAATTATTTGTCTTGCTTTTCCCAATTTGCATCATGGTTAGGTCCATTTGACAACAAAGAAATAAATAACAACAATTATTTCTCCAAAAAATTGATCTCTTGTATTCATAACATACAAGAGGTCAATTTTTTGGAGAAATAATTGTTATTGGTTATAAAATTTAGTTTTTAAATATAACTGAATTTTAATGCGATTAATAATTGACCCTTAAGTTTAATATTTTGACCCTCAGGAATTTGATTTGACCCTCAGGATTTTACAGCTAAGGGTCACTGACTCTTGAGATTTTGATCCTACTGGATGCCCTGGTTATGAAATGATGATAGTAAGAACTTTATCTTAGATTGGATTTAGATAACTTAGTCAAAAAGTATCACAAAAATTCTCAAAATCCACCAAAATTCTGAGTTTTTCAATCCAAAAGTACTAGAGCTACATAAAAAATTCCCCTCAATCTTTGTCTCTAGTGTTCTGATGCAGGGGTATTTTTCACTTAATTGGGAAAGGGCCTTTTGGGAAAGAAATTGGCAAATTGGGAAGGAAATTTCCAGGAGTAAATTGTATTTTTTGGGAATCTTGAATTTGAAATATTTCCGTTGGAAATGGGGCCTATTATCGGCCCCAAAAAGCCCCTAGAAAAAAAAACCTGTTATGGATACATACACAAAGACAGTGTAAAACACTATAGATTAATTGTAAATCATTGAAATAAAAACAATGGTTTTCCTTCAGTCATGGCTATGATGTCATCTTTTGTTGTCCCAAGTACTTTATTTAGACTATTGTTCAAGTACTTGTTCTGTCTGTAGATTAGTACACCTTTCACTGTACATTAGTTTACCTGTAGCTGTAGATTAGTTTCAACTAATCTACAGTTCCAGGTAAACTAATATACAATGAAAGGTAGAGAGTGACACTACATGCAGCATTTTAAAATTGGACAGATAAATAATAAATAAATGTAACCAAATTCAACATAAATGTAATAGAAAACTTCAATAATACATATTATTACATATTTTCTGTTTTATATATTGATCCATGGACATCGGCATAAATCCAATCACATCAACCACGCATAACGCATAAAATTACTCCTTGTGTTGAAAATCAAGACTTTTTAGTATTTCGACAGCACAGGCATTCCTACAATGATGTTTTAATTTTAGATAGATATGTGTACTTTCTTTCTTTGAAAATGGAATGAATGCTTTCGGTATATTTTCCAATAATTTCACTGTTAATTGCTTCATTTCTTGAATACATACACGTAACAAATAAATCCACGTTTCCCAAATTGAGTAATTTCGGTATAATTCCTTATCCAAGAATCACACAAAGCCTACTGAACAAATTTGAAATTTTAAGCTTTCTTTTCATCACTTTGCCGTTTTCACTGAATTTCAATGTTGTTTCCTTTAGAATCCACTAAATCTTGATATTATGTTTTAGGACCAATCATATTCTTCATTTCATAACGTAGAGCGGTATACTAAAAATTAATACGTTTCCATTGTAATCCTCCATATCTTGTGAATTTCCGACAAGTTATATCCAAGTGAATGGTCTGCCTCTGACATAAAGAGCAGTTTAATTAACATATCACAAAATAAACTCTGTTATTGAAAATTTGATAATCATTTTAGATAGTTTTACTTCGTAAAGATCTGATCTGTACTGTCTGCCATGTTGCCTCTTGTACTGCTCCACTCAGAATGAAGAGAACTCAAACTCACAATAAATTTTCTGGTAATAACATTGGTATGGAATTTCATGAAAAATTCATGCAATGCATGCACGACCAGTGTAGACATATTACAACTGTGCTGACATGTTCAGTGTCAAAGATGGTTGAAGGCCTTACCTATAGCTGTAGATTAGTTACACAATAGCCATAGTTAGCATTGTACATCCGAGTGCCATGTTTTAAGTAAGAGAAACACCTATACTTATAGAGAACAAATGGGCAATATCTCATTTAAACGCTTACACATTCGACTATAACACAATGATCTAATTCAGCTTTAAAGTCAAGAGGATTCAACTGCACCTAAATGGATGACCATGGATGGAGTAAGTAAAGACAGCATAGCCTAACTCTCACATTAGACAGTGAGGAATTTGAAAAGGGAACCATATATTTTTATTTGATGGTTTTCGTCAATGAATGTGACAGAAGTACAAAAAGTGTAAAGTATATTTACTGGTATCTGATGATACTCATGTCAATGCCTGTTGGAGGTTCCCATTCGATGAATTTATTTTCCTCATTCATCTTCGGTCCGTCCAAACTCGTGTCATTCAGATCTTCAAAGATCTAAAGAAAACAAAAATTCACATATTAAAGAAAACTGACATTTTATATGTAAAAAAAATACATAAAACTGACGTTTTATATGTAAAAAAATATCATGCACATAGCGCAGAATTACACAGTGTTATAGAGCCCATGTACATGTGTCTTTTAGACAGATTTAAAGGTGCAATATATAACATCCCTAGTGCTAATATAGCAGATATGTACACAATTGCCGTTGAAGTACTCCAGGTTTTCTGTAGAGTTGTCTCCCATTACATTTATCTATCAAAGTTCCACAAAAAGTATTCTGCACAGAATATTTATATTATTACAGTTAGTCATATTACATTTCCACCGTGTCACAAGTACACAAGTAAATGCTCATCAGACATAGCTACCATGACAATCAATATTTCATCAAAATACACTTTCATGTACATCTACACATTGCTTCCAAGTTTCATTGAAATTGACTCAGTAGCTTTAATAGGAGGAGTTTTCCAGACAGACAGACAGATAAGCTGAATGAGGATCAAATTAATGGAAGTTAAACAAAGGAAAGGTAAGTATACTTACCAACTCATAATCTAGTGGACTTGTCATGTCGTAGGTTTTTATCTCGGACATATCCCTTAAAAGACAAAACAATAATTATTATAAATAAAGCGGGTGGCGGAGGGGTAATAATTATTGTTTATCTAGGCTTAACTCCAACACAGATTTTGTAAATATAATAAAAATACATAAAATATTTGCTAAAGAAAAACATGGAATAAAATTTTAATATGGCTAACATTTCAATAATATAATTAAAATGAAGATCCTTTAAAATTCTCACTCTATCAACGTCTTTCATAAAGGATCAGTCAAAATCCCGTTAGGGGTCATCAGTTCTAGTGACCTTTATACTCTCTGTACAATTTGCCAACTATAGTCCACTGTATATATAGCTATATATCATGTAAACTTTAGGAAATTTTTGTCACTTGGGTCATTCTTAAAATAGTATCTGTATGAGATGGACTGATGGCTAAACAATTATTTGGGCCGGCAAAAGTTCCCAAGTTAATCAGTACATTCTAAACATCAATATTTTATTTTTGGCCTGCTTACCTAAGTTCTACTATTTTTTACAGCTATTGAGTAACTAAAATAATCAATCGGGGTACAGAATATTGACAAAAAACTTGGGCTTGTGACTGATATGAGAGAATCGGTGATCCTCTCATTACGAGTCCAGCATGCGGCCATCTCATGTCATCAAGTCTTGAGATCTTCATACTTACTTGAACTGAGGAAGGATGTCTGTCTGGTAAACATGCTCTATGTCACCAAGTCTAGAGACCTTCAAACTTACTTGAACTGAGGGAGGATGTCTGTCTGGTAGACAAGCTTTATGTCACCAAGTCTAGAGATCTTCATACTTACTTGAACTGAGGGAGGATGTCAGTCTGGTAAACATGCTCTATGTCACCAAGTCTAGAGACCTTCAAACTTACTTGAACTGAGGGAGGATGTCTGTCTGGTAGACGTGCTCTATGTCACCAAGTCTAGAGATCTTCATACTTACTTGAACTGAGGGAGGATGTCTGTCTGATAGACGTGCTCTATGTCACCAAGTCTAGAGATCTTCAAACTTACTTGAACTGAGGGAGGATGTCTGTCTGGTAGACGTGCTCTATGTCATCAAGTCTAGAGATCTTCATACTTACTAGAACTGAGGGAGGATGTCTGTCTGATAGACGTGCTCTATGTCACCAAGTCTAGAGATCTTCAAACTTACTTGAACTGAGGGAGGATGTCTGTCTGGTAAACATGCTCTATGTCACCAAGTCTAGAGACCTTCAAACTTACTTGAACTGAGGGAGGATGTCTGTCTGGTAGACGTGCTCTATGTCACCAAGTCTAGAGATCTTCATACTTACTTGAACTGAGGGAGGATGTCTGTCTGATAGACGTGCTCTATGTCACCAAGTCTAGAGATCTTCAAACTTACTTGAACTGAGGGAGGATGTCTGTCTGGTAGACGTGCTCTATGTCATCAAGTCTAGAGATCTTCATACTTACTAGAACTGAGGGAGGATGTCTGTCTGATAGACGTGCTCTATGTCACCAAGTCTAGAGATCTTCAAACTTACTTGAACTGAGGGAGGATGTCTGTCTGGTAGACGTGCTCTATGTCATCAAGTCTAGAGATCTTCATACTTACTAGAACTGAGGGAGGATGTCTGTCTGATAGACGTGCTCTATGTCACCAAATCTAGAGATCTTCAAACTTACTTGAACTGAGGGAGGATGTCTGTCTGATAGACGTGCTCTATGTCACCAAATCTAGAGATCTTCAAACTTACTTGAACTGAGGGAGGATGTCTGTCTGGTAGACGTGCTCTATGTCATCAAGTCTAGAGATCTTCAAACTTACTTGAACTGAGGGAGGATGTCTGTCTGGTAGACGTGCTCTATGTCATCAAGTCTAGAGATCTTCATACTTACTAGAACTGAGGGAGGATGTCTGTCTGATAGACGTGCTCTATGTCACCAAGTCTAGAGATCTTCAAACTTACTTGAACTGAGGGAGGATGTCTGTCTGGTAGACATGCTCTATGTCACCAAGATATTTCTCTGTCAGAACAGCACTGTTCACTTCCCATGGCTGAAATGTGTTAGAAATCACACTATTTGTTATTTTCTAAAATGTAATATATATACAGGGTTCTGTGTACCAAATTTTATCAAAAACTGTAGTTTAGGAGGAGTTTGTCGGCCAAAGTTGTGTCTACAGACAGACAACTCGATTCCAGTATATCTCCCTTTAACCTCGTTGCCGGGGGTATAATTATCTAAACCAGATGCTTGATCACTAACGTATTTGTTGAACCACAGAAAATAGAGATAAAATATTTTTATTGTTAATTTTAGACATGATTTAATAGTCATGAACTTCACTTTTTGATTTACTGATGATAGATCATGAATATAGTTGTAGATTAAGTCAGTTACTATGGTAACATTGTACAATTGTATTTTTTCATACTCTTCCTCTTTTCTTGATTTGTTCCATACAGTACTGAGTAGGAGCATCCAGGTAAATGAAGAGATGGGGACTGATCAATTCTACCTGTGTCTTGTAATATATACGTGCATAATGTTGGAAGCCTGAAATATAAACATTATTCCTCATTCATAGTACATGCATGTACATGTATATATAAACATTATGTAGAAAATTGGGTCTGACAGTTTCATGAACATTCCCTAACATTCCCTAAGATTTCCGGAGAGAAAGCAATACAGAAGTTAAGGAAATTTTCTTTAGACTTTCCCTTTACAACTTCTGCAACATCATAGGACAGCTAGAACTTTTTGTCAGCATGATTTGGGCCGATTTATGGAAAGGCCCCTTGTAACTTTAGCACAGTTCTAAAATAAATTCTGAAAGCAAGGCTGTGTGGGAATTTCATCACAGAAATAGCCATCTGGGAGGATGTTTTAGGATTCCAATAATATAAATTGATTTCTTCTCATGCAGAGCAATTTTGTCTCATGCAGAGCAATTTTGATGGTAAAATTTATTTTTCTATTTCATAACAAATTATACTGGATATATCAACATCATCTTTACTGACTTTAGCCTCCCTTTGCTCGACTATCCACTTTAAGTATATACTGCAACAGACACCAGCAAATCTTGTAAATAATCAAATCCAGTTCCCACTGCATGTTCTATATAATGATTCCTCACCTTTAGCTGTGAATACTCCACTTTTCCTTAGAGCTTTTGCAAAAGCAAGGTCACTAAAGACACTGCGGATCATCACAACGCCTTGGCCTATAAAAAAACACCAAATTTACGTTAAATTAAGTATTATTTTTAATATAAAAATCAATATGTCAGTTGAACTTCTCTATCCCTGAAAACGAACATGCAGGTCAAGGGTTGATATTGAGAATTTTCTTTTGGGATATTAATTTCCATAGCCCACACAAATTGTAAATCCTGGCAACCCATTAACTACACGCGTGAAAGCCCATATTTGACATTACCAGCAGGACACTATCCAGTGAACAATTGTGATGATCTAATCTGCATAATATCTTAAAATATAGAAGCAAAATCATTCTAGAAATGATACAGAGATTAAGATAAACATGTTTTTTATTGACTTCACTTTGTTTGGGATTAATTTTGACCATCGGTCTGCTAAAAAGTGCCGACACAATAAATATTACATGTTGAAGCAGAAAAGGATATTACATTTACACTCAATGTTGTCAAATGTGTAATGTTCCAATGCCAGCCTCTAACCAAGCTTCTATGGGTTCAACCTGACATCTGCGCAAACAACTGTCTGCACTGCTGTTTTAGCGATGTCGACGCTTCCAGGGATCAATCTAGCTCTGATTTATTACCTTTTATGGGTAAATTTCCCCTCAAGGAATGAATTCCCCTCTGGCCTAAAATTCCCTCTGAAAATTTAAGAATTCCCCCATTTTAAGCTAAAAATGACTGTTTTTGTAACACAATTTCCCCTGTGACTTATTTTTCATTAATTTTTTTTAGACTTTTGTTTGCAAATTTCTTCATATTTATCACACAACTACTGCATATTTTGTGATAAACTAAAATTTTTCATTATTGAGCTTTAAATCCTGCTTTACTAAATCTAAATTAAAATTAGTTGTTAATATAATTTGGACCAAAATAAGAAGATTCAAATTCCCTTAAATTTCGCCAAACTTTTCCCCTATTTTGAAAAAGGGTAGTTTCCCCCAAAACCTAGATTGATCCCTGGCTTCATGACTAGAAACACGCTAGTCACCAACCATTACCAGGAACATTGTTTTTTCCATGCTTTCTGAGATCAACGTATCATACAGAATGCTAATTAAGCCGGTTCGCTAGTACCAAATGTAACATGTCAAGGCCAGAATGCATCCAAGAGCAGGCAGCACAATACGTCATAGTCATAGAAGTGTAATATCTTCTCCGCTGCAACAGTCAGGTCCGGCAAAACCACCAATTTGTGTATTATATGCAAACTTGAGTATTATACCTCAATTGGAGTATGGATTTGTTACTAAAAATAACCTAAATTGCTGAATTTTCAAATTTTGCTATACTTTATAAAAAATCACATTGATATATGCCAAGATAAAGTACAATTTACTGAAATTTGTGCAGTAGAAGTGTTTGTTACTTAGGAACTTGATGCAACTTTTCTCAAAGTATTGCATCAATTTTCAATACTTTCCGACATGGAAATAAATCTATTTTTTGCATTAGTGTTGTGTTTCATAGTTAAATAAATGCGATTTGTAGAAATAGTTTGGAAAAGTTAATTTTAAAGCAATTCCTCTATTTTTAGTAACAAATCTATACTCCAATTGAGGTATATAATACTCTAGTTTGTGTATAATACGCAAGTTGGTGGTTTCCCCGACCTGACAGTAACAACTTACCAAGCCCCTTCTTTGACAAAATATTTTACTTTTTTCTTGGGTTTTTATTAATAAAGTTACCATTTTAATATGTTTTTAGCATTTAATGCTCTGTGTATTACCTGTATTCCATATGTGGTCCACGGCTTCTCTGTAACGTTCAAATTTTCCCTTGTACAGTGCTATTTGTGTTCTAAGAAAATGTCGAGCATCCTTTGGATTCTTGGCACTGTATAGCATTTCCAAATCCCAGTATTTGGCTTTATCTGAAACTTGCTCATTTGTTTCTCTAATGTCAAACCCAGTACCACTAGCAAGAAAATACTCCTCTTCTCTGTAATCGGGGATGAATTTCATCCCGAATTCCTCAGCAATTTTTCTTCCAAATTCTTCCTTTTCCACTCCCATATTTCCTTCTATAACTATGAGCTTTGAGTTTTCATCTAATCTATTGACTGTTTTGTCTGTGAAAATCTGAGGATATCGTAAAGGCGATGTTTCATATGGATACGGTTTCATTCGTTTTTTCCGACTAGCGTATTCTGGGTCCGAGATGGATGTTAGACTAGCCGCCGGTACATTCGCCTTGAATAAGCCATTGACGGGACCTACCGTACGCTTCAAACAAGGAACTATGTTCCTGTTTGCCCAAAGGAGGATCCGCATTTTGTGAAACCTGCAATCGAAGGCGACAGACAGTAGTTACAATATCATCAGTTTTTCATTTTCCAATGTCCTCCAACACCGGAAAAAGTTTAAAAGCGCCAATAGGAGCGTGTGTCAATGACACTAACTACTGAAACAGCAAGAACGACAACTCTAATTAGCTTGTACGAACAGGCAGCACGCTACTATTTGAGTGCACAAGTTTTTATGAAATGATTACAACTTCTGGTGACAATGATAATAGGTGAATGATAGTGAGTGAGTTTACATGTCAATATGTACATGTATCTATGTTTTCATCAAACTGACTGGAAAAAAGTAAAGTTATAAAAATATATTAGATTCTAGCTATATTACAAAAATGTAGACCTTAATGTCACTACATTTTTATTTACTTTTTAAATAAAATTGAATAGCTTAGATGTATTATACCAGAATTTGATTTAAACAATTTTTTCACGTACTGCTGACAATCTAACAATTATTTGCAGATATCATATATTTGTTTTATGAGCATTATATAATTCTTTTTTTTTCTAAATATATTTTCTGTGTAAATTTCAACAATTCTGTTTTATAATATTAACAGAAACATATATACATAGAGATTGGCAACTCCTCCAATTTTACGATCGGCAGATGTACCTCTGTATGTGCTTAGGGGTTTTTAGATAAACTCTTAAATAGTTGAATATAAAAGATTAACTTTGATATGTTGTAAAATTTCAGTAATTTTCAGGTGGTTTGAGTACGATTTTAGATAGGAAAAAAATATTTTAACTTATTTATTAATAAAAACAAAACCTACTTCCGGTTTTGAATGCCTGATTTTCGAAAAACCAGGTAAAATTGCTTATTTTCGTGCTTTCAAAAATCATATTAAATAACATCATTCGGGAAATATGATCACATCAAACCATGATATAATGTTTAAACTTTGTGCTGATGCAAAAATGTCATGTTTAAAAGAATACACTTATAAGTAGTTAGCCAAGAGAAAATGCCTTAAACTGGAGATCCCTCTGCCTGTCAATATAGACAAAGAAGGAGTTTTCAATCTCTATGTATATATGTTTCTGATATTAAATATAAAAAAATTTTTCTTAAATTTGTTAATAATCTTTTTACTTATGTATAAAGGACTTAAGTCACTTTTTATTTAAACGATATAATTGGGATTGCGCTTTAAATAGATTTCCTAGTCAACGAAAAACTGCATCTATGTTTACTAAGGGGATTATGCTACAACAATATTTCTTCTTTAATATAAATAGAGAATGCGATATATTATACAGCAGAGTTTGATTTATACTTGCTTCCTGTGATGTTTTAGTTATATTTAAATAAGCACATCTTATGTCAACAAAATGCAATTCATGTATTGATTGTCCTTTGATGTATATTTTTTTTCATATATTCATTCATAAAAACCCAATTTTGTCCGAAGACTTACGATCGCTCTCTCTTTCTTTTTCTCTTCATGCCCCCCCCCCCCCCCCCCCCCCCCACACACACACACACACACGAGGGCTCTCACTCATCACACACCACTTACAGTCAGACTCATCTCATCTATCCCATAATATAAACGTTTAATACGTACTCAATGGCATTCATTTATTTTTCATTCATTCACACTGACAGGACAGAGTAGTTCCAGTTTTACCTTATTAAAGTTCAAATTATATTCTATATAACTATATATATTTGTTCAGATGATGAAGTTCAAGACAGTATCTGATCAATATACTTCACAGGTCTGATGCTTCATCAAACATGTGAATATTTTGTATTGAATATAAAGAGTTGTCGATGCTGAGTTTAATCGTCAGTTTTTTTTTAAATATAAAAATGATATAAGTACCGAACGTTATGAAAGTTGAACAGTTAAGTCGATGCAGAGTAGTCGGTTTTCCTCTAATGAACACTTATTCTACCCTTTGACCTACAGAACATGGAAGCCAGACGGAGATTCTTGTTTTGGTTTTATCAAACCCACTTGAAAAAATATTCATTCCGCTATTCTATCATCCTCGATACTCCAGGGATTACTATCGGTGACGTTTTATCCACCCCTGGACTACCTCATAGTAAAACTGGAGGCAAAAATGCCACATGTAATTTGATCCTTTTATGTACACCAAAGGAATTGTATAACGATACCCGTGGTTGACTGTGTTGCTTTTAAGTTGGGCGTCGCTCTCTCTGTAATCTTAAAGTGGAAGTCTCTGCAGGGCCTGTGATTGGCAAATGTCTTCCACTTACATGTAGCTGCCCACCGAGTTTTACTACGAGATAGTCCAGGGGTTTATATAACGTTAATGATAGTAACCCCTGGAGTGTCAAGGACGATATTCTATCTGATTTTGATGTAATAGTTTGTAAAATGAGCAGGTGGGTGTTTCAAGACCCATGTATACACACAGGAGAAAAACCTATTTGTGGATATTATATAACTTAAATAAACCATTAAAGTTCAGAATTTCAAAGACTCGAGAATTTCTAATAATTGGGTTTGATGGCTCCTCCAGTTTTTATGTTTTCTATTTGCGTATATATGTAATATTGTGGAGTCTTCGATGACCTTCGTAGTAGTTACATACCGAGTTTTTATATGTATTTTGTATTTTTTTTTGTCTGATATGTATAACACTTATTTGTTGGATTTGAATTCAAAAGGAAATGACTATTTCTAAAACTTTCGACGGTGAAACCCTCCCCCTATTTCCCCCCCCCCAAATAAGAAAAGTATATCAATCATTTATATGACTAAGTTTAGGCCTATTGCTAATATACACGAAAAAATGTAGAGACAATACAAGTGGACCATGGGCCATTAGAGTTCATTTGACTATTAGACATCCAACAACACGGTTCTGTAACTTTGAAATACTAGGCCATTTATCAGTTTTAATAAAAACTCGGAATACCTTTCATTCTATTCAGGCTACTCGGGCCGGTTTTAATGTGCTCAATACGTATTACTATAGTATTAGTAATGAACAGATACTTCCTCGTCTTATGTTTATGTATCTTATGTTTTTTTATTTTTAGCCTTATTCAAACAAAATTTGTGAGTCCCTTTCATCCATAAGCATTTTCTCCATATCCCAATATGAATACACCCTCATTTTTTGTATGTATTTAAAGAAGAAATACGTTTGTATGTAATAGTTTACGAACGGGCCGACAGGCACATCGGGCGACAGACTACAGACGATGCATGATGACTAAAAACAAGGCATCATGTTTCATGAAACAAAGACCATATAATAACTCAAAACACATGTCTGTAATTTAAGTCTCAACCAATCAAAGAATACGTTTAACAAAGAGTTATATATTTATGATTGGATTAAGTCAAAACTTAAGTGTAAGAATGTTTCATGATCCGGAGCCAGGTCAGATGAACTTAATACGTAAGCCGTTCATTTCAATTTTTTCAATTTTATGATTTTTTTTTTTGTAAAACATAAAAAAACAATTCGTAACTGCATCACACTTTATTAAATTGGCAGAATATGGATAAATAGATGAATTAATTATAATAAATCATCAACACCATTTTAAAGATGCTCCACCGCTGCCAGAGCATAAACGATAGTTACTATTTTTAACAATAATTGGTGTTTAATTCGTGTAAATATATGTCTTATTAAACACAAAAACTAATAAAGATCATTTATTTTGCTTTTGATGCATTTGTAAGCAGTTTTATCATTCTATATAAGACATAGTGCCACGGAATTTTTTTCGGGATTTTAATTTTAAATTATTCTTCACTATCAATTTTACATCGAAAGTAAAATGAGAAACTCAAAACTTTTCCAATGGCGGTAATGGGTGCATTATATAGTTAAGTATACTTTTGTAACTGAAGAAAAATAGCTATAAATCGTCCTGATTGCCTGATTTATTGATTAGTAGAAAATATACCATGTTGTCAGAGGTGGAGTGTATCCTTTAAAAATAACAATTTAAAATGCAAAATAAAAACTGAATGATTTTAACATCCAGGAATTGAAACATTGTACATTATTTGAGTGCCGAAATTCTAATTTATTAATGCACAGTTCTATTAAAAAATAAATTAAAACGGAAAATATGGCTAGTCTTTTAAGAATGATTACAGGTCATGTGCGCTGTTTACGACAATAGACAATTTCCGTTTCCAATTAGAGGTATCTCCCTTGAAACAATATTTTTTAAATTACTAACTTATTGCTAATATTCTTTTATTATTCTTTCATTCATTTGATTCTAATTATAAAAATTATGACACCCCATAGTTGTCAATATTTGACCTACATGTATATCAACTATTTACATTTATTATTCATTATGAATATGTTTAATTTTTGTTGTATTTCATGTACAGCCGATTTCATGGCGTATCTCTGTTTAAAAATTCAGTCAAAAATATTCAGGGTCATATCGTTTACATTATTCTATAAAAAATACAATACAATCATTTAGGCAAACAGTATCGATATATTCTTGCAACACCATGATTTCTAGTTTAATTTTTAGCATCAAATGATTACATGTTTTTGAGTTGTCATTATTTTAAATTTGTAGTCCACTTATTTCATTTTGGTTGCTCCGTCTCAATTACACAACAGTACCAGTGCGCCAAGCATGGCGAAGAAGTAAGTTGAAGAAATAGGACTGAGATTTATTGTTTTTTTATATATTTTTTTTATCCGTCAAGGGAAATAACTTTAAATGTATTATAAATAGAATTAAGAGACTTCAGTTAGTTCACCAATTATTATCGTGAAATTAACTACCGGACACACAAATCACGTATAACCTTTTTCTATTCAGATAGCTCTGTAAGTTTATCTTAGAAAAAATTCCATTGTGACCTCAGCATCAGAGGGAAAGACTAAGGAAAATAATTTTGTTGCTGTATATCACTGTAACTTGCATTAGCCATGATCAAAGAAATGTAACGTTTTATCCAATGAGAACGAATACAAAAACACTTACGTTTAATTATCTGCATGCAGGAGAAACTAGTAAGTTCTTGAATAAAACAAAAGTAGGACAATATAAAGTAAACATATAAGGAGGCTTAAATGATTAATTTGATTAAACTTTCTTGTTTATCGGGATATATACCCTCGTAATGAAAACAAATTATTGGGCTCTGAATTTGAACGAGCGTTCGAAAATATTTATCTCCGCATTATCATCTTAACTCAACTTATAAAGGTTCCGATGTGCGAGACACGTAGGTTATGGTACCAAAATGTTAGAAGGTCGCGATTATATTAGAGTCAGTTCGTGGAGACACTTGCCCGAGGGTAGTATTAAAAATTTGAAATGAGCTAGACTGGGTGTCGGCGTTTGTACCTGATCCAGAAACTTACACTTATAACAAGAGAAGTGGAAATTTCATAATGACTTATTATCGTCTAGATCAAATTAGCTTTATGCAGTTGGTAAAGAAAACAGCAGATTAACACATTCACAGAATTCCTATATAAAAGTCATTTAACGTAATTATATTCCTATATAAGCATGTAAGCATATCGCTGAATCTGTTTCACCATAAACTCTTTTTATATTAAATACTTACACAGTTTTATTTATTTTATATGTTGTTTACTTTACATTAAACTGTTACTTTAAATCGGTAGAAATATATCTTTTAACACTGTTAAATCTTTTAATATACCCCAAATGTCCGCAGTTATTTCGCCCATTATGTTCATATTTAGAGTCCAAATATATATGTTGTTTCCATCATATATTGTTATCTTATTATCTGTGATGTAATTTTTAGAATATTTTACATAAGTTCTTATACTTGTTCGTCAGAATTATCAACATGTAGCAACACTTATTTTTTCATTCAATGTATTCAGAGTTTTCTGATGGTAAAGTTCAAAATAAATATTGCTCTTCAATATGTTTCCAAGTCTCTATCTAGCGCAATGTATATTGAAAAATATAAAAATTTATCATATCTTTATTGTTTGCAAATTTCAACAATGCGGAAACACTATTTGTCCATTTATTATAAAGATACGTTCATGTCATATTGGACTAACTTACACGAGCTTTTATCAAAGGAAACAATTCAAAGTTGTATTTCTCATTTGGTGCTTGTTTGATTCAGAAATTCCTTCCTTAGGTAAAAAGAGTTACACAAATGATAATTAAACTACGAAGTAAAAAAGTCACACAAAATCATCAGCTAAAATCACGCAAACCTATATGCAAAACGACGTATATTATACGATAAGTAATCGTCATGGACCATGTCCATATTCACAACTGCAAATAAGTCCTGTATCCAAAAGTGTTCCGATTTTCTACACCAAACAAGATTTAGTTCTCAGCATTTTGTCTTTAAGTATGACTTGGAGGCCGAGATTGGGCCGGAGTGATCTGAAACATAAAAAAAAAAAAAAAAAAAAAAAAAAAACTCATTCAGTTATCATTATTCTTATCAATGGAATTTCTTCGTACTTCGGCCATAAAAATAATATCTGTTTAGGGTTACATTGGCAAAAAAAACATAGGGTCAGTCGGTCGGTAGGATTAGAATTTTTTTTTTAGTGTCTTTCACTCTTAAATAATGGCCGAACCGGAGTCTGAGATCGAAATCCCGACTTTTTTTAATTTTTTTTTTTTCATAGAAAAGTAAAAAAAAAAAATAGGGTCGAGGGTAAAAAATTAAGGTCGTGTCGGGTAACCCTAAACAGACATTTTTGTCCTGGCCTTATCATAAAATAGACTATATAATCAGCCACAGTGGATTAGCTTTCGAGGCATCCATGTTTTGAGTAACATATTTTACTGTCCAAACATTGTGTGGCTCAGTGAGAATGGATAGAAAATTTCTATGCGTTTCAAATGCCCGCCATCCTTCAATATTTATTTAGGGACTAGTCGGTCCCAATATCATTCATTCAATATCCAACTCATGCCATTATCCTTCAGTTTTTAGGAAACCACCAGAAAAGATAATTATATCGTTAAATAAAGTTCATATCAAGGGAATTTTGAAATACGGAAGATTATAAGGTTGCATTCATATATATGATATCATGTGTGGATACGTTACATTTCTGAACGAAGGTGTCGAAAAAATAATCGCCACGATGCTCAATACTTAGTTGAAGCACTAATCAACAGGGTCGTGGGTAAACTAATGTTACATTGTAAGGTGGTACTTAGCAACAGACTGAAAAATGTAGTTCTTGAACAAAGAGTCTAAATGTAATTCGTCTAGTCTTTTTTGTGTTAGTTAGTTTGTTTAAGATGTTAATGAGGTGATTGATTTGATGGCGAACGCAAGTGCTACTTGAATTTATTTGTTCATTCCCAGATTAGTGAAATGATGGTACGACGCATGATTATTGCAACTGAATGATACTCAAATCTCGCAAGCAGTTCATATCAACTCGACGAAACGTGACGAAAAAGTTATTGGGACGATTAATCAATTATCGAATGGTACAACTCAAGCCAAGGAATCAAGTTCAACTCTGATTTTCGTTTTGAGAGACCAATATGCCCAATTATAGTCCAACTTTCTTGTTCTAATGAAGTTAATGCGCATTGGCCATTTTGTTGGCTGGGTTGGCCTGAAACAAGTAATAATACGCGCACCTTATTTAAGGACTTGAATTAATAATACAGTATACCGTATCCAGTTTGCATAAAATAAACGATTTTCACAGATTATAGTTGTTACATTTCTCAAGAAAAGTAAAGCGACTCAGTTTTCTACGCTTAAGCGAACATATTATTTCCGCATGAATTGGGTTGGCAAAAAATAGTAAGCTGTAAATGTTATAAGATTGATAATATACATACTAAGATAAATGGTATCTGAGTATATACCCAGGATTGTATTAAATTCAACCAGATTAGATTATGTTAAAGTTAAAAAACGATTTACTGATTTGTAACTTAAGCATGTTATACAATTCCATGTTATTTTTTTTAAAGTAGATACAAAAATGTATGTATGTATGTATGTATGTATGTATGTTATGTATGTATGTATGTATGTATGTATGTATGTATGTATTGTATGTATGTAATGAGTATTAATTTATCGTAATGTTGATCTGAATTTACAAGTACTGTATTAAGAAATAATGTTATGTATCGTATGTATGTATGTATGTATGTATGTATGCATGTATGTATGTATGTACTGTAAATGTATGGTAAATGTCAAACAGTATGTATGTATAGAAGTGAATGTATGTATGTACGTATGTAATGCATGTAAGTATTACCATTTATGTGCTCAATGTGTGATGTATTGTACGAAAATCTATATGTATATGTATCTTATATGAATGTATTATGTACGTATGTATGTACTTTAATGTCCATGTATGTAATAGAATGTATCGTTTTGTAAATGTCATTGATAATGTATGTTAAATGTCATGTATGTATTTATTTTAATGTATGTAACGTTATTGTATTATGTATGGTCTATGTATGTATGTATGTATGTATGTATAAATGTAATTTATGTATGTGATATATGTATGTATGTATGTATGTATGTTTATATATGACATTTATGTATGTATGTATATCGCACGTGTATGAATGTATGTATATGCATTATATATGTATGTATGTATGTATGTATGTACAATATGTATGTATGTGTACTTATGAAATGTATGTACAAAAAGTATGTTGTATGTATGTAAAGTATGTATGTAACAGTATGGTTATGTTGTTGTATTAGTTATGTATGATTATGTAAATGTATGATATGTATGTATGTATGATGTATTATGTGGAGGACGTAATGCAGAGTATATGATTATGTATTTGTAATTAAAATGTTTAGTCAGTATCTCGTAAGTATGTTCATATTGAGTATGTAATAATGTATGAAATGTATGTGGGGAAGTATGTCTTGTAAATATGTATAAGTTTATGTATGTATGTTTGTATTATGTATTATGCTATGTATTACTGTACAACTATGTATGTATGTATGTATGTTTATGAATGTAAATGTATGTATGCCCAATAAACATGTATGTATGTATGAATAGATATGGTATGTAAGTATGTATGTATTGTATGTATGTATGTATGTATGTATGTATGTATGTATGTATGTATGTATATGTATGTATATGTATGTATATGTATGTATGTATGTATGTATGTATGTATGTATGTATGTATGTATGTATGTTGTATGTATGTATGTATGTATGTATGTTGATGTATGTATTATGTATGTATGTATGTATGTATGATGTAGTACTAGTATTAACAATGACGATTTATTTGACTGGTAATAGAACACTATGAGATACAGAAATAATGTAGACATCGTCACGGTCGTATGAATGTTTTTTTTACTCACCAGTATTTGTTGCATCATGGCCTAGAAAAAAGAAAAAGCAAACACGTTCCAATAAAGAGAAAAGAAAAAGAGAGAAGAAAGAAATCTTTTTTTAGAGAAATAAATTTTTATATCATGAAGTATGTTATATTATCTTTTAGAAAATACTATATTATTTATATAATCTTCAACCCAAAATAATTACTTATACTCCGTTACAACATCATGAACTGTGTGGCTCATGAAGACATTATGAATAGTGGTATCTCGTTTTGTACGAGAATAAATACCGATTAATTTCAGAATGCTTTTCCCAACGGCATGTTACATTAATTTCTGTAATTATGATAAACCTTTGGATATGATCGATGAATGAGAATGACATTCATTCATTTATACCACGTGACATGGGACTTTATTAATATAGCATTAGGTTATATGAAAATAAGTATAGAATAGGCCCTGCAATATCTAGCCATTTTCAAGGGTATCACACAATATGTGTTGTCAGTAAACTGAAACAGTATACGGTTTTAGTTAGTTAACTGTCCTCTTAACAGTCAGGATCATGTAAGTAAGGACATGGTTTACTGGTGGAGGAAAGCCGGAGTACTCGGAAAAAAAACACCGAGAGCGTCAGATACCTGACAACTGCTGATACTTGGATTTGAACCCGCGACCTAGAAGTAAGGGCTTGTGGACATATGTAGAGACATCTAAACCACTCGGCACCGTGGCCCCGAAACAGTTACACAATTGGTAAAACAATAAAGTAAATTTTATGCGACTCATTTTAGCCCTTATGTAGGTGCTTAACAGAAAAAACACCATATGTCTTATCTCTGTATATTATTGAAAAGGTTTGACCCCAAAAAATACCAAAAAAACCCAAACATCTATGGGGGAAAATTAGAGTTTAATGAAAAGGTGGTCCAAGACAAAGGCCAGGGGATATTGTCTTAGTTTTTTCTTATTACTTGGTGTTCAAAGGGGGGGATGTAAGAAGTTGAAATAATCAGGTTTGCAACCTTAACTGAAAAAAAATACAAAATTTTACGTTTGATTGAGGGAATCCAAATTTTGGCATAATCAAGATTTAAACATGGGAATTTTTCAAGTGCCAAGGTAATTTAAAATTTAAAAAAAAAAAACCAAAGGGTTTTTTTCCGAAAGGTGGTTGTGTTTTTTACAGTCAGGGGGGAAATTTGATTTTTGCAAACCACAGGATTTCACCTTTCCCAAACTCTTGGAACGGTGCTAGTCTCCTAAAACCTGGTTAATATACATTATTGGGGAATTTTTTTGCATTTTATTTTGAAAAAAAAAAACAAAAAACAAAAAAAAAAAAAAACCGAAAAATAATATAGGGGGCAGGGTTAAAGCAAAAAACTATTTGAAACCGAGGGGCATTATTGTATGGACAAGTTTATTTTACACAAAACACGGAACCGAATAAAAAACTAAAAAACTTTAATTTTCATAATATTTTAAAAAAAATCATGTTTGGTCTTTTACCATATTCATGTTACCATTGGAAATAAACTTGTTTATAAGGTTAAATGAATTCCTGGGGGGAATTTCATTTTTAAATACTTTAGAAAACTTTTCAATTTAAAAAAAGCTATTGGGGACGATATTTTAACATTCAAAAAATTAATGCTAATCTCCTTCCCTTTATGGTTTCATCTGGAAAAATAGGAAAATAAAATAAAAAACAAAAAATTAGGGGATTTATATGTTTTCATAATTTTTCTTTTTTTGCATTCGGGGAACATTAATAACATCAAAAAGTGTATTTATTTGATTACGGAGAAAATGCAAAGGGGGGTTATCTAAATAGCTTTCAATTTTAAATAAAATTTAACAAAAAAAAACCCAAACGATGATTTCATGCGGGCAATGCTAAAATTAACTTTTGCCCATTCTCTAAACGGGATTTTTTTCACAAATTGGTTAAATTATTTTGTTCACTATTAAAAAATAAACTTTTTGTTTATTTTAAAACAAGTTGGGGGACGAAATAAAAGTAAGGATCATGATATACTATTGAAACTTTTTGGAATACTTTAAATAATAATAAAACCTAATTCCATTATTTCAACCACCTTTTGTTTTCATTATTTTTTCCACTCTAAAATTGTGGACATTCCAAATTCATAATTATTTGGAAAAATAACTTTACCCCTTTTCTTCCTTAATTAATAATGCAATTCCGGCCCTTATTAAAAGTTAAAAAAAAAAACAAAAAAAGACTATAGTTGAATCACTTTAATCACATGTAACATTACCCGAAAGTACTAAAATTTAAATATTTAGATTATTTTGATCCAAGAGTAACCAGGTTAACTGATATTATCCCTGTGCGAGATATTTCCTTGTATCATGAACGTGACCTTGAATGCAGATTGATCATTGGAAAGTGTGATTGAAGAATAGAGATCGATTTCCTACGCACAACCACGGTTTTGGTATCTTCTGGTCTCTTATCCTCATATATCCCTACTAGCCACAGCATTCGTTTTTATAATTCTACTTAATTATGTAGTATTTTGTCATAAAACAATATTTTGAACAACTTACCTCCATTTGAACAACTGTCCCTGCAAAAATGAAAAAAGTATGCTTCAGGATCATTGCCATAAATAGATCGATAAATGAACATTATTATTTTCACGTAATAGCAAAGGTATTTCGAACTACTACTTTTTAGCTTCTTTATTTTGAAATATGTAGACATGCAGTAAAGGAAACCTAAACTATACTATATTCATAATGCCATACACATTCGGATTTAATCTTTTTACCTTGGATAGTTTGTGTATGTAAATTTGCAATGGAATAAATACCGTTTAACTTAAGAATGCTTTTCCCAACGACATGTTACATTAATTTCTGTAATTATGATATACCTTTGGATATGATCGATGAATGAGAATGACATTCATTCATTTATACCACGTGACATGGGACTTTATTTATATAGCATTAGGTTATATGATATAAGTATAGAATAGGCCCTGCAATATCTAGCCAGTATCAAAAAATCACACATAAATATGTGTTGTCATTTCATACGGGGTTATCGCACAGTTCAGTTTATCATGTAAGTTTACGTCTTATTGTTTGCTGTGTGGAGGAAAAAGCCGGAGTTCTCTCCGAGATAAAAAAACCGAGAGCGAAGTCGTACCTTTGAAATTGGGTTTTCAAAGTTCTAGCAAACCGCCGTCTAGCTTACCTACTTGGTGTCAAGGGTTTAGAGAGTAATTTCGTGTGAAACCTTAAGTAAACAAACTCGGCCACCGTGGCCCCGAAAACTACACAAAATAAGTGTCACTGCAAACAATACAATGTCATTTGACTTACCTTTTAGTCTGAGTCGGTCTGCAATAAAACAAAAGAAAAATATGGTTCTTCGGTCTCTGTCATAAAAAAATTTGCAAGTAAACAAACACAACGTTTTGAAAATTGTCTTTTTTACATGATTAGGTGTCACTACAAAAACATCGAAAAAATGCTTAGTTTCTTTACTTTCAGTGTGTCAAAAAAAAAAAATTTTCATTGCAAAAAAGCCTTATGTACTGAACAAAAACGTTTTGCTTGAAGGTAAAATTTCAACTTGTTAATCAACTAACAGTAAAATTAATAACTAAATAATTGTAATCTTAGCAAACCAGCTAAGGTGGTTTTGGGTTTTTTTCACTTAATTTAGATAACTTGTTCATAAAACATTTTGCCCCAGTTGGATTTCACAAAAAACTGGCTATTTTATAAATTTAACTGAAACAATGTTCTTTTACATAATTACAGACTTTTTTGAATTGTCGTAATTTCAAACGAAAAAACATATCAGCATAAAATTGTTCGAACATGTCATCTTAACAAAACATATCGAATTGCCAAAAAAAAAACAAATATAAACATATAATCGCAAATGTATTTTTAGAAAACTTTTTTATTATCTTTAATTTGAAATATGTAATACCCTGACTTGCAGTAAAGGCATTCAAACCTAAAACTGTTAAATTCATAAACCATACACTTTAGAATTCAATAATAAGCTATTAGTTTTGACATATTTAACCTTCAGTCTGCAATGAAATAAATACCGTTTAATTTTAGAATCTTTTCCTGCAAAATGTAAACATAATACAAGCGAGGATAATTTATCATATTTTCATTGAATTTTAAACTTTGATATGATCATTAATAATCAAATGTATTCATTATTTTATACGGAAGAGAAACAATGTCATTATAGTAATATTTTCAAATGGTATTATATATTTTCAATATTAAAATTTAACAACCGATGAATACAGCAATGCTAATTACTTTTGCCATCCTTTAACGGATATCACAAAATTGGTTAAATAAATGAAACAGTAAAATTACCTTTGTTTATTAAACATAGTTTATGACGATTGATTTTATTAAATCAGATCATGTAAAAAGGATGCACTTGGAGGAAAGCCGGAGTATTAAAAACACCTGACAGCTATACTTTTATTATTCACCTTTGGGCTTTTTTCATAATTGAGACATCTAAACAAAACCGTGGCCCCGAAAAGACACAATTTTGAAACTTAAGGTTTTCTTCCTTTTATCGCCTATTTTAAATGACATAAAAACAATAAATTTTAAATCACCTAAATACACATTTCAACATTAGCTCGAAGTTATGAAATGTAAATATTGACATTTTTGAATCTAAGATAACCAGTAACTGATTAAGGAATCCATCAAAAATCGAATGTTATTTAATACTTGAAAGTCAGTACGTGACTTGAATTGCAGATTGATCAATAGAAAGTGTGATTGATGAATAGGAGTCGTTTCCTACGCACAACCACGTTTAATATCTTCTGGGGACACTATTTAATGCAAAAACCCTAGGCGTTTCTGCAAACCACAATCGCATTTACTAATTTGATATAAAGTCTTACAGTGATCTGTAATAAAACAATAGTAAAATAGCAATATGTACCTCACAACATAATATTTGTAAAAAGTATATAATAAATCATTTGTATACAATAGATCGGAAGTTTTCCTTTTTTTTAACAATAAATACATACATCACAAAGGTATGGCCCAAAAAATATACTTGACTTTAAGCTTCAAAAAACAATGTAAACTTATGCATGTAAAAGAAACCTAAATATATAACTATATCAAATGCCATAAGCACATTAGGATTTAATTCAGCTTTTACCGAGGTTTAATAGTTTTTGCAGTGTAAAATTTTCTTAATTTAAATACTTGTTTAAAAACCCTTTTCCACGGCATGTTACATAAAAGCCTGGTGGTTTTATGCAATAAACCCCAGAAACATATATTGCTAAATTTGTCATTTAAACTTATTACTTTTTTAATTATACTTATAGTTTTTACGTATGAAAATTAGTTTAGGAATTTGAAAAAACAGCATAAAAATTGCAGTCGATTTCTGCATCATTATATTTTCTAGAAGGATTTTCCGCATTTTCTATCTTTTAAAATGAATCAGACATGGTATGGTGCTATATGGATGCCATTGACTTCAAAATGTACATTGAATATTTTTCAGCAAGGTACCAGCTGAAATTTTGCTGATTAATTCCGTTTGAAATGCGACACATGTGATTTTGTTCATATATACAGCAAGTATATATAAATTTGTAATAAGGGTTAGTTTTGCCAAAAACGGATTTCATTTCACTTGAACGTGCCAGTCTTCTAAACCTGCCTAATAATATTAGGCTTTTTTGCCGAAACATTAAAAATCACTAACGCCAACGTAGACAGGTTAAGCAAACAATTGTAACGAACACTAAATAGTAAACGCGAGCCCAATTTAGCCATTATATTACAACTGAAACAAATTTTTTCAGCATCTCCGTCTGACGTTTTAAATTTTTAAAACAAAACTAATCATTAAATTTGAGTTTAAATAGGCTATTGACTTATATTTACCTTCAAATCATTACCTTTGGAACTTGCTTCAAGGAAATAAATCCTGAATCATTATAAACTTTAGAACCTTCAATTAAGCTATGAATACATATTAATTCAAATCTTTTGTCTCCTTCTATGGATTCTCCTGAAAAGTAAAACAATAGGGATTTTATCATATTTTCATTGCATTCGAACATAATACATCAAACGTGATTTAATTGAATACTTAGCAGCAAAGGGGGTATTATTATCTTTTATATTTCAATAAACATATATAATTGCAATGGCTAATTAACTTTTGCCATTCTATTTGAAACTTACCCTTTCTTCCTTAAGCATCGCTTATAAAAATTTGTTTCAAATAAACAATGCAATTTAGTTTGAATCACCTAAATCACATGCAACATTAGCTCGATGGAGTACATGAAATAAAATTAATATTTGACATTAGCGGTCATTTTAATCTAAATAACCAGGTACGAACTGAATTAATCCTGTTGCAAGTTATTTCCTTGAAGTCAAATAATGATTGAATGCAGAATGATCAATGGAAAGTGTGATTGATGAATAGGATCTTTTCCTACAAACAACCACGGTTAAAAAGTATCTTCAAAACGCAGTTATTTAATTTGCCCCTACTCAGCCACATCGTGAATTCGTGCAAATATAAAGTCTACTGATTTATTATATGGGTGTCATGCAAAAAAAGAAAAAAAGTAATGCTTCAGGATCAGTTCCCAGCATTAATAGAAAAAATCGATTAATGCACATTATTAATAAATACACACGTACTAGCAAAGGTATTTCAACTACTACTTTGTTAGGCATTTAAATAGACATTTTTGAAATATGTAGACATACAGTAAAAGAAACCTAAACGATACTATATTCATATAAACCATTTACACATTAGGAGTTCATCTTTTTAAAATATAGTTTTGTGTCATTTAAACTGAAACAATGGAATAAAGTTACCGTTTAACTTAAAAATTTTAACAACGGCATAGGTTACATTAAATTACTTTAGGTTTGTTGATAAACCTTTGGAATGATTGATGAAAAGAATGACAGAAAGCGGTCATTTATATCCATATTGTATTTCACGGGACTTTGCCCCGATATAGCATTACAATTGGTTAGAACACTAAATTAAGTATTAAATCATTTTGCAATTTTAAATCTAATAAACCATTTCTGAAAAAATAGTATCTGTTAAAATAATGTTTCAGTAAACTGAAACAGCATAATTGTTTGATAGTTTAGTTTTAACGTCCTATTAAAGCCGAATTCATGTAAGTATTTCATACTTGTTGGTCAAGAGTGAAAGAAGTAAACTCGGAGAAAAACCTTAACTGAAGAAGCGAGTTTGATGATGGATTACCTGGAAAATGCTACACTTGGTCACTGCAATTCGAACTTGCGACCTATTTTCCATCATTTTCTTTTTTCATATTCAGACAATTTAACATTCAAGCTCGGCCATAAATCAAAAGTAATAATGCTTTTGAACAAACGAATATCTGCACTCATATACACTAATTGTGCTAAGAACACTAAAAGTTTAACGACGTCAATTAGCCTTAATATTATGTGCTAACCGAAAAAATTAGCATTCAAAGGTCTTCTCTCCGTCTGTTATAAAAAGATTTACCCTAAAACAAAACATACTTACATATTCTTTTTGAGTAAAAAGAAGGTGTGAAAAACCATCATTACCTTTGGAACTTGTTTCAAGGAAATAAATCCTGAATCATAAACTTTAGAACCTTACAATTAAGCTTATATTTACATATTACTTTCAAATCTTCTGTCTCCTTAATAATTTCATGGGCCTCCTGAAAAGTAAACAATAGGGATTTTATCATATTTTCATTGCATTCGAACATAATACATCAAAAGTGTATTTTAATTGATACGGAGCAACAATTAGGTGAATCACCTAAATCACATGCAACATTAGCTCGATGTACATGTAATATTGAGATTAATTTGATTTCAGATAATCAGGTTAACTGAAGTTACCATATATATGGAAGAGACAAATAATCATGTGCGAGTTATTTCCCTTGTAGTCATAAACATGAATGTACGAAGATTGATCAATAGAAAGTGTGATTGATGAATAGGGAGTCGTTTACTACGCACAACCACGTTTAATATCTTCTGGGGACACTATTTAACTTCCCCTAACTAACCACATCATTTGTGATATGAATTCTACTGATTCGTCTCAAACAATAGTTTAAACAATATCGTACCTCCATCCTGGACAACTTTCCCTGCAAAAAAGACAAAAAGGTATTCGTCAGGATCATTGGGTATAAATAGATCGCTAAATGCACACTATTACTTTCATATCATCGCAAAGGTCTTTCAAACAACTACTTATTAGCTTCTTTAATTTGAAATATGTAGACATGCAGTAAAAGAAACCTAAACTATACTATATTCATATAGCCAATTTAAAGGGTATCACAAAATAAATGTTGTCATTTACTGAAACAGTATACGGGTTTAGTTAGTTTAACGTCCTATTAACAGCCAGGTTCAATGTAAAGACGTGGCAGGTTTGTTTGGAGTTGGGAAAGCAGGAGAACTCTCGAAAAAAAAACCACAGAAAGCGGTCAGTACCTGGCAAATGCTATACTTGAACCACTACGCCCCGAAACAGAATACAATTGGTTAGAACACTGAAGTTAAGATATATCGACGTCAGTTTAGGCTTATTTTAAGTGCTAACTAAAACAAAAACATAGTTCTTCTCCTCCGTCTGTTACAAAAAGGTTTCCGCCCGAAGCAAACACCGTTTTGAAATTGAGTTTATGAAGGTGTCTAGCAAAGGCCGAATGTCTAGTTTCTATACTTGTTGTCAAGAGTGTAATAGTGAAATCGGTTTGCAAACCTTAACTGAACAAATACGTTTTGATGGGGATCAACTGCAATCATATCATAAATTTATGCAAGTAAATATATAAAAGCAAAGTTTTCCGAAGGTCTTTTTTTTACACACAATTATACATAAGTCAGAATATGATTTTGCCAAAACCGTGATTTCATTTCAACACTGAACGTGCTAGTCTCTAAACCTGTCCCTATATACATAAATTGGACTTTTTTTGCCTAATATGAAAAAACAACTCGAACAATAATAGGCAGGTTAAGCAAACTATGAACGTGCATATGTAAACAGTACAATACAAGCCCGATAACTAACTATATAATCATATGTTGGTGTTTTTTTAAACTAGTATTATCATCATTACCTTTGGAACTTGCTTCAAGGAAATAAATCCTGAATCAGTAAACTTTAGAACCTTCAATTAACTATTGACATATTTACCTTCAAATCTGTTATCTCCTTCTGATGTTTCTCCTGAAAAGAAAACAATAGGGATTTTATCATATTTTCATTGCATTCGAACATAATACATCAAAAGTATATTTAATTGATACGGAGCAGCAAAAGGGGGTATTATATCTTTCAATATTAAAATTTAACACACTGATGAATACAGCGGCAATGCTAATTACTTTTGCCATTCTCTACGGAATCTAAATTGTTTAAATTATGTTCTTTATTAAACAAGTGACAAATAAATAAATGCTGATAACTTAGTTTAACGTCCTATTAACAGCCAGGTTCATGTAAAGACGAGGCAGGTTTGTTGGAGGGGGAAAGCCGGAGAACTCGAAAAAAAAAACCCACAGAAAGCGGTCAGTACCTGGCAAATGCTATACTTGAACACTACGCCCCGAAACAGAATACAATTGGTTAGAACACTAAAGTTAAGATTATCGACGTCAGTTTTAGGCTTATTTTAAGTGCTAACTAAAACAAAAACATAGTTCTTCTCTCCGTCTGTTACAAAAAGTTTCGCCCGAAGCAAACACCGTTTGAAATTGAGTTTATGAAGGTGTCTAGCAAAGGCCGAATGTCTAGTTTCTATACTTGTTGTCAAGATTGTAATAGTGAAATCGGTTGCAAACCTTAAATGAACAAATACGTTTTTGATGGGGATCAACTGCAATCATATCATAAATTTATGCAAGTAAAATATATAAAGCAAAGTTTTCCGAAGGTCTTTTTTTTTACACACAATTATACATAAGTCAGAATAATGATTTTGCCAAAACCGGATTTCATTTCAACACTGAACGTGCTAGTTTCCTAAACCTGTCTATAACATAATTGACTTTTTTGCCTTATATGAAAAAAACAACCGAATAATATAGGCAGGTTAAGCAAACTATGAACGTGCATATGTAAACAGTACAATACAAGCCCGATAACTAACTATATAATAATATTTGGTGTTTTTTTAAACAAGTATTATCATCATTACCTTTGGAACTTGCTTCAAGGAAATAAATCCTGAATCATAAACTTTAGAACCTTCAATTAAGCTATTGACATATTTACCTTCAAATCTGTTATCTCCTTCTGATGTTTCTCCTGAAAAGAAAACAATAGGGATTTTATCATATTTTCATTGCATTCGAACATAATACATCAAAAGTATATTTAATTGATACGGAGCAGCAAAGGGGGTATTATATCTTTCAATATTAAAATTTAACACACCGATGAATACAGCGGCAATGCTAATTACTTTTGCCATTCTCTACGCGAATCTAAATTGTTTAAATTATGTTCTTTATTAAACACGTGTCAAATAAATAAATGCTGATAACTTAGTTTAACGTCCTATTAACAGCCAGGTTCATGTAAAGACGTGGCAGGTTTGTTGGAGGGGGAAGCCGGAGAATTCGAAAAAAAAAACACCACCGAAGCGGTCAGTACCTGGCAAATGCTACACTTGAACACTACGCCCCGAAACAGTATACAATTGGTTAAAACACTAAAGTTAAGTTTATCGACGTCAGTTTAGGCTAAACAAAAACATAGTTCTTCTCTCCGTCTGTTACAAAAAACGAAGCAAACACCTTTTGAAATTGAGTTGATGAAGGTGTCTAGCAATATTGAACATTCAAACTAGAAATATGTCTGTTTAAGACATTAACCGCGCGTTCCAGTTGCAGATACAACTGGTACGAACCCGCTGTATCTGTAATGGAACGCGCTGTACTAGCCGAACCGAACCGGTACAAGTGGTTCGTTTTCAGAAGCGTACCACTTGTATCCAAGATGGCGGACCCGAGATTCTTCATTTGTCACCGGAATGTTTTCTTTTTGAGAAAACAAGGCAGAGTGTATTTATATCCGATGAAATTACATGGATCGTTTATTTCAATGTGTGCTGAAACTATTAAGGTATTATTTATATATCCATATCATTGTTAACACCGAAGATACTTAGCTTTTATATTCGAAGCGTATCTTTCATATGGGTGCAGCCATCATGGGAATATCCAAACGCGTTCCATTTGACGGTGTCATATCACTTTAGTGCAACTGGTACGAATCCGCAAATGGAACGCACGGTATGTGCTTGCTAAATACTTCCTAACCTTAATTTCCGCTAAGAAGTCATCCTCTGCAACACGTATACATAGCACTTTCGCTCATTATCCTTGGGACTATTGCAAGGAGATGGTTAACGCCCTTGGTGCATTGTAATAAATACTTTCCTTAACATCAGATCTTTAAATGTGAAATTACTTCTTCGTTACATAAAAGTGTGTTTATTATCATATTGATATTGATACGATAAACTTGTTTCGTTGTTCAAAATAGTCGTCCGCTACAGCACTGTCCAGTCTCTGTGCACGTGGTGGCTTACCTGTGTCATGCTTGAACGCTTTTCTGGGGTACATTCGATCTAGAGCTCATACACTCAGACTGACATTTTATAATGTGTTTTTTTATTTTGTTTCTCTCACGCAAAGCTGTGTAATTTTTTGTATTTTTGTTAATAATGATACTTTTAAATATTTGTAAAATAACACTATAATAATCCGTGCGTGCGTAGCCGGAACTCAAAAGTCGGTGTAGGAGGGGGAAACCCCTGTCTCCACCAAGATCTAGAATACCATCAATGCCTCTCTACAAGTGTTCACACTTTCAACGTGGGCCGCCATCAGCGAAGTATCAGCGAAGTATGCAGATTTTTACGGCGTATTTTATCATTGGAGAGATAATATTTTGATGAAAAGTTACATAATATAAGACCACGATCGAGTGCATCGTGGGTAGCGATAGGCCTAGGACATCTCCTTGCTGACGGTGTATGGAATTTGCAAATTATTATTTGTGTTGATGAAATAAATGATTTGTTTTAATGTCCAGACTGGATTATGTGAAAAATGAATATACAAACCAATATTTTCAACGTTAGAACAGTTTTATTTTGCTGTAATCAATATCGATGTTGGTATCGTTTGTGCGATGAGAGGAGATGACGAGGTTTTGCCGATTTATCTCGTCTTTCCGTGTCGACACCAAAATAAAACTTGTACTGTACGTTGAGTTTTGTAAATAATGATTATACAAACCCATATTTCAACGTTAGACATTTTTTATTTTGCTGTTATCAATATCGATGTTGGTATCGTTTGTTCGATGGGAGGAGATGACGAGGTTTTGCCGGTGTCGACACCAAAATAAAACTCGTACTTTAAGATTCTGACCATGTATCCGATGTAAATCCTAAGATATATAATAGTGTATTTTGTAGTAATAGCTACATGTACATGTAGCCCTCACCAGATTTTGTGAATAGTTTGAATTGGCATGTTTGCATGAGATATTCAGGGGCGGATCAAGAGGGGGGCACAGGGGACACGTGCCCCCCGGCAAATATTCTAATAAAAAATTAAAATGTCATTGTCGTAGTGGAGATCTATTCAAATTTGGAGCCCTAACCTAATTTGTTTCCAATTACATCATTTTTCCCATCATGCATTTTTTATTTTGTAAACTTCCGCTATGCTGGTTTGAGGTGGACATCAGAAAAATTCCTTCCAAACACTTCAAAACGGTTAGTTACTTTCTGAAATGGTTTGTATTTATGAATGCAAACATAAGAAGTTACACGGGAATCATAATCCGTGCAATATTATGGACTTTATACTCATATTTAAACAAAGAGATAATGTGACACGATCGGAATACACAGGATAACTAACAGCGTCGAGTTTTTCAACAAAGAAATATTTTGTGATATCATGTATAAACATTGTAAATCTAAATCTTTTTACTAGGGACTTCTTTAAAATAAATAAAGTTATTATGGATAATGTTTATGTCCGTACTCCAACGCTTACAACATCTGCTAGCCGTACACGTGATGCTCAAGTTTTCTGTTTGTTTATTTTGTGGATATGCGATTGTATTAGATATGCTCTGTGTAATCTAAGTTCATGAAGGGATAAAACATAAAAAATAAACAAAAGTTATGTTTGTATATTTTGATTTATAGAATTTTGTGAAAAGATTGAAACAAATACTGATGAGATTAATAGCAGTCATTTTCCTTCGTTTACATTCAATAGTTTACACTACTTTATAATCAAGTCAATATTCTCTGTATTCTAAGCTAAAAATTAACTTTAAAAAAATGGGTTACATGACTCATACTGAAAACAATCCACAAATTCTTTGTTTTATTTTTACATCAGTAAGTTTTCTGAATATTGATATGTTATAATATGACAATATTCTAGTGATGTGGTAGATTCAGCAATGAAATATTTTTCTTGGATTTGAAATGCAATTCTACATGTAAATTTATTTTTATTGTGTTATTTTTTATTTGTATGAGAATGTTAACGGACTTGAAAAATCTTATAATGATGTATCGTTGCGGCATTTTCAATGTAAAAATCACTTTATTTGAATTCACAATTTTATTACAGATCCTCGACAATTCTTCCAAAACGTGCTAGATGTGATCCACCAACTTGCCCCAGTACTTATCATACCCCAGCCATATCATCTAGAAATGCTGGCCTTGATATTGCCACATACATGGGAACAAAACTGTCAGATGAAGATAAATATAAAAGTATTAAAAAACCATTTTCAACCAGACAGCAGCTATAAGTTTCCTTCAAAAAGTTTGGTCAAAAACAGAGAAGTTTACAGCGTACATGAATTGGTCTACTCTCCATCTACTGACGGTGCATTTTGCTTGCGTTGTCAACTTGTGTTGGAGTCATTCAGAAATTGGAAAAAAGCATTTGAGAGATTTTG
The DNA here is from genome assembly GCF_041381155.1 of Argopecten irradians. Classification (NCBI taxonomy): domain Eukaryota; kingdom Metazoa; phylum Mollusca; class Bivalvia; order Pectinida; family Pectinidae; genus Argopecten; species Argopecten irradians. Next base: position 9,424,030 of record NC_091135.1, read on the forward strand.
ATGAACATTTTCATACGATCAGACACAATTCTGGAGATAACAGTGCTAGTTCACACAAAAAAAAACTGGAGTGAACACGAAGTAAACATGATGGACATCGTTGTAAAAAGTAATAACTTTGTGAAATTATAAGAAGATAAGCAGGTTCCTATCCACCATCAAATTGATGCTGCTCTAGAGGCTAGGAAAGAGAGGAACATGAAAGTCTTGGAGACAATTGTTGAGACCGTTTTGTTTTGTGGACGACAAAACATTTCCCTACGTGGACACAGAGATGACAGTCGCCACAGCGCATATACGTCAGTCAACACAGGAAACTTTAAAGCTCTCCTTGAGTCCAGGATCAAAGGTGGAGACCAGAAATCTCCATTATCACCTGGAAAATGGTTCCAAAGAATGCAACTTGAGCATCAAGGTGGATTCTATCCATTGTCTGGCAGCATGAAGTTCACAAGTAATCCATGACCAGTTAGCAGTTACAATTAGGTTTGTTGGACAACACGGGCGAAATAAAATGTCAGTGAGAGAACAACTGGACGAGAATCTGTCAGCATGAAATTATTATAATCTAATTGAGAACAGGATGGAATTGACAGAAATCAAAAATGCGAAGCCCAGTGTTTATGATTGGAGCTCGGGAACATGGCTAGGAAAAAAACAAAAGTTTGTTGGACTCAAGGAATTCAACAACTACCGTACCCAAGAAGGCTCTCCCTTTTTTGTGCTACAGCTCATCAATTGATATCGCTTGTATTGTACTGGCCTGTGCTTACCCAGCTGTACTTAACATGATGAGTACTGCAAACCAGGTGGTTTGATTCTTTGAGTTTTTCCCCAAAAAGCAAGACTCTCTTGAGGAAGCTATCAATGCTTTGGAGTTGCCTGAAAATAAGCGCCACAAACTCAAAGAGTTATGTGGAACCAGGTGGGCTGAGCGCCATGATGCCTTTTATGTATTCTTTGATTTTTCTACCTACTACAGTGGAAACTTTGGAGATGTACGCCAAATTGCCGAATAGCAGGACACCAGCAGCTGCTGATGCCTCGTCACTTTTTGAACTCTGTTTGCACCTTTGATTTTCTAGTGTGTTTAATCATTGATGTCTTGGCTATTTGAGGGGACTGTCTAAATCACTTCAAGAGCGTACACCTGAAATTGGTCGATTCCTGAAGAATGTGACATTGGTGAAGCCCATCTCTACAGTCTTGCAGAGATGACATTAGACAATGTTCACTAAGAAATTGGTTTCCAAGAAGCTGTGGTTTTAGCAGTGGAATTGGAAATACCAATTTCTAAACCAAGAACTAGTGGTCGCCAGTCCTTAACAATGTTCCAGCTGAGAGTCCCCAGAAAATTACTATAGAAAAATCTATTAGTATTCCAGTGACTCGATCATCTTCTGGAGGAAATGAAGACACGCTTTACCAGTTTGCACCAGAAAGCAGCCATAGGATTGATGCCAAGTTCCTTCAGAGCTGGATGAAGAAATATTGATATCAGGTGCCTTGACAGAAATTCTGTGACGATCTGCTTCTTCGAGAACATTGGAGGCCGAGTTGCGACAGTGGATAAATTATTTTGCGAAGCAAAACCCTCATCCATTTCTGCCACCATCAAGGCTTGTAACAAAGATTTTTTTCAAACATTCACACCATTCTTAAGATATGTGGAACCTTTCCGGTGACAAGTTGTGAGTGTGAGAAAAGTATTACTTGTCTACGACTTCTTAAAACCTATCTGCGATCCACTATGGGACAGGACAGACTAAGTGCTCTTGCACTGATGTTTATCCATAGGACAATGAATGTGAGGGTAACCGACATTGTGACAGAATTTGCCAGGAAACACCTAAGGAGGATGCAGGTCCCAAATATTCTGTTTGAGGAATACACTTGTACACTGAAGTGTAACTGTACACTGAAGTGTAACCGTCATCTAAGACATTTAGCATCATATTATCAATTTTAAGACTTTTTGAAATAGTAGCAATAGGTGACACATTGTATGTGATCATGATGATAGTGTTATTAAGTGTTTTTTTTATGAAAATAGTAGCTATTAATGTGATAATAGTTTCACATCAACCTTATGAGTCTGTTGATAAAGTACACTATTTTTAATACTTTTAAGTCTATGATTTACTGCAATAGTAGCAAATGTGATGATAGTGTTGGTTCAATATTTTCCCTATGTTGTTGATGTATATAAGTATATAATGCTAAGTCTTATGACTTACTGCAGTAGTGCCAATGTGATAGTAGTACCGTAGTGTTAAAATATAAATTATTGGTTTCATATTTTTAATTTTATTCAGTTTGTTTTAATTAATAAGATGAAGGACTCAAATATTAAATTCATAAGACTGTCATTAATAATTCAATATGTAGTTTAAAAGTCTTTCACAATTCTAGTCTTGTAAGTGATGATCATTGTTTAGAAAAAATAACAATTGATTTTACATGCATGAAATCAGGATATAATTTGTATTTTGATAAAGATTTCTTTTATTATTTGTTGAATAAAAACACTTAGAGAGTGTTCTTGGCTACAAGCTATAACATCTTTACATTATTCTTTTTACTAAGTTATATACTAACAATGCCATTGAGATTTCATGTTGATAGAGAGAAATTTTTATCTCATATTTTTCCAAAATCTGATATATACAGTGTTCACATAAAATTGTGAAAATCAATTAATGTCTCTTAGACTTTTGTCACTTTTACAAGCAGTGTAAGACATTATGCTGAGATCTCAGAATAAAAGCATAATGAAATCGCAATGGCATCATATGGGAAACAATCCAATCATTTTTTTTGTTCTAAAGTTGTGCACCCCCCCCCCTGCACATTAAGACCTGGATCCGCCCCTGATATTGGGAAAAAAGGCTAAATGCTCGAACGTCGGTGAGGACACCCCTGACGGGGATGAGATGGATTTCGCCGACGGCCCGTGTTGATACGGAGAAAACTACAGCTTTTACTTCATATTAAACGTTACCATTGAATATAAAAGCTTACTGCGTATGCATCGTAAAATTCCGTATTTCGTATGATTCAACTCAAATATAAAAAAAATATACGAAAAAAATCGAGATAACTGCAGAAACATATGGTCCCGACCCAGTACTGTTTCTTTTTGTCAAAGTGACGCTTAAATGCTGTAATGTTTCAAGATAAACTTACACAATTATTGTAAACTATGTTCTGTTGTATATGAGTGCAACTTGCCACCATAATACCACAAATGAATGCTTATTCCATCAAAACGCCAGTTTGTAAGGTAGACTCACTAGGGATCATAGGACTAAAAATTAAAGTGACGTCACTGGAATGTTCGGGATCAAATTATCAATTTAGAAATGATAATCAAAATTAATTTTTAGTTGTTTTCATACTAAATCCAACTCTCCGATTGGCAGATTCTTTTTCTTCATATACCATGAGTATGGCTGGAAAATCCGACGTAATCATGACTTCAAGACAGATACGTCTACGTTGCGTATTGATTTAGAAAAATAATAATCCATTGGAAAATCAAAAGAATCTTTCGTTTAAACGTACTTTATGTTATCAAGTAGCCAGAAAAATTAAGCATTAATATAACTACAACAATGTATTTTTTAACTTCATAGGATTATAAAATAAATCTTGTTTGCAAACTTTTGTGAGAATTCGTTAAGGAATGTATCTGAAGGTGATCCATAAACAAAATAGAATACATCACCAATCAAATATGGCCGCTATGGCCTCATTTCCAGTTTCCAATTTATGTCAATTTCTCCTTAATAGCTTGACGAATTTCTTTCAATTTTGGATATGATATGTAGAATAAAAAATTGAAACTTCCGGTTGGAAATAAGGATCAAAGTTCAAACGTGCAATTTTTAGTAAAAAAAAATCATTAAAAAATCTATTTCAAGTTCTGGAAGGCCAAGAAACCTAATATTAGGCATGCTGCATGCTGACATCATTGCCTAGCAAGTTTGATAATATTAATGACCTTGACCAATATTTAAGGTCACAAGGGCCAAAAACCTTAAATCTTAAAGTGACTTCTTCTCGGTAATGGCTTTCGTTTTTTTGATAAATTATGCAGAATAAAAAATGAAACAATTAACTCCCATACTTCTTTTTCTGTTAAAAGTGAAATTCCGGTTGAAATAAGGGTCAAAGTTCAAAAATGCAATTTTGGGACAAAATCATTCAAAAAGTCTTCTTTTTCAAGTTCTGCAAAGCCCAGAGACCTTATATTACGCATGTAACATGCTGACGTAAATGCCTACCAAGTTTCATAAAAGTTCTGGAAGGCTTCGACACCTAATATTAGGCACGAATGATACTGACATACATGACTACCCACTTTGTTAGTGTGATTGACCTTGACCTATACCCCAGGTCACTGGTGCTGACAATCCTAAAATCTTCTATTGACTTCTTGTGAAGTTCTGAAAGGCCTAAAACCTGAAAATGGACTTGCAGCACGTTGAGACAAAACGCTACCAAGCTTGCTAAGTGAATGACTTTGACGGAATACCTTTTCGGTGAAAGGCCCGTCAATTTGTCCAGGTGATAATTCCTAGTCATTATTCTTCTTCTTCTGATTTTGTGAACGTTCGTTAAATGCTTGCCGGATTTCTTTCATTTTTGGATATGTTATGTAGAATGAAAATAAAAAAAAAAAACTTCAACACCACTTTTCTGTGAAACGTCAACTTAAAATAAGGGTCAAAGTTCAAAAGTGCAATTTTTTCGACAAAATTATTAAAAAATCTTTTAAAAATCTAGAAAGCCTAGATACCTAATATTAGGCATGTAGCATGCTGGCATAAATGCCTACCAAAGTTTGTAAATATGATTGACCTTGATTTAAATTCAAGGTCACAGGGGCCAAACAATCTTAAATTTGCAAATTACTTCTTCTGAAGTTCTGGAAGGCCTAGAGACGTAATATTAGGCCTGAAGGAAGCTGAAATAAATGACTGCCAAGTTAAATTGGACTTGAAGCACGTTGAGACAAAGCACAACCAAGCTTGTTAATGTGAATAACCTTGAATGCCTTTTAGGTGAACAGCCCGTCAAATTGTCCAGTGACTATTTCTAGATTTTTTTTTTGTAAATCTATATCCGCAACTCTATATTCAGTCAATGCGGAATGTTTGAAGTAACATCTTGCTTTATAACTAACAAATTCAAAATATTTTATCTTTTTATATCTTAATGACTTTTAGAGTTTTGTAAGTTTTAGTCTAACCGCTTGGCTTTAGGTTTACTTGTCAGTTATCATAACAAAGTTTCCCGAGAACGTAAATTCTTGCTGTTTGCCAATCACGCGAAATTTTATTTCGTCTACATTGTACAAATATAATCTGAGTATCTAAACACCAATTTCACATTGATGTGATGCTGGTCAAACTATAATTTAGGAAATGAATACATTAAAATTCTTGAAACTAATGTTTTCTCATCTATAACACAATTTCTTCCAACATAGTCACTACGTCATAGCTAGTCAAACCACGTCAAATTCATTCATAAAAATGAAAAACACAATGATGGAGGTCACTCTGACAAAATCATGTGTCATATTGGATTTCACGGTGTTTCTTGAAAACAAAGTGTGTGCTATAAAAACGAAGATGTGCAAGTATATCAAAAGGACTATGAAACGTTTGCTCGTAACATTTTAGTTTCTAGATGACCTCGTCATCATGGCCGGTTTATGCTACTTGTGTTGTAGTCTCCGTGATTAAATATTCATGAATCCTAGTATTGACTAGTGCTCAGTTGGACGCATGTATAGCAAACAGTTTAAAGGAATTGGATAAATTGGTTTCCTATCAGGTGAGTAGAGTAATCTGCAGCTTGTTTCTTAAATCATATTGGCTGGGTTTTATCTGTACTGTACCGCGGGCTTAAACTTAGTCGGGCGAACCCGTGGATGATCGAACGCAATGTGTATATTATACAAGTATCGACCTATTTTCAGGTGGATACGGTGAGTTTTCAACCCGAGTAAATGATATATCCCGAGGCCGGAGGCCGAGGATTATATCATTTTCTAGACTTTACCACAATAAAAAGGATGATATTTGCAAAATATTATTTTTTTTTTCTTTTTTTACAAAAGTAGTTTATCCATTACATGTAATATATGGTAAAATATTCAAATTGCTTCTTGCTAGACTGGTAGAACCGGTATATTTTATCGCTGTATCAACTGCCCGTCTGGCATTCTTGAACGTTTCCATGAATTGAAGTTTGCAGTTGATCATCGTTGATCGCAGTAAACTTAAGCTTGCTACCGTCCGCCATATGTGTTGCTGACTATAATGTGGATGTCACAATGGATTATTCCGACGTCATTGAACTAGGAAACTCCCGTTACGCTATATTTGGGTACGACTCGACGTCAAAAGTGATTATGACGTCACATATAAAGGGTGTTTTCCTCGATCTTTTTGACAAAGGTTACTGGACTCGCGAGATGTATTGGACTGAGTCCAGTAACCTCGCGTGCTTTTCACCGCCGATCTAGGGGTTGATATCGCAGTTAATGAATACTTTTTAGAAACGTATTGGCCAATCAAAATACAGCAAATTACCAGTCATATAATAATGATTGATATACAGTATCCAGAATTCACGGGAAAGCCTGTATTAAGCTATGTTGATAAAACACATACAACCTACTCCTAAGATATAAGCATGGTATTTTAAGAATGCATTTTAAATACAGGTGCTGTGTTCTTCATTATTTATTTCATGCTTCGACTGCATAGGGGATTTCCATAAAATGCGTGTTTTGTGTGAAAAGGGTAATCCCCTTTGCAAGTAGTTCCGGCTAGTAGGGTGATATAAGTTCTTGTTAATATCTTGCATTTTTCTTCTTATGTAAATATCGTGATTTTTTCGTATATTTTGGGTTTCAGTTGAATCATACGAAATACGAAATTTTACAATGCATACGCAGTAAGCTCGATCGAAAGATGTAATCTAAAAACAAATAGTTTTGTACAATTTCTCACAGCATAAAACTTTGATATTCAAAGGTAACGTTTAATATGAAATAAAAGCTGTTGTTTTCTCTGTATCAACACGGGCGAAATCCAACTCATCCCCCTCAGGAGTGTCTTCACCGACGTTCGAGCCATATCGGCATTTTCTAAATATTTCATGCAAACATGCCAATTCAAACTATTCACCAAATCTGGGTGAGGGCTACATGTACATGTAGCTATAACTACAAAATATACTTTACATCTTACAGTACAAGTTTTATTTTGGTGTCGACACGGAAAGACGAGATGAATCGGGCAAATAAACCTCGTCATACTCATCTTATCGCACAAACGATACCAACATCGATATTGATTACAGCAAAATAAAAAATGTCTAACGTTGAAAATATGGGTTTGTATATTCAATTGTTTGCATAAAACAACAGTCTGGACATTAAAACAAATCATTTATTTCATCAAGACAAATAATAATTTGCAAATTCCATTTACACCGCCAGCAAGGAGACGTCTAGGCCTATAGCTACCCAAGATGCACTCGATCGTGGTATGATATAATGTGTTTTTCATCGATTATTTGATCCAGATATATCTGTCTTCGACAGTTATATTTTAGAACTATGGATATGTGGAAGGAAACGTGTACAAGATAAAAACAACCCATCTCAACTACTATTCGGTGACCGTAAAATGTAATATTGGTCACCTCAACCCAAGTACAGGGGCAGGCACGTTATTCATTTATGTAAAATACAGTAGTTGCCATGTACATCATGTCCACATAATCGAAAAATAAAATATTACATTATGTAAATATCGGTTAGCTTGTAAGAATAATAATAATAAGAATAAGAAACTTAACGAAAACAATAGGTCTTTTCGGTGAAAAGCCCTTATAATAATAAATGAGAAACTTAACGAAAACAATAGGTCTTTTCGGTGAAAGGCCATTATAATAAAAAATAAGAAACTTAACGGAAACAATAGGTCTTTTCGGTCAAAAGCCCTTATAATGAAAATAAGAAACTGAACGAAAACAATAGGTCTTTTAGGTGAAAAAGCCCTTATAATAAAAAAACAAAAATCTAACGAAAACAATAGGTCTTTTCGGTGGAAAGCCCTTATAATAAAAATGAGAAACTTAAAACGAAAACAATAGGTTAAAAGCCCTGAAAACATTGTCAACATACCAGCTATTTATTTATAAAGATCTCAACGGTACATGTAGTCATACACAAATTTATCAATGGAACCTAGTTTTCTCTTACCTGCAGCCTGTTATATTCCTGTGAAGAAAGGAAATTGAATTAGGTTTCATTTATACTTTTAAATAAGTGTAGATATTTTCAACTTTCAAAACGAATATTCAAATAATATTATTTATTGTTTTTCACATAGATATATGCATTGATATATCCAGTTGAGCAACTAGAACATTGAGTCAATAATTATCCTTTTAAATTTATCTTTTGATTCTTACCGTAACTTATGATTATAAAGGGCGTTACTCGTAAAAAGATATTACAGTGAGACGAGGAATATGTCATTCACACAGAAAATGGTGTAGTTACTTTTGCACATTTATTAATCTAATTCTGAATTACTTACACCAAACCAGATGCCCGGAATTTGAATGCTCTCTCTTACGCAAGCAGAACGCCAAACGCGGCGCCTGCCAGCATTGCTGTGTGCAATGGCCACATACTCCAGCGGCAAGTTGCACGGCGCGTTTTTACTACGCCCAGCTCCAGCTTGAGCGCCTACGACTGTAGATAACACAAACACCGCCGCATTCCCTTTCGGTTGGAGTGTTTACGTAGATGAAATATATCTCCGCAGTTTATTTCTTGATACACATTAATATCATATCATTGGCGAAGTACAGAATAAACCATAAATATCCTATTTCATCACTTAATTCCCCAGATTCTTCAGTGATTTCGCAAATGTTATATGTTTGCAATGTCACTCACTGCGATATGGCCTGGAGTCGTGATATTCATTGGCTTGAAAATCCATTTTGATTCATGGCTGAACGCTTACGCTAGACAATGACGTGGCGTCATGACAAAAAAGCGGCCCACAAGATTTTGATGTTGATGTTATTAAAATATAGTTTGATGTAGTTATGCAGAACTCAAAAACATCTGGTGTTCATCTCAAATGCTATTTTTATGAATGCTCGCAAAAATAAAAACTGCTTAGACTCATCTCATAAAATCTCATATGAAAAGGTTCTATATTTAATCTGCTGATGACGCCATGATGAAAATGAACACAGAAAAGTCTTCAGAATCGAATTTAACGGAAATTCTACAACAGCAATGGAATTACAGAGTGCATAAGGCTGATAGAATGACGGTCTCTAGGACTCTGGAACAAAAAAAAAAAAAATAAAAAAAAAAAAAAAAAACAACAAAAAACAGCCTTGGATAAATCACTATGCGAATAAATACGGCTATGAGGTTTTTCTACATGACAGCCAGAAACCATCGAGCATTAAACAGAAGACGATTTAAAAGAAATTTAACACACACACCACCAAGTGTACCCAATGTTGGAATGTCTACCCATCACCATCCTATTAGGACATGGGCTAGGAGGGTCCCACATGCATCAAACCCAAACCTCCGAACCAATATTTTTCTTAACCCTTATGACCCACTGATCAAAAATCAAAATGTTTAACATTGCATAAGTTTGGGATGAACTTTCCGGTTATGACGTCATTATGATGGCCGCCTTCTCGAATTTCACAAAAAATGAAAAATAGTCATAACATTGACATTTTTCAACCGAAGTAGACAAATGAGGTATCACAATGATCAAAATAGAACAACAAATACATATCAGGACATTGGTTTTCGTTGTTGACCCGCTGATCAAAAAATCAAAAATGTTAACATTGCATAAGTTTTGGATATAAACTTCCGGTTATGACGTCAATATGAATGGCCGCCTTCTCGAATTTCACAAAAAATGAAAAATAGTCATAACATTGACATTTTTTCAACCGAAGTAGGAAAATGAGGTATCACAATGATCAAAATAGAACAACAAAATACATATATCAGGACATTGGTTTTTCATTGTTGATTTTACTGATTGATAAGAGATCAAATAACCTATAACGATTAATAATTTGTTGTTGGGAAACATTTTTGCTGCGCTCAATTATCATTTTTTGTACAGTCTCAGATTCTAAACAAAGGCGGCGGAAACAAAAAGAAAGTATTGCAAGTAAGACAGAAAAAAACTGTTTTTCAAAAGTCAAAAGTATTCAATGTATCCAAAAGAAAATTATACAAAGATGAAATAAGTTTATTGGCAAAGGGTCTAACGTTTTGTCCAACTCCGACCAAATGCAATAATGAGGAACTTACGACAGATATTGTAAAACTTTGCAGAAAACTTTGTGATAACTTTTGTGATGAAGAAGGCAAGAGCTGCGTGATTGAAACAGGTAATTTAGTTTATAACAAATCAGACTACAAAACCGCCTAAGAGTTCAGGTAAATATCAAGAAAATGTTATTGATTGTTTAAAGAAAATTCCATTTAGAAAAAAAAAGCCAGAAACAAATCAAAAGCAATTTGATTTACAAACAGAGATATGCAATTGATTCTTTGCAAAAATATTCTTCTATTATTTATTAAAGAGGCGGATTAACAAGTAGTGCAGTAGTTGTGATGGACAAAAATTTTTTATTGTGAACATGTACTTAGATATGTTAAATGATACCAGATTTTTACGATACAATACAATACAATATTATTTTATTTAACCGTCACGCATCTAAGAAGCACTAGTACAATAAAAATTCATCACATACAAGTTTTAAAGGGTTTATGAGACACTAAAATTAGTAAAATTGATATGGCGATACTTTTACATATTATCACATGTACTATAAATATGGTGTTATTATAATTAGTATTATACATGTACAGCTAGCTATATTGACCGCCTCATGTTAACTGTATATATTTACTGCATATCAAGATTTCTAACATATGCTATGATGCGCTGTATGTACTAAAGAACAATAGTTAGCGATTACTAACCAGCTTGAGAAATAAAATTGAATAAATGTCAATATTATATAATAACCATAAGAAGATCATAGTATAAAACATCCATTGCATACAACTTTAAAAGATTTATGGTATCCAGCCGTACTCGGCTTATTTCCTTTGAGACACTAAAAGTAGGATTAAAATTTCATATGCAAATATTTTACATATTATCACAATATCTTAATCATAATTTTCATAAGGATATTTTTAGTGACCGCATCGAGCTCACTCTCATATTACTGCATAGTAAAATTTTAACATCAAATACTATGGTTCACCTGTATGTACTAAAAAAATCAATGATTAGCCATACTAAACCAACTTGTGTAATAAGTCTGAACAAATATCATGTTTATTAAATTATCATAAAGAAATGAATACCCCTATCTATAGATAACCTGTTATTAACATTGCAAATAGCTCAATCTATAAAGAAACCGCCCTACCCTTCTCAATAAGTATATAATGATTTAGCTAAAATATACTGGAGTTCATCTGTCTGTAGAATATGATAGTATTTGTATCTTGGCACTCAAGAGAATAGAACTCCGACGATATTGAACACGCGTGTTTAAATAAATTTGAACGAATGTCACTATACATAACAACAAGAGACGATTTTGATACAGAAACTCGAAAAAAATTATCAATGATACTTATACAAAGATATGATAATTCTTGCATGGAAAAGAGACTTTGTACAATAAAACTAGTTTTTTATATGGATCTTACTAAAATCCATAAAAAGTGGTATAATAGGAAAAGCTATCGAAGAACAGAAGAAATTTAGACTATAGTTGGTGGACTCGGCAGACTCAACACAATTGTTAAACATGTTTCTTTCGACGTGGTGAGTCTTTATACTAATATTCTCATGACCTAGGTATTGAGGGGGGGAGGCGGTTAAATATTGTTGAAAACAACTGTAATAATCGGAGCAATTGTTATAAATAAGAGCCTCGTACATGAAATTTTTAATGTACAATTCATTATAAGTTTTAACTTTTTACAGTCTGTTGATAACATCACATGTTTTGCAACACTTTTGCATATTTAATGAACAAAAAGTATCTTGAGATTTTGAATCAAATTTTGATACACAAATAAAATACGTTAAAGGTTTTTAGGTTGACGTTATTCTGTTTGTAGACAATATCGATTTCTATTCTGTCTCTATTTGGTCATGTTATCTTCTCAAACGTTTACAATTGGAAAAATAGTTGTAGTTATTAGGATTGAAAGTACTGACAAAAGGTATTATATTGCTCGATTGCACTTTGTTTTCCTTAAATGAATAGGTCCTTCTTTCTTTGCTCTTTCAACTCCGCAATCTATAACTTTTTGTGGATAATGCTGTTTGCTCAGACAAAGAAAAATGCTATATAAGCGTTTAGCTAAAAATAGTTATATCACGTACGATTGCAATAAGACGGGACGCTAAATTAAAGGGATAGATATATTTGCAATCAAAACATAAACTTTAAAAGGGTGGATATAACAACAGTGGCAGATAATAATCAGGGAATAATCGAGGATGGTAATAATAATATCAATTTTGTTGTCAAGCATATTCTCTATAACTCCAAATACGAATTTTCATAACATACACTTCACGGACAAAACTCTACATAAGCATTGTGGCGTTTCAAATAAGAAGCAAAGGTTTGAGCAGCATTCTTCAAGCTAAGTTAAATAACATGCATTTGAAATTAAAAAATAAATAAATATTGGAATATTGTTAGTGAGACATCTTCTAGCAGCAGCCACTTTTCTGTTTGTTCTGCTTAGTTATTTTGCACTGGCCAACCCCCCATATAAAGCACGGGACTTGACACACATGCGCGTCATTCTAAACATTACTGTACACACACTGGTGAACGTAATATATATTACGGTCATCAAAGATTGATGCCGGTGAAATCAGTAAGTTTCGGTTTTTTTGGCTGATTTTGATGGTTTTCGATGACGTTGAAAGTTTTCTATTGCTCTTCGAAGGAAGAGTTTAACCTACTGTATCTGAAAATCATATCGGTTTACACTGAAAGTGAATACTTTTCGACGGCAAATATATAATAATGTATATTTTTGCGCCTTGCCTGCCTGTAGATCATTGATAGAAATAAGAATACATATAGGAAAAAAATAATCGAACTTCCTCTTCAGAATAAAAATAACTCGATCGAGTGTAATTCTTACCAAATATAAGAGTAGCGTTTGAAAGAATCCTATCTTATATAAGCATGGCTTTGTAGGTTTAATTTAGGACGAAGATCCAAAACTGTTTCAAATTATATCAAAATGTTATCGTCAATTTAATTCAATATATTTAAGAAAGCATCAACTTACCCCGTACTTCTTTCCAAGCGCAATAAGCACCGTACAGAATGGCTGGCTACTATTACGGCACCGGGCTGCTTTGTATTTTGGACTGCCTATGAGTTCCTTTGCCACATGTTCACAAATGCGCCGGATAAACGGTTTTTTTTGGTCACTTCTTTTTTTCCAACCGTCACCCCATGCTTTGTAATCAATTCTACAGTTACGCAGACTGTAAGGTATTAAAAGTATACATTGTCATTTGGTGTCTAAGATTCTTAAGCGGAAGAAAGTATAATTTAGCTATTCTGGATACTTTTTTCATGAATAAATTATTAAGATAGGAAATTTGAATTCCAAAAATGGCTATCACGAAATCAAGTAAAGTTAATTAGTGAAATTAATTAGAATAATCCGAAAAATACACCTCAATTTGCTGGTTCTTGATACTCGACTCTACACTTCTGCGGAATGTATACATGTATGGAGATATAATTTCTCTGTGTTGTTATAATGATTATAATGGGGGGTTAGAGTGTCCTTGATCTTCTAAATAATGTTTCCGAAAGTAAAGTTAGGATTACAAAAACAAAGAACTGTGTTTTCTAAAACGAGAAGTATCGCTGCATAACGAATATTTTTAAAGATTAAATGGAGTATGAAGAATAATGTTTCATGATCAATCCCAGGTATTATTAAGATTTGTCAGAAAAAAATTGTTTGCATTTTTATACTATAAACCATATATACAGGGTGTCCCAAAAAACATGTCCCGAGTTTGACGCTTTATAAAAAGGTTTTGATAGACGAAGGAATTTGATCTATATATCCCATTAGAAAGGTAGTGAGTTGTTCTGTACAACGATATATAACAACCCGGACAAATATCTTTTTGTTTTTACTTACATTGAAAATCGAAAGAAAGAAAAGTCATATTTAGCTAAATTTGCGATTTGTTCAGAAAATCAATAACTTTCAGTTTAAAGAATAGGGGCGCAAGGTGTCCGCCTTCTTATTTTTCGATGACATGATGAATTATGTCCCTGAAATTCCTCACCACCTCACAATTCTGTAAATCTGCTTCCTGGAGATGGACGCATACCTGGGTGACATTTTCATAACATTTCATTTACTAAAGAAGGGGATTTTCCGACCGCATTGTAGATTTTAATAACTGCAGCCTGATTCTTCATGGTGCTAGAAAGTTATCAAAATGTGACATCATCGATGATGTCATCATTTTCTATTATGACCTCATCATTTACATAATGACAATGTAATCTGTACATTTTTACCCACGCTAAGTTAAATTTGGATACTGCTGCTTTCCAAAATTATTTTGAATTTTCAAAAAAAGTTTAGTATTGCAAAATTTATTACACGTCAAAGTCGGGGACATGCTTTTTGGGACACCCTGTATATAATAAAAAAAACCATTGGTAATCAGCTGAATTATTTGTCAGTATAAAAATATATGACACGTATACTTTTAAACACAAGCATTGACTGATTTAACCACTTTGAGGGGTTTTTAGTTTGTCACTTGAATAAAAATAAGTAGTAAATTCCGTCACTGTGGGCTTTAATAGCTTTAATTACGATTAGCCATCACTAGTATTTAATGTAATATGTTTTTAGTATTATTCTTACCCACTGAGCGTGGTCTGCAACTCAATGTCATTGTCCGCCATGCGCTCCAGCATAGGAGCAGCTCGTTTAGATAGGCTGTAATAAAGCGAAATCGTTTTAAGGCCTTTCGTAAGAATTAATTATGATATAAACTTCTTCATATCTACATCGAGTATTTAATTTACCAGTCACTGCAATTCATTTTATTAATAGTCGTTTAAAATGTTAACTATCGTTTCTTTTCGCTTTCAAACCATGACCAATTCTGGTTAATTAACCTTACATACATAAAAGTATCAATTACAGTAAAGGGAAGTCACTCTGATTATGAAGCGGTATTAAGTTGGACCATTTTGAAGCCACCTAGTGGTACAAACGAAATATTTTGTTGAATGTTAAGAAGAATGAACATAGTTTCAATAGCTTGTATTAAGACAAACATAATAAATAAATATATATATTGTATAATTATATGAAACTGTAAAACAATTTACATTGTTGACTGAGTTTAAGGTCAACATGTGTTATATTTGAGCTAGAGGACCAGACTGTTGCATGAGGCCGACAACAGTTCGGTAAGAGATTGAATAATTATATAAAACATGTGACTAATGGATTGTGACGTTAGTAACATGTTACTTATGACTTGTTACGCCATTGACGTCAAGATGACGTAAGCAGACAATATGTCAATGTTGCCGTTGAAATATTTAAATATTGGACTCGTTTTACTATAGAATAATTATCGGTAACACAAAGTAAAGATTACATATTGCATATGTCCATATCTCATAGCACGCATGTAAGCAAAAGGACTTGAACTAGGGACAAGCATTATGTACATGAAGCAGATAAGAAATAGTAGTAGTATAAAACAACCATTTGCTGAAGTAGTATTGTCTTTTTTGCGGGCTACCCAGTGTGTACGTGAAATATTTGCATGAACATACTCAAAAGCCAGCCGCATGCATTGTATAATGTACTTTTTAAAGCATCTGATTTTCTCTATGCTCAAATATATTTCAGATGTCATAATTTTTCTCAAAAACTACCATTTTCCAAACACTCACATAGCTTGAGATTGTTGTTAAGCACCATTGACGATCTTGACAGAACCTGCTTAAGATGGTATATCATAAGGACTGAGGAAACAGGGTTAAATAGATCACATTCATTACTGATATCATGTGTCAACTAAGTATACTTTAGGGTTTAAGCAGGCCTTTAACGTATATCTATTGTCATGAATGAAATTCAGACACCACCTGTCCAATACAGACATTTACAATCTTTCCACGTTGACGGAAAACATTTTTCAAGGTGCGATATCTCCGAAAACCACAATAATAATGCAACCAGCCATCCTGCATTCACTTAAGCTACCGTTTTGCAAACATACTTAAATGGGGATCGTTTTAAAAGACCCCTGGCCTATCCCCACATTATTCAAATTGACTTAGTTCTATTTTTTTAATCAACAGTGACCCATTGCAGTTGACCTTTTTTACCCAAAATCAAATCCCGAGCTGTATTTACCTAATTACTCGATATCGAGTTGCAACAATAATTCATCAATCCGTACTCAAGTTATCGTCTGGAAACCGAAACATCCGGACAAAAAGAATTCGGAGGACAGATCACTATTAGTTCCCTCTAGGGTTTTCAACGACATTGGGGTTATATCTTACCGTTCTCTACGACTGCAACTCTACATTCAACGAAATGTAGGTAATAACAAACTCATTTTGCTGGTCATTCAGCTTATTGTCCTAGTAAATTAATCAATAACTTTGGCGAAATCGCAAACTCTACGTAGCAGTTACGTGGTTCAACAAATGTTCTGTTTTCATTCACAAAACGCTGAACATTATATTATTCATACAGAACTCATTATGATAATGAATTGACATTAAGTTAACTTAAAATTGGTTTTGCTCTATGCGCTTCTATTTATATAACGAACTACTTGTTATATGTAGAACAATTTGAATACATCAATTTACGTTGTAATTATGCGTTGCAAATCAAAATTAAAATTCGGGAATTATATTTGAAAAAAAGGAATGTTGACATTCGGTTGTATTAGCGGATATCGAACAACAGTACACATGCTATTACTGATTGATTCAACAGCTGGTAATTCTACACAATGTCGACCCTTCGCCATGGACAGTGGATCTTCAGGTCCCGTCAAACTGGAAGAGTATACAAGACAAGCTACAAGGTATTTTTGTCGAGTTTTTAGAACAATACAAAGTTTCAAGAGCATGGATTTGACAAACATAATACAGAAAACTGTACAACAACAACGTAATACATATAAGCATATATCATGCACAACATGCATTTACAGGCAAAAGGACATAAAACAAGGGACAAACTATACATGTAACAAAAACCCTATGATACAAATACAATATTATTATGTAAATAACCTTAATCATATGTACATGAAGCACATGAAATATATAATAATAATACACATTAAGACTTGTTCTCCTACCTTTCGAGAGCACCATAATGCAAGAGGAACTAGTGACTGTAATCTGTAAAAAATTTTTATTATTATTCAATTTCTTACTGATAAATTTAGATGTCATGTCATTCAAAATTCTCAACGATATAACAGGCCAAACAGTAATTCTTCAAAAAAATTCAGTTAATTGTTCATTGTAAAGAAGTGTAAATATTAAAAAAAAAACTTGAAACGCGTCTTTATTGTAATCTTCTCTATTTTATTATTTTACATTTTGTTATAAGTAACCTTAGATAAAACCAAGAAATTTGTGAATTCACATTCTATTGTATTTTAGATAAAATAAGTTTCTTAACTCTTGAAATTAAAACATATCAGTTTTATAAACGTATTAGCCCAAATTTGAATAGGGAAAGTAATAAAAAATGCAAATAATCCGTATGTCGTGTCAGCAATTGCCGAAACACCGCAAAACCAATAACAATTTTCAGTTACTCAGCTGACGATTTGATTTGTTTATTTGGCTTGTTTAAGTTTTATATCCTATTAACATTAAGGGCCATGTAAGGAGGTGTCAGATTTGATGGTGGAGGGAAACTGGAGTATCCGGAAAAAAAACCTACCGATCAGCGGTCAGTACATGTGTAAGTTGTGTGATACGTATATAAGTATACGAAGAGTTGCGTTGGTTATACCTGAATTACTCGTAAACTATTGTGTAAGCTACTTGTATCATTGATGTGACATACTTTTTCGTTCATTGTTCGAACAAGGTTGATCATTGCTTATGTGGGAAACGATAAAAACTGCTTACTGTCCTTTACAAAGAGAGCGATGCATGGATACTATATTCACCATCTCCGCACATAAATGAGAAATCTGCCGTTTGTGAATATATAAATCTATAACCAAACAACCGAAGAGATATTCGTATCACGAAAATAAACACTCCCAAATATATCTGTGTTTAAAGTAAGCGATATGTCGAGTATATCCTACGCTGTTTAATCATTATATAGCCGCTAAAAGAACACATAATGTTACAACTTCGAGAAACTATGAATTTAGTATGACTGAATGGAGAATTGTGTTGACTGGGTTTGCTACATTTTACAACATTGACTAGAAAAGAATAATGAGAGTCCATGCATGTTCTTCTAGATATGGGCTTTCAATATATTTAATCAACTCTTCGACATATATTCCAAGAAGGAGATGAAAATAATTTGACACGTCTATGATACAAATAGGGAATACATAACGAGTGTTGTATAGATATGCTTCTTACCTGACACGCTTATCTTTTTGTTTTATGTAACAAATGTTTTAGCGAACTCTGTAGCTACAAAGAGTTGGACTTGTAATGCATGAGCTTGAGTGCTCGAAACTATTTTGCTGTACAAAACATTGTGGTACATTTGCAGGGGATTCCACATTAATACGGGTTTCTTTCCCATCCTTTTTTATACAAATATGAAAACAAGAACATTAACAAGCTTATTCCGTATTTGCATATTACAGAGTTATCTGTCCTTGCGGAGTAAGGTATTGATTATGACGTCATGTGTTTGCTGAGTGCGTAATGTCATACTTTTCGGATTAAAACGGCGTGAATTGCGCTCACAAAATAATGACGTAACAAATCGATACCTACCCGTAAGGGAGAAACTCTGTAATATGCAAGACGGGAATATCAACCTACGATAATTAACCTCTAAGTACATACCACAGTTTGGTCTTTTATAGCATTGTTTTATTTTTTTCAAGCACAGGACGGGATCGGATAAAACTAATATGCGTAACGTTGTTATTCAATATATCATTTAAAAGAGTAGTTTGAATCGTAAAGTGATTAAAAAACACATTATAACTTAAGAAATAATCTTCAACTGAGTAACCGAAACGGCATCTGAAAAATGCAAAGTACTATACACTCACTCATCCATGATGATTCGATTACGGTTATTTCTTGAGGGCCTTATCAACAACTTGAAAAATTCTGAAAATAAACAAAATGAAAAAAGAAAATTCAAATGATAATATGGTTTGAAATAATATTCGACTCTGCTATACAGTAATGTAGTTTTCTAAAACTTTTATTTACATTATATATATATTTTATTGATATAAAAATATATTGTAGTAGATCGATTATGTTTACTTAGTACACTGTGATCCAATACTAATATTCTTTTATTCATAAATCCACGAGTTAACTTTATAAGACTGCTTGAAGCCTCGGATGTTACAACATTTTTTGACATTCGGATAAAATATCCTTATCCATCTTTCATATCTACATATGAAAGAGTATTTTTATTTCATACTCTGACATTTTATTGCAATTTTACATCTATGATGCCCTGCCAGTTTGAAAACAATCAGATAATAAACGAGGACTGCAATTCAATTTTGCATACAGAAAAATTTGCATGATATTTTAATGCAATTCCAATTGTTTGTTTCTTACCATCTACATGTAGTTTAAGAAAAAAAGAAATTTCACCGAGGTAACAGTAACTTTATTGACGCCGTGACGTCACGGCTATATTGCATGGGTAGTTTATACTCCTTTATCCCAATATTGGGGATCACAAAAATATGCAATCACTGGAGAACACTGGCACACCAATTATAGTATGTTCTGATATGGTACTTATTTACAGGTAGACGTCACTATTGGTATGGCTCAAAGAAGTAATATCAACGTCTTCCAAATAACATAATATTTGTTATACATCTGATGTTCATAACCCAAATTAAAGTTTACAATTTCATTTTATTATCTTATTCAAGATAAAAATGCTAAATGAATATCTATGAATGTGATCTGAGTATACTGTAAAGACACATTGACATGAAAGTATTGCTTGCATTCAATGATTATACATAAAACATATGAAAATAAGCTTACTAGGCATTGATTGAATACCATAATTTTATTGCAATTTTTACAACTATGATGTGCCCGCCATTTTGAAATCAGTTAACAGAAAAGAAAAAGAGTGAAAAAAACGCGACTTCAATTCAATCTCCATATATAAAATTGCGTGATATTTTCAAGGCAAAATCCAGTTGTCTGTATATTTTTTAGTAAAACCAGCCTCGTTTCTAAAAAACTGATTGGGAATTTCACCAAGAAAGAACTACCATCAGTTCAAATGCAAATAAATTCAAAGGGATGATTGGTGACTTTGATAGATCCGCTGCTCAGCATGTATTTTCGGATAGTTGGCCAATCAGAATATAACAATTTTTAACAATTCGATTGAGAAGATAATCAAATAAACATATTTCATTAAAAACTTATTACATATATATCTAATAGTATATCAGTCTGATCACTATCAAATGTATTTTCGAAAATAATTTATCATAATGCATTGGAAAATAAGGGCATTTATTTGAATAATCTTGGTTACCCTTCATCCTAGCATGAGACAGACATAATACTGTACCCTGGCATGAATGAAAAGTTTACATATGGCGGAAGACGGATGGCGGACGGCGCACGACGATCGACGAACGAAGCATGGTGACATTATGTCACCCTGACTCTTCAGGGCAGATGACCTAAAATGGCGAACGTTATAAAATTCTAAGGATGACGATCTAAACCTGGAAATGTCTGACGATGACCTTCGGCTCAAGCACTATTCCATCCCTCGACAATATTATCTGGCAAGACGCCCTTTCAGCCAGATCATAATGGGACAGATCACTTAATCAACCCACCATTAATGGAAACAAATATATTTGAAGTGAATTTAGCAAAACACACGTGAATCTAGAAAAAGTATACTTACTTACAGTCGTATTTTGATATTTCAGTGAATTTTGTTTCCTCTCAGGTAAAGATTTTTGCAATTCGAAGTTAATGATAACGACACGCCAAATGCTATAGTCGCTGCTTATTGGTATTATGTCATATCGAATATTTAAATCTGGCATGCATATTTTTTTGCCTTGACTGTATGGAAAAAATACATAAATAATGCGACATGAAGTCTTGAATTGGTTGCCAAGGACCAATACAGAGCCAACATACAACGCATATAAAGGTTTAAATCAAAAGTTCATTAATATTTTTGTCGATGTATAGGTCTTCTAAAAAGCATAAGTACATTTAACTACACTATCCTGTCGACACTTAAATCAAATCCAGTAGGCTACTGCCTATAGGATAAACACCACTCTGGTTCTAGGTCATGGTAAAAACCCATATACCAAGTTTATTAGGAAAGAAAACGTGCACGACCAAATCAGGATATGTCACTAGAGCCCTTCCATTCTAACTATAGTTAATTTTAAACATATAATATGAATTAACAATGGATCTTGGCCCCCATCAAAGAATGATCTGTGTCTGACAATTGTGAAGAGGGATCTTTACGTTAAAAGGCAATATCAAGTAAATACACACAACTCTAGCATGTAACATATTAATCAACAATCATTGAATCAAAAAAAAAAAAAAAAAAATAGGAGTAGGAAAAATAGGTACCACTGATCAAGAACGTTTGAAAAGGCATTATGTTACTTCAATACTGATTAAAATACAGAATCCTTATAACCACTCCGTTATATAAAGATCTGACAATATCCCATAGGAGGTCTACGTCCAGATGACCTTTGTTACCACGTGGTCTTCATATAGGATACATTTTCTACACCTGTCACATCTATTGAAAAACGATATTTCAGTGCCCGGTCCCAGTATGCTTAAACGAGATGATACGTAAACCCAAAATAAATTCTGACAGATTTTTTTTCAAACTATTTCGTTCCTGAAATTAACTGTCAAAATTTTGCAAAGTAGCAATTTTGAGTGGCCATTTCCAAAGGTCACTGGACATGACCCCTAAGGGATTTTTCTTCAGATCCCTTATCAAACGTTGTGATAATATGGATCTGTATTTTTAATCAGATTGATGTTACAACTCAAATTGCAGATATAATCACAAAAGGCCAAATGGCAATCTTCGTGTTTTGGGCTGTATTATTTTTAATATATATCCTACCTGACTGCACTGGTTAGCCGACACCCCTAACTGATAAAGATAACTGGCCCTGTGTAAACATATAAGAAGAATTAAGATATTAAGTGATAGAAGCTGTATAACCCACAAATTAACCCTCTTGCGTAAATTGACGTTAGAATTCTTTAATTTAATTTCCGAACCTTAATAACGATTACATTTTTCTATGTTTTGTGTTAAGTACCGTTATTTCAGTGATCAGTTGACATGTGATCCAATTATAAAGAATACTGATTTTTTGCATAGGTTCTTACATGTAAATTGTAAATAAAGTTCTTAATAATCTTATCATGTCACTGAAAGCACATTCTTAAAATTACGACGCTTAAGGATGCAGAACATTGCAATGGGCGAGAATATGCGAATTACTTAAAATAAAGAAACAAGACGATTTTTTAGTACTTTGGTGGTTAGTTTAAAAGAAAAAAAAAATATGTTATTCGCAATAAGCTCTTCGATTAGGGGTAACCAGATAATGATGTTTTTGAAAAAACGTAGAACATTGTACGGAAAGTTGGCATTGCATTTTTCAACATCCTTCCTTACAAATCCAGCGCTCTCTCGCTATATCGACATGATTTATCCTTGTTAGACCCGTTGCGATCTTCCCTCCCCGTTCACAATACAGGGGAAGTTCAGATATTCCAGATATCTTCCCTGTGAATTTTATCACTACTGACATCACTTGACACAAAGAATTTGGTCTCACAGTCACCTATTGTAGTAGGAGCGAAAAAAATGCCAGACTGGGTGATACGAAAACATGACCTTCGGAACACTACTCTTTTATTATCTCGCGCTTGTTATGGAACTTTGCAAATCTTTGCCATGCTTTATGTAAGTTCATCGACTTAATCAGAACAATACATAATCAAAATAGGTTCTATTGAGTTTTGAATTTTCGACTTTATTTAGTTGGCTTTGTTGGTTGTAGAAACAATAAGAGGCGTCTGACGTCTTTTATTATGTGCATTACAAAACAATTGTTATCGTGTAATGTCATTATATAGAACTAATCAATATTACGCGCCTAACGAGGTGAGAAGATGAGATTTTAGCCTGGATGATCATAAATGTAAAAACCACTATTATAATCGTGTAAGAATGGGATAATATTCGTATGTCCAGAATGCTATTTAAGATAATGCAAATGACTTATTTTAAGTGAATTATTATTTAATTTAACAGTGCATTGTGTGAAGCAAGTATTTGTGGAAAGCACTTTGATAATTGTGATAGATCTATATACTTGGTTGTGAAATGGGAGGAGAAAATTGCAAGTGGCGTTCTAAGGTATAAACTGACGGCTATATAAAAATGACTTTTACATATCTTCTGTAATTTGTGTACATGTATACAATTGTAAAACTGTATATGAAATCTTTTTATATTAATTTGGTTTGTTAAGTTTAGTAGTGTAAGGGGGACGTGTCTACTGCCAGGTTTGTTCATTTTGGCGCAGGATTAATCGGTGGTATCAGGGGGAAAAAAAAACCACCGTCCAGCACTTCAGTATCAATATTATCGTACAATTTTCCACTTGGATATTCGAACTCGCGGACCAGAGGTGGAAGGCTTGTGGTATTATGTCGGGACATCTTAAACTAAAAGCCTATAACTAGTTTTCCACTGTTTCTCATATATATACATCAAAATACTGTTCTCTAAAAAACATCATTACTACAAGATTGAAAAAAAAACACTCTACAAATTCGATCTGTTCGTTAAATAGTTGTATAATTTGAAACTTGAGTTCGAGATCAGATTTTCCTTTTAGTTTATTTGTGTTTGTCTTACAGTTTCAGTGGTTACAATAAATTTTGGACTACATTGAAGACGGCATGAAGATTGTCAGCTAATTACAATGTAACTGTATCAACTCGGAATAACAAAACTGTTTGATAAATATTACTATATCATCACCTAAATCTTTTACAATCTTCAACCATTGTTATTTCGATCTTCAAAAAATGCTATAAACTCATTAAAGGAACTAAATCGTTAAAGGGACAATTCACTCAGGCTAATTCTTTTACATAACCAAAAAGCAAAAATATGGCATAAATGTATAGTTCTACATTTCTTATGAAATATATAACATAAAAAATTGACAAATTCCACGTGATTGATTAGTATTTTATTTGATACCGTTGTAATTACAAATCGTTGATCAATACGATTAAGCAGGTACAATATGTACGCTGTACCCATACCCAAAGTCACACACGTTAAACAAATGAACTACATAACCACTGAGTAGGTTATACATGACTTTTTAGGCAAGACAATTTACCTAATAAGGTAAACACACTGCTGTCTGAGCGATTTGAGCAGTTCTAGACAAAAGTTGCATTACTTTACGAGCAAGGGACAGGGTTCGGCATACAAGATGTTCGACCACAATGTGTAATGGCGGACAGCGAGCGAGTTTGAACATTTCACACGCATTTCGCCACCATGGGCTTTTCTGGCATATCACAGTAAAACCGACTGATCTAATTTCTATAAGAACTGGGTTTTTTTCCGATATATGTACAAATTTTATATTCTCTTAGACTATATTGTCCCTTTAAAAGATCATGTAATACAAGAAAAAAAGAATTATAGAAGTGAAAATAATTGTAACAGTTGTGTAGTTTGTGTTAATAACAAAATTTAAAAGTTTGTATAACCATTTTGTTCAAAATGATGAAAAACTGAAAATAAATAGAAACGACCTAGTCACTATTTCATATTATTATCTTTCGGCGAGTGTAAACAATCCCTATGTGCATGCGCGATGCGTGAGCATTCAAAACATCCGATCAAAGGAAATCTCATCTGTCTAATGGACATATCTGCTATCGACTGAAAACACAAATTTATCTACTACAGGTTCCTGATTACTGTGTTAAATCTAATAAACGTTGAAACGCATGCAGAAGTTTTGTGAAGGGTTTCTAAGTGTTAATGATCCTATACTGTACCGGTTTTTGCAGCCATAAAGAAGAGTTTTCATTTATGATATGGTTCTATACTTGCTTAGAAATTTCCATTATTTTATTTTTATTTGTCATGATATTAGGTACTTGTCCGCTAAACCTGCCGATATTATTAGGATTTTTAATTTTTTTTTGCCTCATATATAGAGTTTATAATAAGGAAAAAGTGGGGAAAACCTAGTAATATAGGCATGTTTAGCGGACTAAGTAAGTACGTGTAGTTCTTTTATCATTATATCAATATTTGACATTCCCTATACATTGTATATACTTAGTTATAATGTCTATCCGTCTAATGGGCATTCCCTATATATCTCTAGTTATGGTCTTTATCCGTCTAATTGACATTCCTTATATAGCCCTAGTTATAACATATATCCGTCTAATTCCCTATATATCCTTAGTTTTATGTCTATCCGTCTAATGGGCATTCCCTATATATCTCTAGTTATGGTCTTTATCCGTCTAATTGACATTCCTTATATAGCCCTAGTTATAACATATATCCGTCTAATTCCCTATATATCCTTAGTTTTATGTCTATCCGTCTACTGGACATTCCCTATATATACCTATTTATAGTCTCTATCCGTCTAATGGACATTCCCCTACATGTCACTAGTTATATAACCCTTTTCCATCTGATTCACTTAAAAAATCAGCCTAACTATATATCTAAATTTTATGTGTATTTTTATGTATTCAAAGCAAAAATATACCTTACATATACATTGTAGACCTATGTATATGTTTGCTTAATAATGTACATACACCTGTATTCATGTATAATATATACATAATTAATGGGTGAAAATACCTCTCACTTCTTGTCATATTTCCATCAAATACTCTAAAGCTTCATAGAACGTATGCTGTTTTACTTGGCAATGTAGATACAGGGGCGTAGTAAGCGGGGGTGGTGGGGGTGGGAGGGGGTCGGGGGGTGGGGGTCAATTGCCTCCTCGTTCCCCAGGACGGGGGCAAACATGTCTTTTTGCCCCCCCCCCTCTCATTTTCGCCGGCAGTAATGTTCTAAAATTGCACATTTGAAAGAAAAAAGGGTCCTCCTGCACATTTCGTACTTTATTTTAGACAATTTTCCGCTGCGCGGCGCATTTCCTTAAACGTTCATGTATGCATATAATGTTGAAACGTTTAACAGTAAAAATTCAATACACATGAACTAGACTAAAAATGTCAATGAAGGGATTCTACGTACAATTAAAAAAATGTCTTAAAAGATATATTTGTTTATATGACTTAGCAAGACAATAAATGCATTATTACTTTGTGCTACACACAACAATGTGCCGATGGTGTGAAGCCGGTATGTTCAGATCGAGCAGAGTTGCATAATGATATGACGACATTCACAATTATTATTTATAAATGCAGGTAACTTTCTTTAAAAAAAACATCATGTTAAGAACGCTTTAAAACCATTAAAATACATTGTAAAACTCATCACTATCATTCTAATTCGTAATATTTTTTTCCCGTATGAGACTCTCGGACCCCCCAAACACCACAATATCGCACCTTCGAAACTTGCATGGCAATTTGCGTATTCATTAATTTCCTTTTAGCGACGCCACTATCTATAAATGTGTACAAGGATTATAAAAAAATATATATTAAGTATATATGGTTGTGTGTTGAATTAAACCTGTGGGTGTGGGGCGAGGAGGAGGGTGTCCAAATATTGAGGACCTTTGCTCCCCCCTCCCCCATCGCGTTTCATTTTCCTACGCCACTTAGATACCCTGTAGATGTATCGGCTATTACACTTAATCAGGCCAATATAACCGATAAAATATAAGTGACCTCTTAGTAGTGTTTTTACATCTATATCCATTAGCCGGATGAGATTTTCAGCGACCCCGATTTCGAACTCGAATATGCACTAGGTTCTTTCCGTTATAAACATCCAATGCCGACAGATACAGTTTCTTATTGTGTTTGGCGATATTTTAACGTTGATAAACATTGCCAGTATTTCAAATAAAATGTTGTAATTTTGAAAACTTTCTAATTTCAGGTATAAGAACGTTTGTAGGAAGTCAAAAACCCTAAGGAATATATGTAAATCTAATGATTTAGTAACTTTAAGATAGCTAACATGGCAAATAGAAAAGTGACAAATGTTTTACTACGACTTTGCATTTAAACATTTCAGATACATCATCACCATTGCCATACCTCTCAATGTTTTTGAACTGGACTGGGTCTGGCCGCTACATATAGTCCAGTCAAACTAGATTTCAAAACCTCAAACTAATTTGAGCAGAAATTATTTTTGTTGGAATGTTTTTAGATTTCGACTATAAGTAACTGGTAAAATTCCCAAAAAATCCCAAAAGGGGAAAGTGTTAATTTGTGTCAAGCTTTGATTATTGACAATCGTGCATCACTTGCATTTTTTTATGATATTGTGATCTAAGTTGATTATTAAATTAAGTTTAATTAATTTTCTAGATTTTTTGTCACTTCTCATTGGTCAAAAACACGCCACGTAACCCACAAACCAGTATGTTTTATATTTACATTTCAGCTGATTACCTGACATACATACTTGATTGATCCAGGGATTCTTAATGTTGTTATATCCACTCCTGGACTACTTACAAGTTATAACAAAATTGAAGGCTATATGTGTGACAATAGATAAGTAGATGAGACAGGTAGTATGGTCCTTAATGTAAAATAAACACTGAAAGAATTGAGAAATGGTACAATGTATACTTTTGAAGTTCTGTGTTACTATCTATCAATCTACAGGTCTGTGGTTGGTCAGTTCATTTATCTGAAATGCATTCAGTTTTGATATGACAAAGTCTAAGGGTGGATAAGTCTGGTGAGGATTTAGGTTCTAATACGCCCCCCTCCCCCTCCTACTACCTCTTTGAAAAAAATCCATGCACTTGGAGATTTACTGAATATGGTATATCCTATATTCCATGAAATTGCTTACCTTTTCAACAAGTTCTTCAAAAGCGCACTGCACACCCTCTTTTGTTTTAGCACTGGCTTCTATAAATAACATGTGGTGTTTCCTGGCAAATTTCAGCCCTTCTTCCTTAGTTACCTCCCTTCTTTCCTGTCAACATGATAAAAAACCATAAAGCAATGTTTATACTTGAGTGTCTAATTAATTAAATTTGCATTTCAAAGAGCTCTCTAAGCATTTGTCTTAAATCATTATTTTCTAAATATAAAACCGAGCATTGTTATCATAAATCTACTGCATATCTTAATTATGATAAACTATTAAGCATTTGAGCTTAAATTTTTAAATTGTTTTACAGCACATTTTTATCATAATGAATATGATTATTATAATTATCGGTGTATTAATTCAGATTTACAATATTCCAGTATATGGCAATGTAAAACATTAATTGAATATTCAACCCTTGGTTTAAATCACACTATCAATTTCTCTTGTTCAATAGGTATGATGATTCAAAATTCAAACAAGAATTCCACGGAAGTGGATGTGTCGCTTATATATAGAGTTGAAAATATTGTTAATAATTAGGTGAAGTTATCAAGTCCCAAAACTCTTGCAAATATTGGCGGATTTTGACCAGTATCACAATATACCAAATTTGGTTGAAATGGGATAATAAGTAGCAAAGTTATCAAGCGAAAACTATGGATTTATCTGTTTTGACGATTTTAAAGTCCCGTAACTCTTGTAAATAGTGACAGATTTTCATCATTATCAAACTCATCCGAGATCACATTGATATAGAGCAATATACCAAATTTAGTTGAAATCGGACAATAAATACTAAAGTTATCACACGGAAACAATTTCCAGGAGGCTGACACCAATAACATAGTGATACCTTATAAGTGTCAACCTTGCGTTGCGGGTGACATATAAAACCCTTACATTATCTATCTTATTTCCAACAAGCATTTTGATGAGGTCATGTTTCGTTGAGAATGTCTCTAGCTCATTCAGCCATTGTTCTAGTTTGTTGAATGACGCTTTACTGGTCACATCATACACTGCGAAAAAAAGAGAGAAAACAAATTAAATAATAAAAGTTTAGTACTTGTAGATATTTTTTTCACAAAGTACAGTTAAAATATTCTGACATTTTAATTGGCGGGCTCCTCGACAGGACCATTTACACCCTTCGTGGCTCTACTCCTTTTTAAGATCTAAAATCAGTATATTTTATAAGGTTTATCTTGTCTTCATATCCTTTCATGCACTAGATCTGAAAAGGACCAATTATTCATTTTATCCCATTTCTAAGTTAAATCAATGTTAAGTAATATTTCTGATTTTTGCCTGAGTATACAAACAGGTGCCTTATAGTAATTGTCATAAACCTCTGATCACAAGATATTTTTTAGAACGACAGATGGATGGAATGACGGACACAATACATGTATTGTCCACACCCTCCTACTTTCTGCCCTTCTCTGTCATGTATTTGAATCAGATCAACCTACCTAGAATGACTCCCTGTGCTCCTCTATAGTAACTTGGTGTCAGTGTTCTAAATCTCTCCTGACCTGCTGTGTCCTAAAAATCAATCAAATCATAATAAGTATTACAGTTCTAAATGGCCAATAATGGCAATCCATACACCAAATTGAGCTAATATCTGATAAGTATGTGTGCAATATTAGTATAATGCAATAAAATAATCTAACATCAGGAAAGATATATTATTATTAATACCTGAATTATTATATAGTGTTAAATACCGAATACTCTATCTGGGTAAAATATTTTGCCTTCAGCAAAAGGCTTGACGACAGCTGACCTGTCAAAAATCTTCATATGGGTTGTAAATAGCTTATTGTTCTATAGCTAAATCTAACTCATGTTTAATCACACATTCTTCAGGAGAATCAATTTAACTGTAACATGATCACAGGTTGAATTGTCCAACTATAAGATTGATGGCGTTTTCAACAATGGCTTTTGTTCACCAGGTTTACATTGCATGTATTTGACCAACCAGCAGTGATAATATTACAGTTAAATTGATTCTTCTTCTAAAGTTTTACATATAATATTTTGAACTTTAAGTACATGTAAAACAATAACATAATGTTTTGTATGTATGCCAGGTTCAAAATGTTACATGTGCAATGTGTATTTTTATATGCTATGGGTTAATGACAGAGACATCAATCTCTGATCACAAATGGTGCTCAATGATCACTCGCAGATTATGGGAACTTACCCAAATAGCAAGTTTGGCTTTGTTACCATCAATCTGTAGGGTTTTTACTTTAAAGTCAACACCTGTTACAAACAAAAAGCATTATTATTTATTGTCAAATTATGATATCCATAATGATGTGTGAAATGCCTTGGTAAGAGGCATTTATATATGTTACATCACTTGACCAAGTGTAAACTAAATTGATCATCAGACAAAAAAGTTATTGGCCGCGGTAGAAGACCTGTGTTTTGTGACTTGGTTACCATGACAACCAAACTGTTCAGAAAATAAAGCTTAAGGCTTCCTGTACAACTTCTCATAGGCCCCAACATTATTGTGAAGTACATATTAAAAGTGGTCCAACCAGCTGTTTAATTTGGATCAGAGAAGTTGTATGTCCAGGCAAGATTTGCAGATGACAGACAGAGTGATTCCAGTATATAATTATTAGTATATAGCCACATTCCCCATCTGGCCCCCTCAACTTTGTTTCTGAATTTCAGATTAATAAATTATAATAAATTAAATAACTGATTTGAGAAAAATCTATAAATATAAGTAAAGAATAATTATAACCTCATGGTGAGTGTGTTGAACAGTGATTTTTATGCACATAAACTGTGCAGTCATTGCCCGCAGAGCTATATATGAACATATACTGACCTATTGTAGCTGCCTGCTCTGGATCAAATGTATCATCTGTAAATCGCAGCAACAAACTGCAACAAACAAAAAATATGTATAAGCTCATGGATGTCAATGTCTGAGTGATAATTAAAATCTTTAAAAATCAATGTTCTGATTTCTTGTTTAGTGTCATGCATGGTCCATTCTATAAGTAACAATTTTAAACCACAAATGCACTATGATGTAGCTTGGTTAAACTGGATCAATCGATCCTTGATGTTATGTAAGCTATACGTATATATACATAGCTCAATCATAAAAGTTTCCAGCTATATCGGCCGGTATAGATAAGGGTCTCTTGTGTCATCAGGGGTATAAAGACTTTGACTTTGGAAAGAAAGGAAGGGCACATGCAGTCTCATTGATGACCATGCAAGTAGGTACAATGGTACATCAATCAGTACTGTACGTATACTAAAGAGTAGTCCGAGATACTCTGGCCCTGACACCGGCCCTGACACCAGACTTATACATTAGACTGATAGATGTCTGGTTTAGCGCCAGAGCGGACTGCTGTATCAAAATGTGTAACTTGCGGACACTATTTGGTATCAGACCAGGTCATCTCCTATTCAGACTTGATTCTAAAATCATATTGTAATTCATGGACTGTATGTATAATAGAGGATGAGAAAAATACACTGATATATACTAAATGCTTAATTAAGTATAACTGTATTACAATGTACCATTTATTGGCTTAATTTTGGAGAGCTTGAGGAATTTAATATACATTGGCCGAGGTTGCATTTTCACTTAATTGGTTTATTAGGCACACATAGCTTCATGACAGATCATTGTATTTGTTTTTATGGTTCATTGATCATGGCCCAAATGTATGACCAGTCTATTTTTAGTAACAAAACAAACAACAGTGACTCAGTGAGAAAGAACACGAAGCAAAGGAATAATGCGATAAATGTAAAATAATATATATATTTTGAAGAATTTAAACGAAAAGTATTTTAAAACTGTGCCATAAAAATGAGAAAATGACGATTCCATCGAATATTTTTCTCAACACTGACATCTTTTGCTGTTACCTTGATTTTCCAACTCCACTTTCACCTATAATCAAAATCTTCAGTGTAGTCAAAACTTCACGCTCATCCATCCTTCTTTATTCAACTGTGTGAGCGTAGTGGAAATAATGGTGTCTAAAACACTTGGTGATAAAAACAGAAAATGATTCAATCAATGAATGAATCCAGAAAATGATATGGCGCAGTTTACCTCCATATGTGTACACGTCATCAAAAATTGCGTTATCTGGAGCAAACTGTCGTTTGTGTCGACAAATCTGATTGGCTGATACAACGGAAGTTAATGGAGAAGGCGGCTGATTTGACTAGAGAAGAAGCACTTGTTATTTATTTACGATGGTAATCAGAGCATCATGGCCCCAAAATGGCATATCTACCTGTTCTGCCTGATTCCCTTTAACCCCTTTTAATGTTTATGTGATATAAAAAAAACTTATGTTAATAAATGTATTTAATCGAACGATCCAGTCAGGGACCTGTCAGTCTAACTTTATCTGGTTATGTCAACTGTAACCTGTTTTAAAAACATTTCTTTTCCCGACGATGGCACATAGATCTAGACGTAAAGTACCATGTGTCGATGATGACCGAGGAGTTATCATAAAACAAGTATCTATGCATAACGTTCCATCAGGCGTTAGAAGCATAGCAGTTACTGTACCTTACAATTTTATTTAACAAACAGATAATTCTTCAAATCTTGTATCTTTACAGGATTTCCTTTTTTAAGAGGCATGTCAAAAAAATAAGGTTAAGGGTATTATGTAATGTGATATAACTATGACATCACTTTGAAGTGGTAACTTCAGTTACAACGATTATGTAGTTGAGATCTGATCAACTCGATCAACAAAACTACACATAAAATGAATAATCATACCCTGCCTCCACTCCATTCCCGGCAGGATCTTATGACGATCATCTGTCAGAAATCTTCCATCCATCGCTCAGAGCTACCTCATCGCAGCTAAAAAACACAAAGCTCAAAATGATATTTAAATGGTGGTCTGTAGGAATTCAAAGAAAACTGAAACAAAGTTGGCCGAACAATCACTTTGAAAGATAAACCCAAATGCAAAGTCAATTTTACAATTGCTATATAGAGGCGACCTGGCTCCTTCAGGTTTCTATATGTATTCTTCTTATAATAATAAATAACTTTGTTCAAAACAATACATATGAACTGGTTAGTGCATATTTCAGCAGTTATTTTACATTGCTCTTAATCGTTCATTTGAAATGACAGTAATTAAATGATTTAGATCAATGCACATGGGCAATTTTTCTCAATTTTATTTTTATACCATATCCGACCCAATAAGTGCCGAAGGCAGTTCAGAAATCGAAAAAATTAAAAGGTGCTAATAATATGAAATTATTGTAAATTGATACAGTTTAACTTTTGTGTAGTATAATAGGTCTTTATTTATGCATGGGCAATTGAAATGGATGTCTCAGAGATAGGGAGGGAAACTTATTGGGTCAAATATATACAGTAATACATATTCTAAACAACATTATAAAAATACCAGCAACAGCAATTTGTATTTTCCATAGATTAGAGGTGTATACATGCAGGGCTTTTTTTGATTTCGGCCCCATTCCCCATGGCAAATCCTCTTAATTTTCCCCAAGCCTTAAATTTCCCAAAATCAAAGTTTATTGCAGACTATCCAAAAACATTGTATGAACTTGGTTGGCTAAGGCTTTAAATACATGTGAATTGGCTTCAGAAAAGTACATAAACTACACTGGAAATAAAAAGTCTTACTTTATTTTAGTATTTGTAATGCTTTATTATTTCATATTTCATAATTTTTCCCAAATCTTGGTTTTGTCGCACACTTTCCCAAATTAAAAGCCACAGGCCCCATTCCCAAAGGAGTGAAAAAGCTCCGCCATGCCAACGCCCAACAGTTGGATGCAAATTGAAAGCGTGAATTTAAGGCATTATTGCTACCAAAATTTAATTTTTGAAAAACTCTTGAAAATTATATAATGAAACTACATATCTGAGAGATCGTGGTATATTTATCTTTAGGTCTAGATCAGACTTGCTGATAGAGTCATAGACTACATAAGCTATTATTCTGGTGCCCTAAGACTGGCAGGGATATATTTACTGTAAAACAACTTGTATTCGCGTGCAATTTACGTGCAATTTACTTTCGCGATAGACTAAAATTCGCGAGAGTTAATCTCCAGGAATTATTATAGATATGACTTAGCATATTAGTATCAAATGAAAGTAGAACTATATGTAGTATATTCCGCAAAAATTAATCACCGCAAACTTGTTTTGAAACGAAATTCACAAAATTTGATAGCCACAAATCAAAGTTGGTTTACAGTATAGATAAATCATGCATGATAATCTCAGGTATCCATTAATTGCAACATTTACTTTGTTAATTTTTATGACATAGTTATATGATTGTTTCTCAGTTCTATTAGTTGAGAACATATATATATATATAACTTAATATGCATGCTTACCTTCATATTTATTTTTCATTTTTTTTTCATTTTTTTTTTTTTTCATTTACATTTATAATTATTAAATCTTGAGTATTCATAGATAAACTGTTTATCTTCTGCCTGAGTTTTGAACTTGCTACCATGAGGACATAGAGGGCTATAGCAGTAATTTGTGATATATATGTTTCAGACATCAAAAGACGAAATTGAAACTCTCCAGGAACAATCTTGCAAGCTTGTAGAAAGGTTGACGAGTATAAGTGATAAAATAATAACAAAATGGGCCGGAGAGGAATATCAGAAACACATGGCTGGTTTCCAACATCAGCATATAATGCAGAAAGGACAAGGTGAATGATGGAACATAATTTGATAGTCTTTCATGTTTTCTGTCTATCTGTAATAACATATCACTTGGCTTTCAAGCAATTTCATTCATGGAGAAATGATTATCAATTTTCGTCATGGGGGAAACATTGGGTTCATTTCATAGAAAAATGATCATGATTGTCAAATGTAAACCCCATACAAAAGCAAAACACTTAAAAAATATCTTGAATAAGTTTTAATGAACCTTGAGTCAGCATTTACATTTGTAAAAATCCTTTTTTTTTCTATTGATCTCTGAGAATATGGTTAAGCAATATGAGCAATAATGAGGAATATGTTGGATCTGCCTCAGAAGAAATGATTAAATCTATGTATTTATCCTTTGTGGATCATTGAACTTTTTCAAAAAATGTTTAACATTTAAATATTTTTTTGTTTTTTCAGAGGAAATAAAATCCCACCAAGGCAATATTAAGCGAATGGAACAGCTCAGCAAAAGTAACTTGAAAGGTAAAATGATGAAGTGTGCTGCAAAGCGTCTTTTCAAAGGCCTGTACTTTTTAATTAAGAAAAATACTACATTTTTCCTTTCTTGACATACATATATTTTATTTATATATATTATTATCATTAACTTATAATTTATAAAAGTTTTTCTTTATTTGGGAAAATATTTACATCAAATTGAGAAAATATAGCTTTTCTGCAGGGGAAGGGGCCGAATTTCGGCTCAAATGCACACACAAAAAATCCCTGGGTGGTAAAACAGTTCTTATTTGACTGATAACAAAATAGTATGAAAACTCCAAATTGGCGTGGAAACAAAATTGACCTGAGAAGATGGAGCAAATAACCTTGCTCCTATTTTTTCACAGCTGATCTGAATGAGGATCAAACCTTGCTTATATTGGTAAAGTATAGTACCTGACCATCAAATTTCTTGATGATGTTAGTTTTCTTTTTGTCCTTCAGAACTACAGGATCGTTTTGACAAGCTACAGGAACTGAAGGCAAGTTTACAGCAGCTTCAAGGGGAAACAGACAATGTGCTTCATTTGAAGGAGAATGCTAATTCACAGCTTGGAGAAGAGTCCAAGAAAATACTCAAAGAAAGAGAGTGTAAGTTGTGTTTTTCTGACTTATTTATTAATTGTAATATCAGGATTCATATAAAACTAAGTGTCAAAGGTCAGTCTTGTCAGTGGCTCTGTCAGGACAACATCTTCAAATTAAAAATGATCGAAAACATGTCTAATACCTTAAAAAATGTTCCACTGCTGACAAGTAGTATTTTTCCTTTAATCAAAAATTTAGAGGAACTACTAATTTTCTTCAGTTACAAAAGTTACTCACTTTACACCATTACCACCATTGAAAAGTTTGAGCTTCCATTGAATTGAAAAGTTTGAGCTTCTAATTTTACTTTAATAATATAAGAATATTAAAAATAATTAATTGCGTCCCGAAAAAAATCCATGGCACTATGCTATATGGAATGCAGTACTGATCGCACATGCACCGAAAGTAAAATGAATTATTTCAAATTATTTTTTGTTTTAATTAGACATATCTACACAATTTAACACCAATTATTGTTCAAATGATGAATATTGTTTATGCTCTGTCGGCGGTGGAGCATCTTTAATCACATGTAGATATGATAAGCGGTGCTAGTTTATTTCACTAATTTTGAGTATGTAAGTAGCTATAAATGTGAGAAAAAGTGAAACAAAACAAACAAAACTAAGATCAAGCAGACAAAAAGTTCTTAAGGATGTTTTTCGCTTGTACCCCGGTAGCTCATATAATTTTCTGAAGCAGATATGCAATCATTTGAACCGCAATCAAGTTGACTCTAACTTGGCACTCAACAAGTCATACATAAGATTATTATGACACCATGGACAACCGAAAAATGGGAAACAAAATTAGATTGTCACAAAAAAAACCGGAGGGTTTTGAAATTTTGATTTGAGCCAAGTTTGGTTGTCTGAGCTATTATAGAGAGGTCGGAGTATATTCCAAACATTTAAAGGAGTTTGCCAAGGTGATGTCATTGGTCCTTACTTTTATGCCATTAGATTTACTAATATTTCATCTTTAATTTCAGACTTATCGCTGCAAGGAAAAGTAACGCAACAGAAACTGGATGAACTAGACAAGGCAGCTACCATGTTCCATTCCAGATTGGGATTGACATTCAAAAAAACATCAGGTACACTTTTAGGCTATATACAGGCATGCAAGCATAACCCATATTTGTCTATAATCAGTGAACTGTGTATCAAGTAGTAGATGGATATATGAGTTACAATATCAGTATCATAGTGACAAATATCATAGTGACAAAGGCCCTATCAGTCTGTTTATAGAAAAAAAAAGTCAGTCAAGGGAGATAATTATACTGATTAAGGTATTACAACACAATTTCATTATAACTTATGTATAGTTGTCCTAAATTTCTAATAAAAAAATTGTTGAGTCGAGACACCAGAATGATGACATAAGTGAAGTACTATTTACAGTCAATTAGTTCCATCTTCTGTGATTGTGACGTCATATTTTGATGTGATCTTTATGGCATCACAATCACCAGAAGGTGGGACAAATCAATTTTAAGTACTTTACTCGTGTCATTTTGGAATCTCAAAACCCCCTTTATTAACTAATGCATTGTTGTGTTACATCTCAATGGACCATACAAAATCAAATAAGAATTTTGGATAATTATTGTATCTTAATTAGACAAAAAAAAAATGTCTGTTTAGGGTTACCTGACCGACCCTAATTTTTTATCCCTGAACCTAAGTTTTTTTTCCCACTTTTCTACGGAAAAAAAAATTAAAAAGTCGGGATTTTGATCTCAGACTCCGGTTCTGGCCATCATTTTAGAGAGAAAGACACTAAAAAAAAATAAAAAAAAAAAATTTAAATCCTCCTGACCAACCCTATTTATTTTGCCAATGTAACCCTAAACAGACATTTTTCATTTTGGCCTTATATTAAAATGAGAAGATAATTATTCAACTTTCAAGAAATCTTACTATCTGGTTTAGATATCACTGCCTTGTCTCCCAACTTCCAAGGGGATGATTTTTTGTTATCAATTTTTACCAATTAATATATTAACAGGCAATCGTCTTCAGTGCCTTTTCAAACACATAGACAGGGACGATCCCGAGTCAATCTTCTATTTTTTCATCAAAGTGGATGGGGATGATCGCAAATATGTTGGTAAGTGATAAATGTGGTAACAAGAGTTTATTGTGCAAAGAAGTTACAGGAAAGTCCCGATACGGTAAGCTGAATAACTTAACTTTGATAACTTAAAAAAATATTCCATCTTTGCACATTAAAGAATTGTCTGCCCTTGAGGTTAGGTATTGATTGTGACGTCATGTGTTTTGCGAGCATAATGTCATACAATGCACTTTTCAGAAAAAAGATGATGCGAGTTTTATTCACAAAACAATGACATCACAATGGATACCTGCCCTCAAGGGAGATAACTCTGTAACAACTACATTTATTATGAAACAAGTAAAAGCACATCTTGATGAATATGTAGACAGTGTCATTCTTGGCGTGTGAAAAAACAATATTCGTTCTACCAAAAATGATTTTTCTTGGTTTTCTTGGTAGATCTGTAGCACATGTGTTTCAACATTTGCATTTATTTTGCTTTCAGTGTTCTCAATAATTTGAATTATAAATAATTAAAAACAGATAGAGCAGCCAATCAGGATAGTGTAAATTTGAAATTACAAATTAGTGTTGACAAATTGTTTGAAGTTAAGGCTATTTCAGTCTTTTTATTATGTAACTTCTTGTTGTGAACTTCTTTTGTATTAAAAAATGTTCAAATCATAAATGTTTTGTATGTCCATAGTTTCAGACTGTGAACCTCCTGTGCCTGAACTAGATGTTTTGGTGGAGAAGCTGAACCAGACCAATAATTTGCGTTCATTTATTGTGGTTATGAGGAAAAGGTTCCAACAGATTGTTCAGGATCAGAAAAGTCAGTAATCGTCTGGACTAATATATAGTACACCCAAGTTAACATGTCGTTGTACAACCAAACAAACTTCACAGTGAAATTTTAAAAAGTTACAACAAAATTAGAAAAGTCCTTTATGCAACTGGAGAAGTTTCACAGAGGATCAATTTGATCCTACAGTGGATGTTGGACCCACCTCCAACATTAACAGTAGACCAAGGATGTGACTCAAAGCTTATATATAACATAATAAAACTACTAGTAGCAATATTCATAGACATAAGCTATTATACATAGACATGTACTACATGTACCTGTTTTTGACAACGATGTGAGGTTTTTTTTGAAAACACTGAATTAATCAGACAAATTTGATGTCCGACAACTTGTGATTGGAAGAAGAACAATATTAGCTATTACTCTTGCTTGAAATCAGCAAATTTTTGGTGTTAAACTTGTTTTGTGAATCACTATCAGTTTATCATGATAATAGTTAGGCCGTATTCAATACTTTTATGGTATCAGTGAGATGTTTTAACCAACATTACATCAACATTACAGTGTATTTTATATGTAAATAAGATCGTGTAATTTGTAAATATCTAGAATCTTTTTAAAAAAAACATTTGTCATTATGTAATTTCATTAATGATTACATATATGTGTATAAACAATTTTAAAGGCATACTTTTTCAGTATCTTTATTTTAGCTCATTTACCTGGCGGGTATACCGTATACGCTGTAATTAGCGCTCAGAGTGCTTCAATAATTGTAAAAAAAGGAACATGCTTAGCCTTATTATTGAACTAAAATGTAAGTTGTGGACGAAAAAATTCAGCCATATTTTAAATCTTTCTGTACATGGTACATTAATCTGTTACAGTAAACATGCATATGCCTTTTCTCCTTTGAGACGCATAATTAAACCGTGATTCAAATGTAAAAGTATGGGATACAATGCTGATGTTAGAGTCATAACATGTTGTCAAACATTGTTAAACCCATGGAATGGGGGCATTTATACAACTTCAACTCTTCTCCAGAAAAGGGGAGGGACGCTAATTATGGCGAATACGGTATGATTATTTGTTATAATGTGTTTGTTAGGTTTTCTGTAAGTCTCATATTTTGACCTCTTCACTGAAGTTCAGACCTATAGCATGCTAGGATGAAGCTTTTGCTATAACGAATGACCTTGACTATTTTTCAAGGTCACAAGAGGTCAAAAACTTAAATGACTTCTTACTTTAGTAATACCCAAGTGGACAATATATATGATAGAGCATACTGGGATAAAACAGTTTAAATTTGTTCAAATAAATGACCTTTACCTTCACTCACAATCACAGAGATCAA
This sequence comes from Argopecten irradians, assembly GCF_041381155.1. Taxonomy (NCBI): domain Eukaryota; kingdom Metazoa; phylum Mollusca; class Bivalvia; order Pectinida; family Pectinidae; genus Argopecten; species Argopecten irradians. The sequence goes on from NC_091135.1 coordinate 9,464,653, forward strand.
ACTACCCCTAAAACTTATCTAATAGCAGAATGTCTACAGAACTACAGTTTTGATCTATAGAATGCTTTGTTGAAGGACTATATTTCAAACATTTGACAACCATATGAGCATGTGAAATTTTAAACGAAATTCAATTACAGTTTACTAAGTGATCTAGAGACTCTCGGATGAATGTGAATTGTGAAGAATACAGGAATGATTTACTTTGTCAAATTAATTGGGGTTAAATTATTTTGTGAAGGCTATTCGCTAATGGTATACATGTATATAAATATGCAAGTTTTTTGTCTTTTGGATTTTTCTTCTCAGTAATATACACGTGGTAGATGTGACAGTGAAAAAAACAAAGCCTAATAATCCAAGTCAAATAAACTGAAGACTCCTATACATAGCCGACTTATAAATATACAAGTAGGCATGCAGGATACATGATTGAAAGAAGTTCAAATGGATATCATCGTTGTTCCAGGATGCATAAATCAATTGAAAAAGATCTTGAGAAATACAGAATGCATTATAAGCTTAGCTTTTACAAAATATGATATTGCTGGTGTTTTCAGATTAATTGTAATTTGTCATTTCATTAAGTCATCATAGACGTTAACAATTATAATTAATTCAACCGTAAATTTTTAAGAACAAAGACCTAATAAAATAGGCTTTATAACATGCATACCTAATGATACTCATTGAAGTTCAATCATTCAATCTCCCCAATGTCGGTTAAATCTGAAAGTTACAGAATTTTAAAAATATGAAATACCTACAGGATGTTAGAAACATCCACCTTTAATATATTTAAAGATGCTCCACCACTGACAAATGGTATTTTTTCACTATTAAAAACAGTAGCAGACGATTGAGTATTTTTCATCAGTTACAAAAGTTACTTACTTTACACCATTACCACCATTGAAAAGTTTGAGCTTCTATTATTTTACATCAAGTTAAAAATATAAAAAATAATTAATTGCATCCCGAAAAAATTCTGTGGCACTATATCCTATATGGAATGAAGTACTGATTTAGCATGCACCATAGGCAAAATAAATTATTTTATGTTAGTTTTTGGGTTAATTAGACATATATATATATACAAGTAAACACCAATTATTGTTCAAATGATGAATATCATTTATGCTGTGTCGGCGGTGGAGCATCTTTAAAAAAAATAATGTTCACACTAGGTCACATGCAAAGTTGTTCCTAAAAGGAAATCAAATTTTAAAAATTGTATTAGGTTCTAAAATTGAGATGAAAACAAGTTTTTTGGCATTTTTGACATCATGACACATGGATGGATCATCTCCCTTGAATAGTTTGCTGTGGTTCGAATGAGGATCTCCGAAAGAGAAATACTTGTGGGTAGTAAAACAGTAGTCACGTGACCAGCAATTGTTGATGACGTCAAGAACAGGATTGACCTTGGACCACCGGTAAACCCGTTCAGCGAAAACTGAAAATGTCTTTATTTCGCACAGTTGCAAGCAATGTCTTGCGTCAAAACAAGGTGGGTTTTTGATTTATATGCAAGGTATATTATCTTATAAGTTCGCGTTATGAAATGTACGAAATATTGAATAAAACAAAGAATGATGGACTGAACAAAACGTGGGTATCGATGTTCATGGATCGTGACAACGTTTTACATGCACCATCTGATATTGTCATTTAAGAATTGCATCGGTTCACTGATTTTGCAGTGTTAATGTCTAGACATGTACCGAATACTGCAACAACGATTTTTTTTCTCTAACTACTATGTCGAATTCTTGTTCTTCATTTGACGAAGACTTTCGACTGTCGCATAGAATACCAATTAGAACATGTTAAACAGGTGCATATTGATCAACATCTAGTAATGAGTAAGGTTAACAGCTGCCCAAATACATTATTACACATTTCTTTTTACAAAAAAGAAAATAATAAATAAAAGAGGGCGTCATAATTTTACAGATTTCATTTATAACTGAATTACTTTTTTTTCCAATTATCAATGTCATTGTAAGATGACAATTTGGGTGTCCACGTTATTTCAATCAATTTTGTTTGCAAAAATTTAATTGGCTGGAATAAAAACATTTGCCATAGTTTGATCATCCACAATAACAGTATCCTAGTATAAGGTGACAGTATTTCATTTTCCTGCTTGACTAAAACAAGTAGATTTGAGACAGATTTCTAAACCACTGTTACTATATTGACCATAATGCAAACAACTGGAATTTACATTGAGGTTACAAATTTGAGTAAAAAACGGACAGAATTGCTTCAGTTGGTACATGAACAAATTAATATATTATAATGTTCATGTATATGGTAGCTCATATCTGTCTGTCTGTCTGTCTAGAAATTAATTAGAGGATCATAGCTTAGAATCATAGTCTATTAACTGTTAAAATTTGTGTACCGCAACCTTTACTGCAATGTCCATATGCAGCAATATTCAGACCAAAAAAAAATGAATATGTTGACTTGATAATTTATTATGCATATATGTAGGATAATCTCTACAAAAGGTATATACTTTGTTAGAGCTGTCATTGATATAAATGTCATGTATCGATATAGTGAAAGGAAAATATCATGATGTATTGATATATTTCGAAACAATTGTGTCTTTGAAAAAAAGATGAAATCCGGAACAGACGTTTTGTGTACTACATAATTGGTTCTAAAAACGAACACAATGCATGTCACTCGAGAACTATAATTTACTGAGTATTTCATATATAATTTGTTGTAATAGTGAAAAATTCATGAGTTAAAATTATCAGGAATCTTATAATATTTATACAGTTGGTATACTTTAAAAAATAATACAAAATCAATTGTTTCTAACAATGACGGCTCTATACTATTTTATGTTACTTGACTAATTTCAGTGTGAAGAAAGCAGAATATAGAATTAATTTAGTTAAGTCTTGTTAAATAAAAATAGTACATTTCCAATCTTGATTTTCACAATTTGTCATATGTGGCAAGGATCTGTAGATTTTCTTATAACAAACGAGAAAATTAAACAGAAGAGCACTATGCATTGAAATAGAAAGAAGTGAAAATTAGCCATTAAAAAAAATGTATTGGACCCAGTAAGCGCCCCTCTGCCTTACTTTGTAGAATAATTTTAAGAAAGGCTATAGTCCAAATTTGTTTCTATTAGAGTCCCCCCTTATTTTAGTTATTTACTTAATTTATGAAGCACTTTGGGCGCATATTGGGTCGAATACGGTAGATCATCATTTGTATATGCTATTCATAGATGGACTAGTATATAATATCTACTTGAGAATTTAGATGTTATTTATTATTTATTATATGATATATAACAAGGTATACATTGTATTTGCAGAACAGCTACTAGAGGTGGAAGTAGTATGAAATGTGTTGTTGTATAATGTTTGAACTGTACTAAACTATTTTCCCTGAAGTATTGAAACTCTAAATAAGTGTTAAACTATCAATAGTTATATATGCAGATATATTTTGTAAATGTATGATATAGAATTTATTAATATATAATATGTTAATAAAACATACTGATAATTTTCTTTATGCATTAAAATATTTTGAATATCAAAATGTCTCTTGACTAAGGAGAGACTGCATTAACATTATATACTCTGTCATTTGCATAAGGAGATCTATATGTTAAAGCACGTACATGAATATTATTATACTAGGGTATTACTTTATTGAATACTTGACCAGAATATTTAAAATTCTTGTTTATAATTGCAGGCGTTTCTCCCAGCTATCAGTGTGAGGCACTCCTCTAGTACAGTAAGTACACAGCCAGTCCAGGGATTAATACTAGCCACTGTCCGACAACCAAAATATTTAAAAAGACACCCAGGATGTCTAGGCTTGTGATCTATTATATAAATGTTGGACCAAAAGATGAAAATGTTTTGTTTCCGAGATGCACAAAAACTATTATGCATAAAAAGTCATTTTAACTAGTGATTTATGGGCCAATAAGAATTAAAAGAATCGTTAGAAAATTAAAAATAAAATCTGACCTGGTAAAACAAGTTGGTACAGTATTAGATTTATACTGAATCACAAATTTATACTGCTGAACTTATGTAGTCACAACAAATCATATAAGTTGGCAGTAAATATATGTAAAAATGTATAGTATTTTAATTGTAAAGTATTATTTGAAAGTTGGTAACCTTCAGAGAAAAAGAACACAAACTATTTAGAGTACATTTATTGTCTAACAGGTGAAAGATTTAGAAATGACTAAGGTTTACATTGATTTATCATCACTGCACACCTAAATCAAATTTAAAAACTATTTTCATAGAGACTGATATTAAGTTTTAAAAACAAATTCTTTCTGGATTCTATAAAAACTATTTTACGTTTTGTTTAGAATCTAAAAGATGTCCTGGCAGATGTCATTCCAGAAAAACAAAAGGAAGTTGTGGAACTGAGGAAAAAATATGGAGACAAGGTGGTGGGAGAGGTCACCCTCAACATGGTTAGTTTTAACAGAACGTTTTTATCCATTTATTTTTTTGGCCTGTGGTTTTGTTCCACTACAAAGCATTTATCATCTAAACAAAATTTGTTTCCAAATCTTTTGGATAAAAGTAGACTTTTGAAACTAGAAGAATAAATCTTGACTTATTAGTTTTAATTCAATATTCCTAATTTTCCCCAGGATGCTGCTTATTTTCAAAATCTGAAAATGCCAGGCGCTGTTCATCAACTTAATGATCTTATTGCATAATTGATAGAAATTTTGTACTTGCAAGAAAACTTTTCCATGACTTAAAACCTGATGAAGTTTAGTGGAAATAATTAGAATTGAGACATATGTAACTTGTATTTCAGATTTACGGAGGTATGCGTGGCATCAAAGGTCTAGCCACTGAAACCTCCGTCCTTGACCCCGATGAGGGAATCCGGTTCCGTACATACAGCATCCCTGAATGTCAGGAGATGCTACCTAAGGGTAAAGGGGGTCAGGGCGAACAGCCCCTCCCCGAAGGTCTGTTCTGGCTCCTCCTTACAGGGAAGGTCCCCACCCAGGCCCAGGCAGATGCCGTCACAAAGGTAAGAGGTCTAATTGACATGTATAGCTAGACATGAAATTGTATGGGAGTCTATTTATAAGAGTATGATCTGTTATAAACCACATATTGATGGATGAATGCTTTATTAGAATATGTCTTGTTTCTTAAATTCTCTGGTCAAAGTTAAGAATTAAATGGCATTGTGAATTTAAACACTTGGAATGTGATATCTTGTAGTTCAAGCTCTTGAAACAATTTTATCAAAGTTAAGAATTTCTGGAAATGGAATTGTAAAATAAGTGTCTATATGTTTATATTACACTGGGGGAAGGGAAAGCAAGTGAAAAAGTCTTATTGTAATTGATTAATCTGTAAACCTTAAAGGAAATCTGATTATTAAATTTAAAGGAAATCTATTGATTTTGTTTCAGGAGTGGAATGACCGTGCAGCACTCCCTAACCACGTGACATCCATGTTGAACAACTTCCCCGCCATCCTTCATCCCATGGCACAGTTCAGTGCTGCCATCACAGCCCTCAGCAGCGAGAGCAAATTCGCAAAGGCCTACTCCGAGGGCGTCAAGAAAACTTCATACTGGGAGGTAGCTATAGTCAACATGTATAACTGTAAAAAATGTTCATTATGTCTTTTGTAATGTAATGCTGAGTGGTCCTGAGTTAAAACATTATTAATTTGTGAAAAACCATGTGCTTTTTATCCTTCCATCATAAAATGCTTGAGAAAGGGTATAAAGTTTTATCCATGTCTGTCCAATCCAGTTTTGTTTTGATTTGTGGAGATTTGACCATATAGACATTTCTAGTTTCAAATGAAAATTGTTACCAGTTTCAAAGTGTCAAATATAGACATTGTGGGGAAAATTGGATGAATATAGAAAATCTGATAAAAGGAGGAAAAATTTATCTTGTAAAACATTATGTATAATTATGATAAAGAATTGTCAACAAAATATCTAGTGGATATTTTGACATCCTAAAAAGTTATAGTACTGACTGTCTAAGTATCTTTCAAACTTGCATAAATATAATACAAATGTATGCTAGTTTGAAAAGACATTTCAAGAACTAATTTTGGAATTAAAACTGATATATCCAGTGCCTTGTATTAAAGGGTTGTAAGTGGACACCATATAATGTTAGTTATCTCCCTTTGTCAGTACGTGTACGAAGACTCAATGGACATGATTGCCAAATTGCCCACAGTAGCCGCCCTGATTTACAGAAACTTGTACCGTGATGGCACGTCTGTGGGTACCATTGATCCCTCCAAGGACTGGAGTTGGAACTTTACATCCATGCTGGGATTTGAAAACAACGATTTCACAGAACTCATGAGAATGTATCTGACAATCCATAGGTGAGTTCAGTTGTTATTGTGAAAATACTTGCATCATAGCACCCGAATATTTGCAATAAGTCAATTAGGAAAATTTAACATAAGTGTTAATTTATTTATATAAGTCCTAGATCCTATTATAATACGTTTATTTGATTGAATACAATTTGATATGTAGCAAACTTTTCCACTAGTTTTCTTTACTTGGTTATTTAGTAATACAATATACTGTTTGTCGTGTGAGGTGTTTTCTGTATTGTTATTGTTTCCAGCTAAATTTGTATTTTAACTTTACAGTGACCATGAAGGTGGTAATGTCAGTGCTCACACAACACATTTAGTGGGCAGTGCTCTTTCTGACCCCTACCTCAGCTTCGCTGCTGGCATGAACGGTTTGGCTGGACCCCTTCATGGCCTTGCTAATCAGGTAAGTAAACTTTCATCTTTTGTATCAAATTTAGGAAGACAGAAAGAGAATCAAAACGACTTTGCCTCCATTAAGAATGCATCGCTATAAACTTTTATAAACTGGTGCAGTTTCAGTAATGAGCAGGCATGGGCTCAATTACTTCAAAATGTAATTAATTAATAATCGATTACTTGGGTAATAATGCTGTAATCAATTATTAATCAATTACAGATACCATTGACCTTTAATCGATTACAATCAGTAAGATATCTGAAATTCCTGCACAGAAAGCTAGGATGAATTTATTTTGATAATAGAGCAATGCATTTATATATTGAATTGAAAATACTAAACATTTTTTTGTTATGAATATGTACTATGCATTTTGATTAGGACAGCTTATCAAATTAAAAATTACCAAGATATCTCCCGTGTATCGATGTTGTTGAGAATTCATTCACAGAATTCATTCACATAGTAATTGATGGCCTTTATGCAGAGGATGGAACTCTTTATAAACTAAATATTTTTCATCACAGATTATTGTACTATGGCACGTTTGACTATAAACGTTTTGTTAAGTGTAGATAGGAATTCAGAATATTACTTGTGTTTTGTCTTTCACACCTTATTGGTGATAGAAATGTTAAGTTGTGTGCCTTATATGAGCACAACATAAAATACATTTTCTCCTGACTCGATCCTTACAGGAAGTACTGGTTTGGCTGACCAAGGTCCAGGAAGACCTAGGAGGAGAGGTGTCGGATGAAAAGCTTAGGGACTGGGTGTGGAACACTCTTAAGTCTGGACAGGTAGGTCCACTTAATTACTGTAAAACAGACCTAATATAGGTGTGTAATATAATCTCCCTATTTATGCTACCATATTCATCATAATTAGCGCCCAGGGCACTTAAAAATTGAAACAAAGGGGGCACTTAATAGTGAAATGTAAGTTGTGGACGAAAAATACCAGCTATATTTGAACTCTTTCTGTACTCATGACACATTATCTGTTACAGCAAACATGCATATGCCTTTTAACCTTTGAGACACATTATTATGTTGTGATTCACATGTAAAAGATTCAAAAGTTCATGTAATGTGGGATACAATGCTAAAGTCAGAGGCATCACACATTGTTCAATCTATGGGATGGGAGCGTTTATATTCAACTTCAACTCCCCCAAAACATTGAATTGAATTCATTACCGGTACTCTTGAGATAATTGCACAAAATTGAATGGTTACAATATTGATTTAGTATAGAACACATTGAATTCATTACCAGTACTCTTGAGATAATTGCACAAAATTGAATGGTTACAATATTGATTTAGTATAGAACACACTAAGAACAACTTTGTACTATTTCAGGTTGTGCCAGGCTATGGTCACGCTGTGCTACGTAAAACAGATCCTCGTTATCAGTGCCAAAGAGAGTTTGCTCTACAGAAGCTACCAAATGATCCCATGTTCAAGCTTGTATCACAGCTGTACAAGATTGTTCCCGATGTACTTCTAGAACAAGGCAAGGCCAAGAACCCCTGGCCCAACGTTGATGCCCACAGCGGTGTACTCCTTCAGGTGAGGAATGAGATTCTTCGGTATTAAACCTGGTCCAAATTTCACAAATCACAATACCTAGACTTGAATCTGTATGGTATAAAATCAGATCCAGGTTCCAAGATATTGAAACGTTAGTCTTTTTCATATGATACATTTACACCACCCCAGGACATTTTATGTCCCCACTATAGAATTTTGGAGGAAAAGGACAAGCAAGGGACATAATTATTGTGTTATCTATGTCCATCTGATCTTTGATATAAGGAGGCAAGGACATTCACGTCAAACAGAATGTTAGTCATTATTTCTTCACATATTACAGTTATCTGCCCCTGAGGGTGGATATTGATTGTTAGGTCATCAGTTTGTATTGAAAATTTGTCATTTTCTCTAAGGGGGAGGGGGATGGGGAAATGTATTGATCTCGCAAACACATAGCAGTCATTATCTACCCACAAGGGGAGGTAACTCTATAATACTTCATTACAAAATAGGAAGGAATTCCACGTGACATAATTTATTTTGATCCTGGTGTCAGAAAGATATATGTGATATACTGCTATCCTAAGCTGAAGTAAATAGGAAGGCATTTCCAGTTACTGGTATATGTAGTCATTTTTATTTTGGTCCTATTGTTAGGTATTAATGGAATAACATAACCACATCTATACTATAGTGAAAAGTTGAGTTCATCTGGCCCGAAGATCATGAAACGGTCTAAATTTAGACTTAGCCAATCACAGATAACGTTACAAAAAGTTACGTCACTTTTTTTGCAAAAACTTCATAATCCTGGTGTCAGGATAACAGGATGAAAATTTTACACAATTGGTACCCGCTCAGCTTAACATACATTCATTAGATCAATTTAATATTTCATGCTAACTAAGTGTTTGTTTTGCCTTGCAGTACTACGGTATGACCGAGATGAACTACTACACTGTGCTATTTGGCGTGTCTCGAGCTCTCGGCTGTATGTCATCCCTTGTATGGGACAGGGCATTTGGACTTCCAATTGAGCGACCAAAATCTTTTGATACACCATCCTATCTGAAATTGGTTCAGAAATGAGAACAGTGATCTTAGGACCTTTTTATATTAAAGTTCAGTGGGAGTGATACTTTCCAGGGTTATTTTTTTTAATAGAAAGTGTTTTTTTTTCTTAGAGAGATAGAAAAAGAATAAATGTATGGACTGTATTCAATCATATTCAACATCAGACAGGTGCTTGTGAAAACGAATTAACTTTCACAGTATCAAAGAATGCTACCAATTCTATCTGTCTGCCATCTAAACTGTTAGATTTGTATATAATGAATGTGATTCTTATAACTGTTACCATACTAAATGTAAGGGCAGTTTGTATTTTTAGGTGGCCTCGATGTGAAATTCGTACATTCCTTGGTACTGTGAAATCAGCACATTTCTGAAGTCTCAAGGTATCATTTTTTGATCTAGCTATTTTCTTTTGTGGTTGAGCAGTGTGAGTGGAAATTCTTTTATACATGTCTGTCCAAGTAATAGATAACAAACTTTACATACTTGATTACTTATTACTACAATTATACTTGGTTGTTGGACTGCACACAACATCCAGACTACGATTCATGGGAGGGATTCACTACATTAACCGGAAAACAGCTACATTGCAGTGCTTTAACTGTAATACTTTAATTCAGTTGGTCCGATGAGAACTTTATGTGCCATCAGGAGACGTAGATCTTTCTAGCCGAATAATTTTTAAAGAACTGTGCAATCCACATTCGGAAGATCATTTTGCATTTTGTATGTTTTTTGAAAATTAACAGGTGATTGTGTCGTGTGTGTATGATAATTCTATTTAATTTACATTGAAAGTTTATATGCAGCCCAGCATTGCACATTAGAAAGAAAAGAAAAATATACAGAAATGGGTCCATTTCTTTGAGAGGAAGTAATGGAGCACATACAAAATGTCCGATAGTGAACATACACGATTGAGTGTGGTTAGTGTAATATTTATTTATATAAGATTGTACAATTATGTGAACATTGACAAACCCATAAATAGTGCTGGAGACATTTTTTTATAGATCTACCAGAGCATTGGTATTCAAAATGATTAAAAAATTATTTAAAAATCAAATTGTGAGCATTGTTTTTTCATTATCTTTCTTAAGTGTTTTGAAATGTGGTTCATGTAAGGACATGCCAAGTTTATGTCAGGAGTACCTCAGGAAAAAACATCAACCTACAATCAGTATGTATACCTGGCCAAAGTGAAATACTGATGTGTCGGCACACTGAAACAACTGCTGCTCCCACATGAAGCTTGTCACCGATCTAAATACTTTTATAATAATTCTGTACAAAGAAGATTTCTAATGGCAAATATTCCAGGACTTTTGAGAAGCGAAGCAAATTCATTAAGTAGCAAGCATCTTAGAATTAGTATTTTAGAATTTCTTTAATGTTTCTGTTCGAATTCATACTCAACTTTCTAAAAAAGTACTGTAAATATACTTAATTTAGCACTTTTTGAGCTGCCATTGAAGCACTAATTCAAGTACAGCACTAAATTTTGTAAAAAGGTATTTTTGGTATTGAATCGCCGAATTGGACTTTTAAATTTATATCTGCGCAAATAAATAATAATTTTCAGATTTCGTATTTTCTAAAATAAGGATGTTTACAAATTAATACCAAAGCACCCTGTACATAATTCGACACTAAAGGTAATGGTACAGACAACAAAGCACCCTGTACATGATTCGACACTAAAGGTAATGGTACAGACAACAAATCTTCAAAAGATTTCTTTAAGAAGGTTTAATAGTTATAGCTTACGTCTATTTCATGCACACTTATTAATAATGAGTGAAATGAATACAATATTCGACTTATTGAAAATTAACTGATAAGTTGACCATGTACAACTCAAAAATATCCTAATTAAAAAAGATAGTTCAATATATAGGTATAAAATAATTATACATTCATGTACATATTTATGGCATTGGTCAGTCCATACAAAATTAACAAACTTCAAAGTAAGCTTCTGTATACATGCATGTACTAACTAGAACCATGTTGGACTCTTTCTTATAATGTTGTAGACACTTTGCGGGGGATTAGATCTGCAATATGAAATGTAGCTCTTATTTCATATCGGATTTTTTTTTTGAAACTAAAATGTTTCATTTTGATTGTGAAGTAATCTGTGACTATTTCATAAAATCTTGCTTAAATTAAACATTCATATCCTACATATCTATGGACTACAGGTTGGAAATTCGAGCCAAATCATCTTACTTGTTTCATTGATGAACAAATTTTTAAAATTAAAACAAAAATTACAGAACGTTGCAAATCAATATCCCCCACACTGGAAATACAACACCAATTACACTTGTTCGCATTTTGCAAAAACAAGTCACCATATTTGGTAATGCACATATGTTTGCATGTATAAATATAGCCGTCAAACGACAACAGGCGCACATCAAGCAAACTCCCTTACCGAGAATCTTTTGCACTCCGGTCACCTATAAAACGGTCACAACCAACTAATACACCCTGCTATTGCACCCCAATTCTCAATAAACGCACACTTGCATCAAACTAACACACACTTGCACCAAACTAACACACACTTGCATCAAACTAATGCACACTTGCACCAAACTAACACACACTTGCTCTTCCACACATCTGATCAGTGTTATAAACACTAGAACACACTCTCATCATAATTAAATAACAAGCTCAACTCAAAATTAAATGACAAGATTTTTGCACATAAAATAATGTATTTCTACTAACGTACAAATAAAAGGCCATTAATTAAGACGAGGAAGCTAGCTCATATGCTACTGTAGCTTCGTTGGCTGCACAGAGAGACTCCTTCAACCTGGATGAACAGTTCAAAATTATGAATTGCTTTCTGTGTGCCTATTTCGTCTTTGCATATTACAGAGTTAGCTCCCTTGCGGGTAGGTATCCATTGTGACATTATTATTTTGTGGGCACAATACACGTAGTTTTATCCCAGAAGTATGATGTTACATTCTCAAACACATGACGTCACAATTAGTACCTACCCGCAAAGGGCAGCTAACTCTTAACATGCAAATACAAAATAACTTTTTTTTAACATTTGCACAACAGTTCTGTACATCATTCCACAAATTTAAATAATTCTATTACTAATGATTTTTTTTTTATTTCTGTAAAGATATGAAGCAGACAAACTTGTCATAACATATAGCAAAATGTTTTTACTAAACTTCAGAAAGAACTTGCCACTGAAAACAAGTCATCTGTTCTGTTTACAACAGACTCGGATTCTGTCGACAATTTTTATTGTTGATGAACTAGTAATAAATTTCATGTAAGAATTCTTAAGTTGTCATCTGGGTTGAAGGATACTGGTCTCCTATACATATGCACATAATATAACAATATGGTTGAGGTACAGATATAGCAAGCATGCCTGCTGAACTACGAACATGTGTAGTGTCTACACAACAAAAGGCATTCATCACAGTATAAACACACAATACCTCGGTTTCGAGATACCAAAACAACGTCGGTAAAGTATGATTTACCGTCAAATAGTCCCACCTTCCAGTGATTGGTAGGTCATGTGTGTGACGTTTAAATCACAGCATAAGTGGGACTAATCGACGATAATTCATACTTAACAAATGTCATTTTGGTAGCTCGAAACTCCTGTATTACAGATAATCGAATCCAGAACATTTTAAAAGGTATTGATTGGTGATGACAACTTTCTCACACAAACTTAATGGCAGAATATTCAATGCCTCCTCACACAAGCAGACAGCTGTGCATTGCAGAAGCAGTCTTCTTACCAGGAGTATAAATATGACATATTGTCACGTGTGACGTCATGTGCTGCAGCGTCTTGGGAATCCATATACTGTGACGTACAAACACAATGACGTACCATACACGACATCATGAGACATCAGTCATGCAGCCTGTCATGATATATTGTAATATCAAAGAGACTCCCTGACTGCATATCAAAGCATGACATCATGAAATCGATACATCATGACATCAAAATTACTTTCACTAAAATGATGAAGGTACCTTTATGTATAGTTTATATTTGAATTGTTTGTGTATATCCATGTCAGATGTTGTCAAAATGTATTTTGGTGTTTCAATGAAGATTTGGAATTTTAATTCTAATTCAATAAAGGTAACATGCAGATGTGTCACAAAAAGATATAGCATGTATCATTTTTAAAAGTGTCAGTAATTTCAAGCAGAGAGTAATACAACATCACACATATATTCCTGGACACAATTAAATTTGAGATTGAAGAACATTGATGTAATTAACAGCCTATAATGTTTCTGTCATAATTTGGATATGAAACACATTTTTACAAAGACATTTCAAACAAGTTTTACATGAAGGGTGCATAAATATATGAAATATTACATTACTCACAAGACAGGGTATACAAATATATGGTAGGATTCAGCCTTTCAGTTGATAAATCTCCATAATACAGAGTTATCTACCCTTGTGGTTTTGTATAAATTCAACTCTTGAGTGATCAGTAGTTTGCACAAGAAAGTTACGACGGTTTCATACATATTTGTAATGATTTGAACCCTTCAAAAAAAATTTCAATTAATTGTCAACAGGAGTGGATAACTCTGTACCAAAGAAAAAGAAAACTCAACGTAGAATAGTTTATATATGACTAAGGTTTGAAAATTTTCAAATACATATGTCGTGAAATGTTTAAGAAACATTGTGTGGCTTTGGAGATGGTAGATGATTATGACATAGGAGAAAACATTGTTCAGACATTACATAAACAATTGAAAAATTGTAATTTTGCATGATCAAAAACATCTCCCCTCCAACTCAAGTTTGACCTTTAACCTTTAAAATTTTGAGATCATCGACTTGGAGACAATACATTATAAGCTGCACTGATTCAAAGCTGAAAGGTGTTCAGAAATCAAAATATCATAAGAATGAATATGATTCTAAATTAAGAAGAATTTTTTTTTAGGTAAACAGATGTGAAAAAGGTGGACTCTTTTTAAAAACAAAGTTAAGATTTTAAAGATTAATTATCAGCTACACTTATAAAGATATTGGGCAAAATGCAGTACCTCAATTGAGAACAACAAATCACCTCTGGAAAAATATATCCTGTTGTTAAAGCTTATCATTAAAATCAGAATTTTAAAATTTTGTCAGATAATTTTGGTTCAATTTGAAATTTGATTTTTTTCTTAAATGAGTCAGGATTCAGTTCATATCAGTATCATTGAGGAGGGGAGTCTGGATTTGAACATGCTTACCACAAATAGAAATTCAACAAACATTTAATTTTTGTGTAGATGCACCAAGTTAACAATTTATATTTTTATGTTGTAAATTATGGGAGTTGCCTCCCTTAGAACATATTGAACTGGCTTGAATATGATATCATGGAAGAGAAAACTATCTTCAATCAAAAATTGCGTATGAAAAGGAAATAATGAGTGAGTTTTTTGTTGGATGTTGTCATCAGATCTGTTTCTTCCTGGAATAGATCCACATTACAAACAGAAATACCATCACAGAACACCTGGTTTTAAACGGAGCACAAAGTATGGTAAATAAAGTCGACACATATGTGGACACATGAGGGCAACAATCACTGGGTTAGAGTTGAGAAAGAAAATCTCATGGAGTTGTCTCCCTTTCTTCAGATGTGACTTTGACATAAGAACAGGATAGTCTCCCCTTCTCTACAACCAATCCCTGTTGGCAGATTTTAAAACATGGAGCCAGAGATATTCGTAGAAAACGGTCAAAGAAAAAAGAATATCTTCAGATGTAGACAGATTGTTTCATCGACGCCAGATAATGGATGGGAGTTGTCTCCCTTCCTTGGTGACTTGATCACCATTTGTCATGTTTTTTTTTGTTAAAACCAGTTGATCCTCCTAGCACACTTTTTCCTTATAAAATGGTACACTTCCTTTTCTTGCTCTCCTTTTTGCGAATTTTCTTTCCATTGCTCTGTTTCATTGCCTCCATCTTTCGTGATCTGATTTCCCTCATTAAATCGTAAAATACCTGGAAAAGAGAAGAGAACCGTATAGTACCAGTCACTTTACAATAATGAATCAAAGAGCCGAAAACACCAAAATAATGCTACACATACAGATCACTTACTCAGATGAATGTCATCAAATCAATTCTACTTACAAGCTTGACCTGAAATTTGCATGAAATTCACTGTACCTGAAAAGGTAAATTTTACATGAAAAAAATTTCATGTAAATTTCAGGTGAAATTCAGTAAGTTTTCAGATCAAATTGAGTTTTTTTCTCTTCCCAGATAAAAGTTATCTAAATTTGCCTTGAATTTATCTGAGGATATTTTGCCTGTGTATGTTCAATAGAATTTAGGTCAAATTCTTTACCCTGAATGATTGACCTACTTTACTCTCTTCATGTATAATTGACCTGATTTACCTGTTTGTGTACACTAGGCATACATCATATTATACTAACAAAATCATAAAATTGTTCTGGAGTAATATCAACACTCTGTTGTTGAGTTTGTTTTCAGTCGGTTGAACTGAATAATATGCCAGTTCAGTCACCAAATGTAAGTTGTGTTTGAGACAGTGATTATTATTAATATTGGTACAGTCAATTCTCAGATTTATATATTCACGAGCAACCTCATTTGAAGAGAACAGATAGCTACCTCATCTCAAAATAACCATTTTGATTTGTAAGTTTAATTTTATGATGAGCTGTGTATTGTTTGCATAAAAAGTTCAAATAAGTGTTCAATGATAAAATAAATAAGAAAACAAATTGAATTGAAACACAGCAATAACCTCAACAGAAATGCTTGGAAAGAAGGGAAAGATATGATAAAATCTTTATAGTATCATGATAAGTGGAGTCTAGTAGCCTCTAGAGCTAGACAGATATAACCATCTGTAGTAGAAAAAGATACACAGACAGCAGTATGTTTACACCATAAGATGATGACCGATCATCTGACCTGACCACCAAAAAGCGTTACTGAAGTGGTTTTAGGGCTGTGATAGGAGGGAGCCTAAAGACTTCAGTATCAAGGATCTACTGGGAAAACCCAAACTATAGCATATATCCTGTTATATACATCTGCAGAAATCATATGCTGGCATCAAACCAACAGTCTGATAAACAAACATCTAAGTGAACAAGAGGCCCAGAGGGCCTGTATCGCTCACCTGGTTTGTAATGCCAAGTAATGTTCTGAATACAGGTTCGTTGTTTCTTTTCTGAAGGAATTTTAATATTAACCTCTAAATCCCCTATTGGGCCCCACCCCCTCCCGCCCCCAGGGGGTCAGAGCCAAAATTTATACAAGTTCTGTTCCCCTTCTTCCAAGGATGTTTATGGCCAAATTTGGTTACAATCCATGCAGAACTCTATGACTATATATAGCTAGTAGCGATTTAAAGGATTTACCTCTATTTCCCCTATTGGGCCCTGCCCCTCCTGCCCCCAGGGGTCAGAGCCAAAATTTATACAAGTTCTGTTCCCCTTCCCCCAAGGATGTTTGTGGCCAAATTTGGTTACATTCCATTCAGAACTCTATGACTAGTAGCGATTTTAAAGGATTTACCTCTATTACCCCTATTGGGCCCCGCCCCTCCTGCCCCCAGGGGACCAGAGCCAAAATTTATACAAGTTCTGTTCCCCTTCCCCAAAGGATGTTTGTGGCCAAATTTGGTTACATTCCATTCAGAACTCTATGACAAGTAGTGATTTAAAGGATTTACCTCTATTTCCCCTATTGGGCCCCGCCCCTCCTGCCCCCAGGGGGTCAGAGCTAAAATTTATACAAGGTCTGTTCCTCCTCCCCCAAGGATGTTTGTGGCCAAATTTGGTTACATTCCATTCAGAACTCTATGACTAGTAGCGATTTAAAGGATTTACCTCTATTACCCCTATTGGGCCCCGCCCCTCCTGCCCCTGGGGGGTCAGAGCCAAAATTTATACAAGTTCTGTTCCCCTTCCCCCAACGATGTTTCTGGCCAAATTTGGTTACAATTCATGTAGAGCTCTAGGACAAGTAGAGATTTAAAGGATTTACCTCTATTTCCCCTATTGGGCCCCGCCCCTCCTGCCCCCAGGGGGTCAGAGCCAAAATTTATACAAGGTCTGTTCCCCCTCCCCCAAGGATATTTGTGGCCAAATTTGGTTACATTCCATTCAGAACTCTATGACTAGTAGCGATTTAAAGGATCTACCTCTATTACCCCTATTGGGCCCCGCCCCTCCTGCCCCCGGGGGACCAGAGCCAAAATTTATACATGCTCTGTTCCCCTTCCCCAAAGGATATTTGTGGCCAAATTTGGTTACATTCCATTCAGAGCTCTATGACAAGAAGCGATTTAAAGGATTTACCTCTATTACCTCTATTGGGCCCCGCCCCTCCTGCCCCCGGGGGACCAGAGCCAAAATTTATACAAGTTCTGTTCCCCTTCCCCCAAGGATGTTTGTGGCCAAATGTGGTTACAATTCATGCAGAACTCTAGGACAAGTAGCGTTTTATAGGATTTACCTTTATTTTCCCTATTGGGCCCCGCCCCTCCTGCCCCCAGGGGAACCAGAGTCAAAATTTATACAAGTTCTGTTCCCCTTCCCCCAAGGATTTTTGTGGCCAAATTTGGTTACAATTCATGTAGAACTCTATGACTAGTAGCGATTTAAAGGATTTACCTCTATTACCCCTATTGGGCCCCGCCCCTCCTGCCCCTGGGGGACCAGAGCCAAAATTTATACAAGTTCTGTTCCCCTTCCCCAAAGGATGTTTGTGGCCAAATTTGGTTACATTCCATTCAGAGCTCTATGACAAGTAGCGATTTAAAGGATTTACCTCTATTACCCCTATTGGGCCCCCCCCCCCCTTCTGCCCCCGGGGGGGTCAGAGCCAAAATTTATACAAGTTCTGTTCCCCTTCCCTCAAGGATGTTTGTGGCCAAATTTGGTTACATTCCATTCAGAACTCTAGGACAAGTAGCGATTTATAGGATTTACCTCTATTTCCCCTATTGGGCCCCGCCCCTCCTGCCCCGGGGGGGGACAGAGCCAAAATTTATACAAGTTCTGTTTCCCCTCCCCCAAGGATGTTTGTGGCCAAATTTGGTTACAATCCATGCAGAACTCTATGACTAGTAGCGATTTAAAGGAAATGTTGACGGATGGACGGACGGACGACGGACGGACGGACGGACGGACGGACGGACGGACGACGGACGCCGCGCCATGACATAAGCTCACCGGCCCTTCGGGCCAGGTGAGCTAAATATATATACATGTTAAAAATAAGACTTTTTTCCCCTGTATCATTCAGGCATGATTCAGGCAAGGGAAAAATTGACTCCGTCCTCAACTCAGAGGAGTTGTGAATTAATTAAGTTAATTTAAGATGCAAGAAGAAATTTTCATTTATACATGGAAAAATATTACTTTATATAATATAAGTTAGAAACCTGTGAGTGGAATATATGATTTCTTTACATTTCATAATCAAATCAATATGTGGACATTGCAAGTGTAATACTAATGGAAATGAGCAAGTAACAAAACATAAGACATTTCATTTTTTGAAATTGACAATGACTATTAACACAATGTTCTCAATTTTTCTACTGGTATTAAATTAAGTATAATTTAAATTACCATATATATAATGTGTGTGATCAAAAGAAAGCTTTGAGGAATAATGAAAAGTATTTCAACAGGAAAACAGAAGTGGCCTTAATTTTTTTGTTAAAAAATATATTTTCAAACATTTTTTAAGTTATGAAGTGCTGCTGAAAATGACAAAAATAACCAGTTGTTTTAACAACACAATCCTCAATCAGGGGCCAGCTCTAGGTGTTAAGTGTTGATGTTCTAGCTGTATCAAGGAGTTTGTCTTCTCAAACCTCTCGTGTGTTCTGACAATATCAGATTATAATTTTACTTTCGGTAGGATCTTGTGAAGAGTGCACGGTGCCGCTGGTTTTAGGAGATGGTTTGATAGCTCTGAAATAAGATGCACATGCCCAGATTGGGGAGCATACATGCATTAGTCTAGCGATAATATTCTTACATAGATGATAGAGTATGTCTGAATATAAATATTCTGCCTGACTAATTTGTTAGCATGCTATGTTTTTGAACGTCCTTCAATCATTTATAGGTGTTTTTACAATGAATGCCAGACAGATTGAAATATGTAAGCCTATCTAAAAAGACTTTAATATTTAATTTTTTTAAAACAAGCTCTTTGATGTAAAGTGGCACCATAGCAACTTAACATATCTCCCAAATAAAAAGCTTGCATATAGAGAAAGGCTAGTACTGTAACTTTTTTATGGAGCTGTAAAGCTTCATTTCCTTACATGATTATCTCCCCCTAGTTTGAAACCTGATTCTTATTCCGTCTTTGCCTAGTACAGTGCTAGCTCCCTTGCTGGTAGGTATCTATTGTGACATCATCATTTCGTAAGCGCAATTCACATCATTTTCTCCAAAAATTATGATTTTACGCTTGAAAACACATGACGTCACAATCAATACCTACCCGCAAGTGCAGATAACTCTGTAATATGCATGTGCAGAATATTCTGCCTTTAAATTTAAGAGTTTTCAGCCCTTGCATGTAGATATCATTGTGACTCCATGTGTATGCAAGCATAAAGTCATATTTTTCAGGCAAATGGATGTGAATTTCGCTCACAAAATAATGACATCACAATCAATGCCTTTCCAAAAGGGAGAAAACTGTAATTTGCAAAGACGGAATAGAATTGTAGAATAGCTCAAATTGTGTTGAGTGAATGTGAGTTCCTTTTCTATTATAGATGCTCAATTTTAGAAAATACTTTTAAAAGGATTAAACCATTAGACCTGGTTAATATTTCATCATGATACATGCAGACATGTAGATATGTTTTTTAAATCAAATATATCTGGGGAAGGAATGGAAAAGATAAATAGACCTAACAAGAAGATAACCTGAAATGAACTAGTCACAAAAAGATCATCTTGATTAGAAACAAATCCAAATTGGAGCAAGCTCAAATATATTGCTGGCTGTCAAAAAAAAAACGCATAAGAAAAGCAGTTATTCGGCTTGTGTGCAGTCATCAGCATGTGTTTTTAGCACTAATGCAGCCTTCATTGATCTGATGGCCTACAGGTTGGTGCATTGTGCAGCCTGTCAGACTAGCAATCCCTGGAGAATGACGACCTGGAGACAGCGAAGTCGGAGTAGTCGGGGTGGAGGTGTGGAGAGATTGTATATATAGGAATTGATCGGTGCCACTAGGTTTTCACCTTTGTATTTTTAAATAAATTTGGTATTTTCCGAGTATAGATGACTAGGCGGAGGAAGAGCCTGGCGAGGTGATGGGAGAGGTTGGAAGGATTTCGATGATGTGTTGGTTAAAACAGGCAGGACTTTAAAGTGTTGGGATATTAAAACAATACTTACAGGAACATTAAAAGTCCTGATGTGATATTCCAGTAATGTTTGAAGAAAGAAAGTTTTCCACATGCCTAGCCGTAGTAATGCTTGTGGAGATTATCAAGATTTCCACATGCCTAACTATATATATATCTGTACCTCAAACAAGTATAAATGTTAATTTTTGTGAATATGAATGAAAGTTTGTCAATAATGTTTAAGATATGTAGTATATATATATAAAGATGAACAACACTGCCGTTTACAAATATCACAATTAGAATATAGCTGATTGTCTTAAATATGATCTGAAATCAGAATAAATATGAAATGTCTTTAGATGAATTTAAAGTAGGACACAGCAGCCTTTGTCAGATTTAGGATATGGAGTTGTCTCAAGTTGAACGACGCTCTCCCGTTTGGCATCGACCTTCTTGAAGGTCGCACGCCCACCACCTCGACTAGTGATGCCAAGCTTACACTTTTTACAGATGCGCAACAAGTCATAGAAACACTGAAAAGTCAGAACAGAAGATGGAAATGCACACAAAGCAAAATAAAATAAAAACAAAGCATTCATTAATACAGAAAAATAGGTGGGAAGTAATACTGATTAATGAAAATTAATTCTATGAAAATCAATTAGTGCAAAAGAATAGAAAATGAAAATGTGCATACAGTTTAACCTCATTTAACAGTGTATAAATTGAAAACCAGTTAATTTTGAATTCAGTTCATTCTAGCTAAACAAAGCATTCTGTTTAAAGTTTAGCTTGCATATAACATGAATAGTTTGATCATATCTCATCTTTTTACCACGGTCCTGATGACTTTGAGATACAATGAGGTTCGACTGTTCCTAAATAAAGGATCCAGTTTTAGATTTAAAAGTAGAAAATAAATCATCACAACTCCTCTATCAAAGCGAAAATGATGTTCAAATGCATGTACACATTAAAACCAAATGGTTACATATATAAATATCATACATATCTATTCCTACATGCAGCAATTTTCTTAATGACTTAACAGGGTAAACGTAATATGGTTGGTTGAATTTAATGCTATAAAGAATAAACTACAATTAAATTTGTTTTGTGTAAGCACAAGAATCTTATATACTTATATTTCAAGAACACAAAAGTACATAGAGTTGTAATGCATCATACCATACACACACAAAAAATACCCAGATTCAAAGATAGTTTCTGAATCACAAAAGCAGAATGCAAAAAAAAACTAATGGGGCAGAACTTTGGTTAAACACATGTGCAATAGTAACAAACATGCACCAAAAGGCATGCTACTATATACTTCAAAGGAAAAACTTTCTGGTTCGAAGGACAGTGTATTGGAAGCCTATCAAATCTGTAACCAAGAGTTCTATGAAGATGAGCCAGTCCATATATATATATGACAGGCAGGCTCGGTAAAGATATAATTCAGCTGGTCATTCCCATTTAGTATGAGATCATCTCTGGTGTATCTCGGTGCTACTTGGGTGTGTCTTTTATCAAAGCAAAATCATTTATTTGAGAAAATAATATTTTGGTTTATGTATTTCTCTCTTTCAAAGATTTTTCTCAACACACATATTGCAACATACTGCAGTCGTTTGCAATGTCATGTATTATATATGTCAGGAACTTCAGAGACCCACAGATAAAGATGTTTAACTAATTCTGTAAACCATTATCAAACAACTTGTACAAATTGACAAGACTGCTGTTTTCATAGTTATGATACTAGATATAAATATAAACAGCATAATTCAATGAATTCCAGTGGTTCTACAAATTTTATCTTTCTACATCTATGACCTCTTACAACTTAAAACAATGACCTAATTTGAACAAGGAAGAGTTATACGGAAATAATTTCAATCAATTGAGTACAACACTCATATACTATACACATTTCCGATATACAAGAGTGCAATGATTTTCTGTGTATGATCATTCTTATCACAAGGCATGAAAATGATACGATACAACGCTCCTGTACAGAGGTGAACTAGACTTTTCTCAGTTTCTATTTATGGTACCAGTGATCTAATATTCAACCACATTTTGTCATAACCTTCAATCTGAAAAAAAAATCCCAAGCAAATTTAACACTTTCCCTTAGGCAGATATCCATGAATTTTGAATATCCTAATTTTTTTATAGTAATAGTGAGCTTGACCTTTAACCTTGTGACCTAAAGAGCAATCACAATCAGGGATTTTCAAAAAGAAAGGTGTCAACAAAGAATGACTTTGATCAGCCAAATAGACCTTGATCTCTCCCAAAGAATAATAGAATCTTACATGGGTCTGTGAAGTGGACAGGGATATCTCAATCCGAGTGAAAAATTTTTGCCTGTCAACCCGAGGCTTGTCAAGGGTTGACAGCCAAAATCTTTCAAGAAGGGTTGAGATATCTGTCCACTTCACAGACCCATGTTTGATTCTTTTTCTCCCATACTTAGTAGAAAAATTGATGAAAATTCCACTTCGTTTCCAGCTTTTTCATCTTGCCATTATCGCTGGAACGTCTGGAAATTGATGACGTCATTTACAATGCGCGCCGCAGTTACGCCGCATGTATTGATGACATCACGTTATAGTCTAGCGCGTGTTAGCTGTCTTACACCCCCCTGTGTAAGATAGAGATATATTTTTTTCCTAGCAACCACGGGATATCCCTGTGACGTATGGTAGAAACCTGTTTCTGCAGCAGACACATACCAGGAAAATGTAAGTGTTTCCATTACATGTGATACAAAAATGAAACAGACTATAAAGAAATGCACCTGATAAATTAATAGACAATACTAAGTTAATATTTCTATTGAATTTGAAACAGACTATAACAAGCTGCTGGTTCTGTATTCTGACCACTACTGGTAATCATGTGGCATATTTCAGAGGAAATTAGATTGCATGATATTTCTGGTGAGTAATTGGAAACAAACTGCTCCATTTTCTGATAAATATGAAACAGACTGTAGATATACTATTTCTGGAGAAGAGGAAAAAAAAACAGCTGTGTATGTGTAATAGTGTAGTAAGAGGTCAAGTGAAGATCAAACTAGTGATAGCTAGCGTACACCATCACATAGTCCGTGTCAGGATACATTAGGATCTTGGCTCTAGATAACACTAATGCATCAATTAGGATAGGCAACCTTATATACTTACTGTACCAACTTATCATGTACAGTTGTCAACAAGTCCTCCAAGAGACCCACAGGGACGTCATCAGAACAACTAAACCTAGCTACAGATATGTCAACAAGTCCTCCAAACAAGCCCCAAAGCCACAGGGACGTCATCAGAACAACTAAACCTACAGATATGTCAACAAGTCCTCCAAAAGGCCACAGGGACGTCATCAAAACAACTAAACCTAGCTACATATATGTTCAACAAGTCCTCCAAGAGCCCACAGGACGTCATCAGAACAACTAAACCTAGCTACATATATGTCAACAAGTCCTCCAAGAGGCCCACAGGAACGTCATCAGAACAACTAAACCTACAGATATGTCAAAGACCTCCAAAAGGCCCACAGGAATGTCATCAGAACAACTAAACCTAGCTACAGATATGTCAACAAGTCCTCCAAAAGACCCACAGGAACGTCATCAGAAACAACTAAACCTACAGATATGTCAACAAGTCCTCCAAAAGGCCCACAGGAATGTCATCAGAACAACTAAACCCTACAGATATGTCAACAAGACCTCCAAAAGGCCCACAGGAATGTCATCAAACAACTAACCTACAGATATGTCAACAAGTCCTCCAAAAGGCCCACAGGGATGTCAAAACAACGAACCTACAGATATGTCAACAAGTCCTCCAAAAGGCCCACAGGGATGTCAGAACAACTAACCTACAGATATGTCAACAAGTCCTCCAAAAGGCCCACAGGGATGTCAAAACAAAACTAACTAACCTACAGATATGTCAACAAGTCTCCAAAAGGCCCACAGGGATGTCATCAGAACAACAACCTAGCACAAATATGTCAACAAGACCTCCAAAACAAGGATGTCAAAACAACTAACCTACAGATATGTCAACAAGTCCTCCAAAAGGCCCACAAGGATGTCAAAACAACTAACCTACAGATATGTCAACAAGACCTCCAAAAGGCCCACAGAGATGTCATCAGAACAACTAACCTAGCTACAGATATGTCATACACAAGACCTCAAAAAGGCCCACAGGGATGTCAACAACTAACCTACAGATATGTCAACAAGTCCTCCAAAAGGCCCACAAGGATGTCAAAACAACGAACCTACAGATATGTCCAACAAGTCCTCCAAGAAAACCCCACAGGGACAATATATGACAACTGAAACTACAATATTACTTGACTTGTTCTCCGAGGGCCAAAAAGAACCATCATCAATACTAATACTAGTACTGATATTTAAAGCATTCCAAGAGGGAAACTAACGTTAATTACTGTATTAAACTATAGAAAATTCAATTTAGAAGTTATATATGACATAAATGTCATTAGACATTTTGACAAGGAAAGGTCTTACTAGTTCCTACAGTTAATGTGTTATTATTCAAAATGTACAATAAAATGTAGGATTGTTACAATGAATACTAGATATTAAAAGCCACGCAATTTTTTCAGAATCAAACTACGGTAAGCCATACACAAAATTCTCATGGTTACCACATGTGGTACAACATCTATGTAATGCATGGTCAAATCCAGTGAATTCTCAGGATCCAGATCATACATTAACATACATGTTTTGAATTTGCAGGCATCTACCTAAAAGCTAGTTTCTGTTTGAAGTTTCCACCCCTGCTGAATTTTATGAAATGTATTGGATGAGATAGCAGTAGTATCAGGGTTAGATAACAGTGCCTGTAATCTCATCACTGTACTAAAGGTATTTACAAACCAGCAGGGGAATCCGGCTAATTCCTGTATCAGGGCTATTTCCTCAAACATCTCTCACGAAATCTAGGTACTGATTATACTTCACAAGTACTTTATCATACCTACTACTCTTAAATCAACTTATTTTCTTGCACGATTAAATTTCAAATATTTCACAGCAATGAGAAATCACCAAAATAACTTGATGCGAACACGTGTAAAATACAGGTAAAGTAGAATAAAGAGTTCTTGATCGCAATATTAAATCGATGAAAATAAGTTGTCATGCATGAAAAACACTAAATTAACTTGCATTGATAATGAGCTTATTTACAGCAAGCCCTCGAAAAAAACTGCTTCATAAGAAGAGAACAAAACATTTTTATATTTTTTTGTTTGTTTAAAAAGTATGGTGTATGGTAACTAAATAACATTCAAATTCCAAGACATACTGCATTAGCTCTGTAATTTGGAGTCTGGACATTCAATATAATGAAAGTGTAAAATAAAGTTTGCAACTATACCATAAAGCTTTGAAAGTGTCAATAGTTATTGGCTTTAAAAATAATGGCTCAAATACATCTTCACGCAAAATGGGAAGGAGCACTTAAATGGAGAGGGGTGCCAAGTACAGTAGACATGTTTCAGGGGATGAAATAGTAGTTAGGGCCAAATGCACCATGAGTCAACCTCCCTGTTAACAAAGCTAAAACATGTGGGAATCATTACAGAAAAGTAGAACTTATTATTTTTACAAATGCCAAAGTATCCAGCGTAAATGTACATGTTGAGTAGAACAATCAGACGACAACCCAATCCAATAAATGCAGTATATATGTTTTCTGGAAAGTTCTATGTCGTATGACTAAAGTTAGAAAACATATTATTTATGTAGTTGTGTTTAGAAACCAAAGATATCTATATTGTATAAATACATGTTTATTTTAACATACTTCTACACTGTATGTGGACTTTCTGAAGTCCAATTCGCTGAGTCAATATTTATACACAAAGAAATGATTTTTTGATACATAATTGTGTTGTTTTCTTCTTTATGCTTAATCATATACTATGAATAACAACGCATAAAAACAATGTAGTCATTCAGCACAGTTTTTATGTTGTCTGATAATAAATTTTGATCATGAAGCTACAGTGTCTTTCATTGCAGTTCAGTTAGTGTCTGACAGTTCTCATCCATGGACCTAAGTTATGTCAGAGGGATGACAGATGGTTCGAGTCTAGATTATAGGGAGTCCACTGTATAAAGCTGTTCTAATATAAGGTGAAGTGCCTGAACACCCGCCCACCCCCCACCCCAGAAGACAAACTATTTTAAAGAGGAGAAAACAGTAGGCTGGTATATGAAATGTGAGCTAATGATCAAAAAAAAAAAGGAGTGCAGAGAAGTTGCTTTGAATAAACATTAACTTTTGTTTGCAAGTCGAAGTGTGTCATTTTGCTTATACTTATCGTCTTTAGCGCGAGCGTTCTTGGCGGCCACCGTACACGCAACATACTGAGACTGTCCACTGCTGTGCTCCTTGTATTGGATGCCTGCCTCTGATCTATGTTCTTGGCGTTTGTGTTCTAAGTCTCTCATTTGTTTTCCCTCCGATAAGAAAAAGGAATGATGTCATATTTTTCCTTTCCCTTAATATCAGATTCCCTTGAAAAGAAAATATACATAAGAGTAAAATAGTAACATATGATCACTGAAAAAGGGATGTACTTAGAAAATTTACTTTATGTGAGCGAGAAAGATCAGTAGTAAACAGTTTGAAAAGATGAGGGACCAATGCCTGGATCGACTCACATTCAGTGAGGACTAATGCCATGGCTCGACTCACAACCGAGAGGGGACACTAATGCCTGCTCACTCACATCAGTGAGGACTAATGCCTGGCTCTGACTCACATCCGTTGAGGGAACGTATGCCTGGCTTGACTCTCATGATCTTGCCTATTTAGACATTCGGAATTTATTTAGACAGTGTCTCTGTTCAGTTTGCCTTCAAAGCTCAATAACTGTTTTACTTTCAGGGACTCCTAGGGGCAGCGGGTGTGGTTATGTTTCAACATATGTCCTCCACCCTCTAGGGTCAATGATGGCCATATCTGTTTGAGGTATGTTGCCAGCGGTACCAAGCCAACAGAAAGATGAATTTTTCTTATAGATACTATGTGCTTTCCTTCCAATTCAATTATAGCTTCGCCAGTGTTGTCTTAAACTAAACTGACTGTTAACCAAGTATATGTTTGTGTTCGATATACATTTTGCAAATAGTTCGCAGTATATTTGTAGTAAATACGCAAAAATCTGTAAAAACTGCAAAAAATGTGTCAGTGTGTCGGAAGGTTCTTCATGATAACCTTGGATGTAATCCAAATTCCAAAAAATTATAAATCACAGTATATAGAATATAGAACGCAAAAAATGTGATAATTTTAAGGTGTGCCAATTAGAAAACATTTACCATACTGAGGAGCCATACTAATTACTTTTATGGGCAAAAATCATTTGTCCCTCTTGATATTACTACAACTTGTGCCAGCACGTGTTCGCAACATAAGATTCACAAGTAGAGAGTGTTTACTGTTTTCTTTGTTACGCAGTCCAAAGGTGCAATGTCAACAATATGAGCTCATTACGATATTTGTTATGGGAGACCACGAATGGGGGGTTGGGGGGGGGGTGGGGGGGTTGTACCAGGGGGGGGAAAGCTGGTGGGGTTCAGTTCTGTTACTGGAATTCACCAATCTACCGAGGTAGCACACGCACATGGCCTTGGGTAGGTATAAACGTGCTAGTAAACGGTCGTCCTTGAAATTTTAAACATTTTGCACGCTGTCAGATGGGACCATTAAAGTGACTTAGTGACGGAGAGTAATTCCCCTAATCCTTTGGTTGTCAGACAAGTGATGAAAACAGATCAATTTAGATTTTGCCCACAGCTTTTGCAGTCACAAGGACAGGAGTGTTTCTAATGTGCGAGCATGGATAGATTAATGATTCGGCACAAAGAAAAAACTTTTGAGATCTTAATTGAGCTTAGGGCGAATCTTTTATTAGTTTGATAATTGTGTTCAAATATCAAAATGACTAATGTATTTTTCTTTTTCATTCATAAATGTATAAGGAAATTCATTTGCCTTGATTCTAGTAATGGTCTACTCGTCACCATCATCTAGGGATGGTGGTCTTAAAGACTACATTGTTATTTTGGGTAAAATACTTTTTTTAGTTGTTGGCCATTTACAGCGAAATAATCATCCGCAAGCAGTACAGATGTTATTCGTTTATTATTTATTAACATAACTAGATATCATCAAATATTCAAACTCAGTCACAGATTCCCTCGTGTACTCTCTATGCAATATAAACTGTTCCAGACTATA
This sequence comes from Argopecten irradians, assembly GCF_041381155.1. Taxonomy (NCBI): domain Eukaryota; kingdom Metazoa; phylum Mollusca; class Bivalvia; order Pectinida; family Pectinidae; genus Argopecten; species Argopecten irradians. The sequence goes on from NC_091135.1 coordinate 9,493,797, forward strand.
CTTTAAAAAGGATTTTAAATATTGTTTCTTATAATAGTCTCCAGCAATTTAAACTATTGGAAACACGAGATGCTATATGGAACAGTAATCTATTTGTGCGACATTTTGGGGAAGTGACTACAACCTACAGCAGACCACTGTGTTTACCATCTATCAGTGACTCGTGTCTCCATTTCATATTTTGTTCATGTTGAGATCAATGTTTGATGTTTACAGTATTACCCCTAAAAGAGTAGGGGAGATTATATAACCACATCAGCGCTAATCTAAACAGAATCAACAGCATAGACACCTACACTAGAGCCCTCAAAATTTTATCAATCAACAACAAAACCATATATGAGAATCCTTATTTTACGAGGTGGGGGGGACATAAAGTGGATTTAAAACAAGAAACATTTACACATTTTCTAACAGTTTTATCATGAAGAAACCCAGTTTGTGTCTCTGTTTACATTAAGATGGATGGGCCCATCATAGTGAGGTTATTAAGACTGTAGATTGAATGTGTATCCGTATAGTTCTACAAAAACAATTCCTCATAGCTAACTTTGTGATTTTCCTGTTTTTTCGAGTCTCCTCAAAACGACAACGAATCTGATCCTTAACCATGGGGGAGTACTCCAATCCAAAATGTAAATCTCAAGTAAATAAATATAGAAACGGAAAATGTGTAAATAAGGTTAGCCATGGAAAAACTTTTACCATACAGAGGAGCCAAATTACACTGTTATGGGCCAAAAATCCATCTTCCTCTTGGAATACATAGACTATACAGCACTTGTGCACACATATTACACATGAGAGTGCTTTAACTTGGGTTTTGTACGCAGTCCAATTGACATGTAAACAACTTAAGTCGCCAATAAAAATATCTTATGCCTCCCCCCGATGTATTTGTTACCCAGCATGATTGTTGGTGTATCATATCTGGAGTCCCAATCTAAGACCTATACACACCACATGGCCATGAGAAAAAACCTGCAGTAAAGGGACATGAAATTATTTAACATTTGCAGCTTGCAGATGGGACCATAATGGTCTAGAGAAGATGTAATTTCCAAATTTCTATGGTTGACAGACAAGTGTTGAAACAGATCAATTATATTTGCCACAGCTTTTGCAGTCACAGGACAGGAGTTTTCTAAATGCTGCATGCAGATAATGTTCTGCACAAACAAACTTTTGAATTGTTATTGCTTAGGCCTAATCTTTTAGTTTGAGACTTGTTTCAATTACAAAATGACTAATGATTTATCTTTTTCAATCAAATTTATAAGGAAATCATTGCCTTGATACTAGAAAGGTCAGTCACCATCATCAGATGGTGGGCTAAAGACCACATGTACATAGGTCAAACTATTATAGTTTTTTTGCCATTGCGAAATAATCTCCGCAAGCATACAGAGTTAATCTTTATAATTTATAACATAACTAAATATCATCAATATCAACTCATCAATCCCAGGAAATATCAAATAAACTGTTCCAGACTTGGAATTTAAATAGTTTCTTATAATATCTCCAGCAATTTAAACTTTGAACAGAGAATCTATATGGAAAGTAACATATGGCTACATTTGGGGTATACACAACCTACAGCATACATTAATTTACCATCTTGATGACTCTGTCTATTGCTTATTTTGTCATGGATGAGGATCAAGTTTGATGTTTACAGAATACCCAATAGAGTAGGTATATATAAATGGAGCGCTATCTAAACAGAATCAACAGCAAGCACCTCACAGGCCTCAAATTTACATCATCAACATACCATATGGAGAATCTAATTTCACTGGCTTTAAAGTGGAATTATAAACAAACAAGGAACCATATACATATACATCGTACCTGTTTGTCCATGAAAACCAGGTTGGCTCTGTTAACATTTTGTGATGCGGCTTTATCAGTGCGGGTATTACGACATAGATTGAGGTATCCGATATTTCTACAAAATCATAATTCAACTAGCTTAGTGAATTATCTGGCTCAGGTTTTTTTCATACTAATATAGCTCCTCATAAACATCAACATTATGGCGAAATCCTTAACTAACCAAAACTGTTTTAAGCATATCAGAACCATATTAAACACACATTCTTAAATTTATTGATACAGCTTACGTTTTAAGAAAATGGTCTCACTATTTTAAATCGAATAAATGACTGTGAATTTTTAACATTGAAGGCTCATCTCTGTGAGTAAGTAACAACTTCATAATTAACAATGGGACAATTCCAATCAACTTGCTTAGCTTTTAATAATACCAATTGAAAGACACAATATGTTCTTTCTATTTTAATTGTAACTGATAAGCGGTGCGAAAGCATGTGTTACAGTTAACCTGTAATACTAATCATTGACTGCTGTGGTATAATATTATTTATGGGAGTTAGGAAGACAGTGTTTATGATAACTAATGTATTATTGGATCTATAAAGTAGCTACCTTTACCCTATTTACTCCTTTTTAAAATATGTTTTGATTTTCACACCTGAGTGGTTTGTAGGCGCTTGAATTCATGTATTTACACATATTCAGACACAATCAAAGCAGTCTCCAGGGGTTTTAAACCATGACTAATGTAAAAATTGATAAAGGTGCTAACTAACACAAAAAAATTTTGCAAATTGTCGATCTTATCAGATTAGTTATGGTCATCTAGTTAAGCCTTTGTTATTGAAAACGATGCTTCCTCAAAATGGGGAGAGGTACTTATAGGGACATGGGCGCTTATTGAGTCGAATACGGTAATACCACACCTTCCTTCACTCTAAAAGAGAAAAACATTTCAAACCAGTTACTACATCATACAGTTAGTATATATCACATTTGAGATTAAGTATTTACATTTCTGTTTTCTAGGAACCTATTGATCTATACTGATAGAAATCTGATAGAGAAAAAAACAGCTTTAAACCTGGGTACTATATATATACCAGGGTACTATTTAAGGAAGCACGCTAAAGAACCCTGAAGATTTTTTTTCATGATACAGGAAACAGGTGAAGAAAATATGAAAGTTCTAAAAGTCTGCTTATAAATCTGAGTTAATTCTCAAGCAATATTTATATTATTAGAAAGTTCCGATATTATATATTGTAATGTATGTATGTATGTGTAGAATACTATTTTTAGAATCAATTCATATATTGCTACAGTTTTCGCTTATCGATGATCATATCCATTAACCAGTTGACATTTACAATTTTCAGTTTCCTTCAACTTACAAAGACATATACTTATGTTATTAAATTGGGCATCAAAAATTTCCCAATATAACATTTTAAATTAAAATTTTATCACTTCATCAGAATACTTATGCCTGCAAGTAGTAATGGGTATCACCTAAAATTTACCATTAGCTCTGACATAGAGGCCCCAATGACAGAGTGGATATGATGTCTTACCACTAGTCCTCCAACTCTGGGTTGTAAGTTCGAAACTATATTTATAAGACCTATTAAATGCAATTCTATCTCATTGACTTTAGATTTGACTCCCTTCGAAACTGAAGTCAGCTAGGATATGTTATTTTGTGATTTTTTGGTTTAATTAGTTAAACGTTCTATTAACAGTCAGGGTTATTTAAGTTGAGTGGCAGTTTCAGATGATGAAGGAAAACCGGGAACCTAGAGAAAAACCACTAACCACAGTCACCTGGCAACTGCCCCACATAGGATTTTCAAACTCACGACCCAAAGGTGGGTGGACTTTTGGTAATATTATCAAGACAACTAATTATCCACTCAGCCACCATGGCCATTTTTTGCGAGAAGAAGTCACAGTACTGGTAGCTAGGTGTTTACCAAGTTAAGTTAGTCATCCTTAATTGGCTTAAATAAAACCAGATTATCACTGGAGTGAGCATTTGGTTCTGGTGCAGTGGAGCATTTTTTTTTGTCTATCTGGTCTGTAAACATACATACTGATAAGACAAATAGTTCTTCCTGATTCTGTAGTAAATGTTTGTGCAATCTTTGGACCTTAAGTTAGATGCTGACTTCCGGCACCTGTGGATCAGCTGGCTAAATAGATGGTTTACAGCATCTCCCATATCAACTCAGGGGATGGGGATTCATATCTACATATGTACCAGAAGAAATCAGGGTTGGTTTTTTGTATGAGTGCAATATATGTATGTGCATGTTTGAGGCAAGTATCTGTTTTAGGTCGGTGAGGTGTCATCAGTTTCCATATAAAGTGGCACCATTGTCTATTCTATAAATGCTCAATTATTCTACATTACACAATGAAAAGGAATAACGTTAACATGCATATGTAAGCCATTCTTCAAGAAGCTTTTTTCTCTAAAAGCTTTCACTATGAGAAACTGTTAATACTTTGACCAATTTCAGCAAGAAGTCCCTTGGGATCAATCCCTTTTAGGGAAAGTATGCTTTTGCATAAATGATGAATACATTTTTTTTCATATCATCAATGCTTACAACTATATCTATAAACAGGATCAAGGTCGCTGGATATACAAACCTAAAGGAAAACAAATATTTAATTCCAAGTTTTAATATGATATATAGAACATATCTGGCGTAAATTCGACATAATTGAATAAGTGCGAAAAATCATGCTCATTTTAGATTTGAATTCAAGATACTTATCATAGGTTCCAGTTTTAAGAGAAAGTGTTTGGCATATCGATAAATATCAAAGAAATACAATTTAACAAAGCATGACAATTTATTGACTCGTGCCCTATCCGGGCCTCGAACTCACGATCTACGGCACCCAATCGCCTAGCCAAACATACCTGTGCCTTCTACCACTGCGCCACATCCACATCCCCCATCGATAAATAGGTATTTTACCACATTATTTTATAACATATGTACGCTTTAGTTAAATATCACTGAATTTGAGAAGGAACCCGAGTGTACTATTATTATGGTCATAGTATGGGCTACCAACAAACCACAGTAATATTTAATGACCTAATATTAAAGTTCATACACATAAATCATGGAACTTGTTTCATATGTCATTCTATATCTCTACTGGGGAGATTCTATTCCGTATCATATACCAACATGGGAGGGTGTTAAACCCTGTGTTAAGGTGTATCACAATCTATCAATGGAGACCAGCAATATTCTGAGGTTATCATATAATTCTGTCTATAACTTATCTCTACATGGCTACTGTATCAGGATAGGGAAGGTTTACTATCTACTGAAAACGGTTGTATCTGTCTAAGGAGTGGCCATATCAAATAGCCAGTCTGATAATAAAGATGGTAACTACTCATAAAATATTAGATACAAGATGTTATATTTCTTATATCAGAGTGTCAAACAACTTAACCACTCAGCCACTGTAGCTCAGAGGTGGAGAGTCACAGCATCAGAGTGTCAGACAACTGAACCACTCAAGTCACTGTAACTCAGGGTTGGAGAGTCACAGAATCAGAGTGTCAGACATCTTAACCACTCAGCCGCTGTAACTCAGAGGTGGAGTCACAGCATCAGAGTGTCAGACACCTTAACCATTCAGCCACTGTAACTCAGAGGTGGAGAGTCACAGCATCAGAGTGTCAGACACCTTAACCACTCAGCCACTGTAACTCAGAGGAGGAGAGTCACAGAATCAGAGTGTCAGACACCTTAACCACTCAGCCACTGTAATTAGAATGTCAAACACCTTAACCACTCAGCCACTGTAACTCAGAGGTGGAGAGCTGCAGTATCAGAATGTCAGACACCTGAACCACTCAGCCACTGTAACTCAGATGTCGAGAGTTACAGTATCAGAGTATCAAGCACTTTAACCACTCAGCTCTGTAAATAACAGATATAACAAAGAGCTGTGCTAGCTTGTAATTGAATGGATTCTGTTAGCATGGTATTGTTACATATTCAGCAGTACTAATTCACATAAACATCCTCTCAAGAGACAAATTTACATTGATGAGAGTTCCCTTCCATACTTTAGACCAATATCCTGTATAATCATGCAATGTCATCCTAATGTAATGGTTGCTGATGAAAGCTGTTCAATAACATCAAACATTTATACTCATATTCAAAATAGAGCAATACTTCAGATTATGGAGCTACCTGCTCAAAGGCTCATGTCTCAAGTTTATTATAAATGGCAAATTCAAGTTACTTTTTTTCACTTTTATACGTATGATGTTGGCAAGTGGTAGATTCAATAAACTTTCAACCGCCAACCCTCCATATCGGCTTATGGCAGTGGTGGCTGAGTGGTTATAAAAGGCGTCTGATATTGTTAACACTAGCCCTTCATCCCTGGGTTTGGCTGAGTGGTTAAGGTGGCTGACATATGCAGCCATTAGCCTTTCTTCTCTAGGTTGGAAGATCAAGAACCTCATCCGATGAAACTGTTGACATTAGAAATGATATTGAAATACATCATTTATTTATCTGCAGTACAAATATGAATATTTCCTAGAAATACAGCTAGAATTCTAAAATCATAATGACTTTATTACCTATCTGTATAACCTTTGCCCTTTCAATCCTATTATCGATGTGTCACGGTATAAAACATACCTGGTAAATGTATCTGCTGTAATCAGTGATCTTATCAATGAAACCCGCCTACAAAACTGTTATTATTAATATCCTAATATCTTACTTTAGCTAACATCCAAAGTAATTAGATATTAAAATAAGAAGATTACTATAATTTCCCGTAATTACTGATATTGATTACAAGAATTCCTTGGAAGTGGATGTGTCGCCTGCACAGATTCACAAAAAAAAAAGTTATTTAGGTGAAGTTATCAAGTCTCGTAACTCTTGCAAATATTGATGGATTTTGACCGGTATAGAACACATTTAAGCCGGGTAACATAAAATTTACATGGGCGACCAAAATCATATAGATCTTTAAAGCCAATATCATATTATAAACAAGTCTAGCCCAATATATCTAATGTTTCGAAGCCTGACAAATGAAAATGGTCATTGTCTATCAATCGACCCTTTATATCATTCTCCAAAAGACTAAGAGAATAAGCCGTAGGCCCATGTCTATTAGACTAATCCATCACTCAATACTAGACATACAACCTGGCAGCTATTTATATAGCTGGGTATCAACTCCCACTAACCATTAAAGAACATACAATATGGCAGCCATTTTTACAGCTGGGTATCAACCCCCACTAATGATTAAAGAACAGCCTTCTAAATTCAACAAATATCCATAGTCATTCAAAAAATAAATAAAGACCAACCACTGATGTAGGAATGCTGTAATGTTTGGTGTGGAATGGGAGAAGCCAAAACATGCGGGAGGAGGGCACTTGTTCCTACACAAAATCTGCTGAGCCACCTACCTCTCCAACCCTCCAAGTCTGTTAGATGTAATTTAGGATTCCCGAGGCAAGTGTACAGGATGGTAAACTCAAAATTTGCTTGATTAAGAGCCATTAATTAAGCTGACAAATTTGTGTAACAGGTGGTCTACTAAGTATCTTTAGATACATCCCTTTATCTCAAGTGTATGTGGCATAGCTTACATTTATTAGATTTAGTAAGGAGTGCTTATAACTACCTAGGTAATTACTATAACAAATAACACAAGTTTTAGTCTAATTTCAGTATGAACTTAGACTGATATTAGTCAATATTTTCACTTAATCACAATGCTATGAATGCTAATTAATCAAATCTGAACTTCAGCATCCATGACCACATATATACAGCAAAAGAGAAAGTAGCTAGACATATTTTTTTCTATGGGATCTTGAGCCTTCTTCCACAAAAACATTTTCAGGAATTTTTTTTCCGCCCTTGCTGTTATTTGGTCTAATGAAACCAAACCGAAACATATATTTCTATTTAAAACACTGAATTATCGTATCTATTCCACTCCGATTCATTCAGATATGTTATGTTGTCAAAAAGCTGATATTTACCATTTGAGATGCAATGAATTTTAAATTACTCATTTCACTTTCACTTGAATTCAGCGTGAATGCCTCATTACCATTGTTACAAAACATATTATGATAGCACTCCAAAGTAAGACAATTTAGGCCAAGTGGTCTGTCCCTATCATGTCGATCTAAATGATATCCTATTGTCCTCGCTCTGCTATAGATCTGACTTTACTTTTAGACAATAATGATACATCATTAGTGGTAGTTACACAGAGAAAAGTGATCAAGTTACCACAGCTAGGACAGTCACAAGACTTTGAACCTTCCTTGGTGTATAACCAGTTATGGTTTCACAAAATGACAAAGACTTAAATATACCAGTGGGGACAAGCAATTTGTTTACAGGACTTTCATGGGTGAATACCATATAGCCAGTTATTTTCACAGGGATGATATTTTCGCGATTTCGCGGTACATTGCTATGACCAAGAAAATTTGATCCGCGAAATAATGAGAAATAGTTAAAATTCATATTGCGAAAATTCAAAATCTCTAACATATGATTTTCTCATTTTTAGATCAAACCGCGAAATTTTTAAAACCTGTCGGCTAAACAGCTTTCTGAATTATCATTTTTACGTGGATTATATACTAAAACAGGGTTTGGAATTTTTTTTAGTTTGGGTCATATTAACAGCAAGCTTAAGGGTCCCTGCAAGGATGTTCCAGGTTTTATTTGTTGGTGGAGGAAATCTGGACTACCCGAAGAAAATACAACGACCAGCGATCAGTACCTATGACAGAAATGACACTACAATATGAAGCTAAATATGTCTTTTGTATATATACTACACGGTATATCTTCATCTTCAGTTTTCAGCAAGATTCACAAGTATAACATTTTGACGAAACAGCTGAGGACTGGAAATAGTGACCATTCCATCTGTTTCTCAAAAGTGAACACCTTCATAACTTTTAATTTGCCATAAATACCACAGGCAAAAAGCAATATAAGCTATATTTCTATAGAACATAATTTCCAACAATCACATGAAGTCCTCTTTCAGCAGCCATCTTGAAACTTAACTCAGTTTTCATTTTAATACCCATGGCCAGGTATATATATTGGCTTATAGTGATTCCTCAAATGAAGAAATATTAAGTTTATGGGCATAATTTTTGTGGATTGGAGGCTATGACAACCATCTTAGATACTTGATCCCGAATAAAATCAAAGGCACAGCTATGCAAGAAAATTTGGGTGAAAATTCCAGTGGTATTTTAAAAAGAATCTATGAGAAGTCTTACCTAAATTCTGCTGTAGCCTGAAACGACTCTTGTTCTGTGATGGAGAATACACAGAGGAACCCCTCCCCAGATCGGAAATAGTTATCTCGGATAGCTGCATAGTCCTCTTGTCCAGCAGTGTCAAGGATATCGATCTGAACTTCCTCTCCATCCAGGACCACCTTCTTACGATAGGAATCTGCCTTCGTTGGCTCGTAGTCCTCCACAAACTGAAACATGAAAATTAAAATTATTATTCAACACTGACTACTGATATTGTTGAACAAAGTACATACTGTATCACCAGCAGGGAAGAAGTTCTCGAAATTCGCAAAATTCTTGTTACAGAATCATGATAATGTAATGCAACAATGAACTAATTAACTCTTTTCAATATATATATTATATGATGGTACATACCGGTATTCCATATTTGCATATTGCAGAGTTATCTGCCCTTGCAGGTAGGATTTAATTGTCAGGTCATGTGTTTGCGAGTGTAACGTCATACATTTTGGAGAAAACGACGTGAATTGCGCTAAAAGAATAATGACGTAACAATCGATACCTACCTACAAGGGAGCCAACTCTGTAATACGCAAAGACGGAATACATTCAATTGTAAATGTCTTCAGTCATAAATTCATAAAAAAATTATTGAAATAATTTAGAATTTCTAGAAAACCATGAAAATAATGAGCCTTGAAGATCACATACAAAGTCAAGTTTTGAAGGTCACTGAAGTGCCATTAGATCTAAAAGTCACATTTGAGACCTATTGTTAAAAGGTCAATTTTTCCATCAAGGCCCTTGTTACTTCACACTTCGCCATTGTGTTGCATAAAACAAATGTTATCCATCTACATTTTCATGAAATTTGGAATTTGAAAACTATGATTGCCAGGATTATAAAGAAAGAATTTTGTCTGAACTGTAAAACTCATTTATAACCAAAAGGACGGGGACAAGTATAGTAATGTATTGGAGCACTTTAACCACTGAGCCACGGTGGTCAATGTTGTCTATAACGATACACTGATAAAATACATCAACATTATGATCCACTACTGTGAAACCGTATTCATCCAGACTTCTATCTAACTTTGCCATCAGATTGATTGGAAAAGCATTTCCAATTAATTATAACGGTTTTCTATTTCCATACCACATTTATATCGCCCGCCCACACGGGCATGACATCGTATGCTGGTTTTCATTACTACTTGTCGAATCCAGAAATGATTCATTAATATATCTGTCAATATAACACCATCCGATAACTGCATGATTTAATCTCTTAGAAAACGTAAGAAAAAAAACATGGATAAATGTTTTATTCAAATTCCAAGACAGCCTTCAAACTTCATGTTCAAAGCGCCCATAAACAAGACGGTGTCTTTGAGGTTGTGTAGAAGCTGGTTATAACCTCACTAAAAACCATATAACTGAGGTCTATAACTATCCCATGCAAATGACTTGCAGTAATCATGTCAGAACAGACGAGACTATTTCTCAACTTCAACATAAACAGGTACCTGTTATAGAAAGTGATTTTAAGGTTCATTTGGGGCTGAATAACAAGGCCCCTTCCCCTAGAGAAATTTTGCTTATTTTCCCAATTTTATCTTAATATTTTCCCAAATAAAGAAAAAATCTAAAATATACATGTTTCAAGAATGATGCAATGTAAAGTTTTTCTAATTAAAAAGGTACAAGCCCAAGAAATTATTGAGTAAGAAAATCACTGATAGGTATGGGCCACAGGCTCCTGTAGACTGTGATCTCTTGTCCGAGCTTTAACTGACTTAAATCAACACTTTACCTATAACCAATCTATTTTCTCAATTGTTATTACACTCCAATGAACTGCTCCATTGACGTATACTGTACTGAGAGTTCATTGAGCAGATAATTCCATTTGCCATTCACTAACAATTCCATAATGTCACATCAAAAGGTCAAGGTCAAATCATAAATCTAGACAATCAAGTTTTTACTCTACACAGCCATAACAATAATGTGCTGCAGCATTACACAGAGAATACCTTCTAATTAGTTGATTATCAATAACATTAACAGGCTGTACAGCCCTACAGAGAGACCTACTGCCTGATAACACTGGGGCCTGGCTGAGCTCGGGAGCCTGAAATTGGTCTTCATAAGAAGTTATGTCTATGTGTGAAAAGATCACAATGTACTGATAAAAGCAGGAATCATGGCAGAAGGATGTTTAGAGTCACGATTTTATGAGTTTGGTACTGATAAACACTTCATCTTCACATGGATCTTCATTCATACTGGAGAGTACCAGGGATGAGTTTTCCCCTTAGTGAGAGTGTGTGGTAATACAGGGAAATAAGAACCAAAAGCAGTGAATAATTAGAGTTGTTTCTATCAGACAGATTGTCAGGTAGTTTAGAGGTACTGAAATCATTTCAAAATTTCTGATAATTAACTTACTGTACATGAAAAGAAGAGTGGCCACTAGACCCTAAGTTACTGATTTTCTCAATTGAATTCTTCTGTATTAGATTATCTCCCTCTAATTTGAAACTTGGGAATACATGTACATGTATCTTAGTTTCATGTTCTAATACCACCTGGGTTACTTTAGGATTTGTCAACTACTGCTGGCCAGACGAAAACCGGAGTTCCCAGAAAAAAAAAACCTGACAGAAAGATAAGGCCGATCAAAAGATTATATAGAAGTAGTAGCTACACAGCCAGAGGTTTTCATCACTCAGGCACCATAACTCCCATAAAAAGAAATTTTATCTTCCAAAATCTACAGGGATATCTAATATACCTGCTTCCGGTATTGGTATCATTATAAAAATACTGGGCATAAAAAGGATGCATGTTGTGACATCTGAAACAGCAGAATGAAGGAAAGAAACCAGACAGGCACACAGATTTGATGCAGAATTGCTTTTCTTTATATTGAAATGGTCTACCGTATATATCCTCTTTCAGATTTAACCAGCAAAGTGCCCAAAATACACAGATAGCTATGTATGCTAATTTGAATAATCTACACGCTACAATTCACATTTTCACATGACAGAGATTCTTGTGGTCACTGCGTATATATTCTTTAACACAGGTAGACAATCAATTTGTTGAGCCACCTATACAACAACGGTCAGTGACCCTGAACGCTTTAATCGGCTCACCTAACTCTACATTATCGGTTATGTGGTAGAATTATATACATTTAGTTTCTCCTTAAATATCTTACAGGGCATAAAAATGGAGAACATTCATCAGGACCTTTGTGGAGACGTTCGATGAAAACTATTTTCTATTTCTAGACATTTCTAAATAACAAGGTATCTGTGGTTAAGTCTATTGAAATAATGTTGAGTAACTTCACAGAATCAACTTCTCCGGTTGTGATTATTTGGCCAAAGTCTGTATTTATGTAAGAAATTGAAGTAAATCAGACATAAAATCTGGTCTATATTTGAATCGTGTACATGTGGGATTCATTAAAATGCCACGTTGTATACACATCAATACAATGTGGTAATACTATAATGTTAGCAATTATAAAATTCTTGCAATGTGGTCTAAAACAAGAATTGTTACAAGAGAACATTTACTCATATTACATATCAAGGTGTACTCATATAGAAAAGATTTTACAAGTACCTAGCATTATAATCAAATTAAAGATCAATGGATTTGAAAAACTGATCATGACCAAGCCGAGATACAAACTCCGGAGAATTCAATAAAAATTTTCAGTCAAGCTTACCTGAAGCACAGCATCACAACAAAATGAATATATGATTTATTAATTTGACATTTGAGTCAAACTGAAGGCCCAGAAGATATCTAGGAGATATCCAAGAGACATCAGTCTATTTTCATTGTATTAATGAAACAAAACAGCTTACCGGGTATCATTTACAAAAAATAAAAATTATAAGAATTGTTACAGAATAACTGGATGAAGCTTTCAAAGTCATTTGAATAGCTCCATCCTGTTTCTTAAAATAAACCTGGTTGACTTTTTGTCTCTGCAAATTACAGTGTTACCTCCCATGCGGGTAGGTACCCATTATGACGTCATCATTTTGGGAGTGAAATTCACGTCATTTTTCTCTGAAAAGTATGACATTACACTGACCTTGCAAACAGATGACCAAGATGTCACAATCAATACCTACCCACAAGGGCAGATAACTCTGTATTGTGCACAGACAGAATTAAAATACTAATAGTTCTAACTTAAGTATGACATTACACTGACCTCGCAAACAGATGACCATGATGTCACAATCAATACCTACCCGCAAGGGCAGATAACTCTGTATTATGCAAAGACAGAATTAGAATACTAACAGTTCTAACTTGGAATGGACCTCCACTGTGCTAGGACTTTTATCCCAGCTCATCTCTCCACATGTTACATCAATATTTTTTATCGTGTGATGTGATCTTTGTCTTCCATAAGAACACAGCTGGTTTAAAATTGGACTACTGAGGGAGTGCTACATGCACAGTTCTCTTCATCTATTTTTAGACACACACACATATATATTCAGTTCAGGAGGTATTACACCTAGCTTTTTAAACATCTATTACTGCTTACTAACAATATATTTTTTTTTTTTTTTCAAAATTTAATATTCTATATGATCCATCATGGACAATATATTTACACAAAATAACTTTTTGTTTACTGAATTCAAATATTCAATCTGGTTTTAAATAAGGGAACCACCAAAAATCTTCAAACATATGAACATAATACTTAAAAACTAACATAATTTATAAGCTATTACATAATAAAATTTTCAATTTATATATGGGTATCTAGAGTCATTTGTAATTAGTATCACCAAAGAAAAAATTACCAGTGGTAGTATTTACCACAATTGCAGTTTTTTTAAAATACATATTTAAAGATGCTCCACCGCCGACGGACCATAAACGATACTCATCATTTGAACTATAATTGGTGTTTAATCGTGTATATCATGTCTAATTAACACAAAACATAATACGAAATGACTTATTTTGCTTTTGTTGCATGCGCAATCAGTACTTCATTCAATATATATATAGGATATAGTGTCACTGAATTTTTTCGGGATGCAAAATATTATTTTTGGTATTTTCATCTTGAAGTGAAATGAGAAGCTCAAACTTTTCAATGGTGGTAATGGTGTAAATCAAGTAACTTTTGTAACCAAAGACAAATACTAAATCGCCTGCTCATGTATTTCATAGAGAAAAAATACCGTTTGTCAGCGATGGAGCATCTTTAATGAAGCTCTACCAAAATTCTAAGATTAGCAAATTACATTATTCATGGCATACAATATATGCATGCAATGAGAATTTATTTTTATACATGTAATAATGTACAGTGTCATATTTTATAAGATTAATTAATTACATTTGTAAGACTGTATAGCTTGAAGGACAATAGTACACTGAGAGCAAGACCTGAAAACTAAATTAAACCCTGATAATATAGTTACATTAACAATACTTTAAATGATCTTACAAACAAAGAGTCATTACCTAATCCATATTTTTAGTATTGTTACTGCGATGTACATAAAACGAATGACAGTAATCCCTATAAAATGTGAATGATTCAGTTTCCCTTGTAGCTCCACCCTCTGTCCTCCATTTCCTTTAGGACACGACACACATGTACACATCACTTGTTGTTCTGCTGTCGCAGCTTCCAGCTCCCTCACTATATTTATTGTTACACCCAAATCTATGCATAGTAATATATTAATGCTTAATACTAGTTAGCTAATATATAGTGGAATGCCGTTTATTGATTATAATCAATAATCTGTTGATAATATCAAGTAAAGTTGAAATGTCCTTTCCGATTCCTACTTATCAATTATGAAAATCCATAATCGAAAATCGTTTGTCAAATTGTTACAATAATTACTGTATAATTATGTTGCAGATTTATTTTTGACATATATAGTTTAACAGATAAATATTTCAATCGTAACTAGGTTGCTGTTGTAAATGCACTCTCGTTTCTACACAGAAAATAAATATTATATGTTTAATACAACGATTAATTTTTTAAAAGACTTTAAAACTTTTGTGTAAATATTCCATATCCAAAGAAAATATCACTGAAAAGTATAAATAACAAACAGCAAATTTTAATGTCCAAAATATAATTTACTAGAGACGACTATTTAATTGATAATCGATCGGTTTATGACTTCCGATTACAAACCAATAATCAATCTGATCTTTATAGAAAACCTTAATGACACTGATAACAGTATAAAATAAGAATAACTGTTTTCACAGAAATCTAAATACTCATGAGATCGCACTCAAAATATATATGGAAGAACTGAAAAGCTTCACCAATACAAATCATGTAAATGAACTATGATCATCAGAAAACATCGAATCAGCTATCAACTGTAATGTACCATGTTATTTGCCAAAGGTAATTTACAGTTGTGTTTGCTCAAACATGAATCATCATGGTTTATCATGGCAAGGTGCTTTATTTTGTTTTCTGTACTATTTACTATGTCATCATGCTATAAATAAATGTGAATGAATTTCTAGTAAAAACAGTGACATATGATAGCCAGGAAATAGTGTAACTTACAAATGATATCATGGGCACTTCATAATTATTTAAAGTAAACATGTGAAATCCTGAAAAACAATAATAGTCTCATGATCATGACATTTTTGTTATATTACTAATTTCCTGACATAATTTACTATCATAATGTCAAACCAGATACCACCTAAACCCTACTAATCACATGAAGGATGTTTTTTAAAATCAATCCTTTTAGCACCATATAGCTATTTCTGAAACTTCAATGAATCGGGTCCAAGGACATGCCAGGTTTACAGGCAGTCATCATGATCAGTACTAGTACTAGTAACTAAACACTTCCACATGGGATTCAAACTCCCGACGCAGAGGTGGAGGGTTAACAGCTGCAGTTTGTTGTAATATGTTGGGACATCATTCAAACCGCTCAGTCACCATGCCCCTTAATTTAAGCTTTTATCTCAGTGGTCAAGAATCAAGATTTTAAATTGATTGACTTTATACTACTGACTTTGGGGGACCAATGACTATGATCATTCTACCACTAGAACTCCACCTCTCCGTCTCACACAAAATGTTATTTTCCTCCAAATTGGATAAGTAAGGGGTCAAGTGCCTTAAGTTCCTGCCATCCTATTTTTACCTCTTTAGCTTTAATTAAACTTTCTACCTACTTGCCCCTTACATCTGTGTCACTGCAATGGTCAATTCAAGCATGCTAGCTAGATCTAGCTCTGGATAGTAAGTTTGGGACCTAATTATAAGTCCACCAGTAAGTTGCCAGTTAATGACCATAGGTTACATTATGCTTGTCCAGAAAATTTGAATTGTCATCTGTCAGTATACACATCAGAAACCTGACAAGCATGTTCTTCCATATATAGCTGATGAAAGGAATAAAGGATGCATAAAAATTCAAGTCAGTAGGAAAGAGAGGCTAATGAGATATATGTGTTGAGTGTCTTACTCCCAGGGTATATATAGTGAACACTGGACTCTCGTCTGCCGTACAGACTGATTACACAATTCAGCCTCGGTAGCCAAATAGCACTACAGCTCAGACAGGTATCCTTAGCTGTCATAGACCAGGTGACCTACTAGTACATCAGCTATAATCAATGTATAATGTGCAGTATACACAAATCAATGTTCATTACTCCCCATTTATCTGTCTGCGGCCAAATGTGCATGTATAATGGGTTCATAAGGACACGGTCATCACTGGAATTTATTCAAAATTACCATGCATTATAATTCATCAACAATTCCAGTACTGTTATATACCGGTATATACAAGACACATTTTACTTGTAATTATTGATTAGAAAATCTGCCTGTTATTCAGTGAATTTGTTTACAATTATAAAAATATTTGATATATTTCAATTATCAGTGATGTAATTCCATATATGTTTTGATGTAGAAAATGTGAGTATAAATGTATCCGTAAGAAGATTGGTTAAAGATGCTCCACCGCTGACAAATGGTATTTTTTCACTATCAAAAACAGGACCAGACGATTTAGTAATTTTCTTCAGTTACAAAAGTTACTTACTTTACACCATTACCACCATTGAAAAGTTTGAGCTTCTAATTTTACTTCAAGTTAAAAATATGAAAAATAATTAATTGCATCCCGAAAAAATTCCGTGGCACTATATCTTATATGGAATGAAGTAATGATTGCGCATGCACCATTTTATGTAATTTTTTGTGTTAATTAGGCATATATTATACATGATTTAACACCAATTATTGTTCATATGATGAATAACATATATGCTCTGTCGGCGGTGGAGATTGGTTAAAATTGCATGCATGCATCAAATGATTTTTTTTCCAATTCCATTCATAAAATCTTGAATGAATGTTCATTTATATCATGATCCATTATCCTATATACATCCTCGTATAGTAGTTCTTAAACATCTGTATATTCAGCGTACTAAACACCTGTAACACTAAATAATATGATTGATAATAAAGATACTATTGTGTTTTTGTAAGATGTAGCGGTGTAAGAGGGAACTGTATTTTAGTCAGAGTATCAAGAAAACCATTGACCTACTGCCACACCTCTTACAACCAACAGGTGATCAGAGGTTGTCAAAAGCACCTGCCACTCTATAGCTTCCACATCATGATTTAGTCTAAACTAGAAATCTATATATTTGATTTCTTCAACATGTCTGTTAGTTGATCATGACCTGGAACTGACCATGCAGTGTCTGATACCAGCTGTTTATAAACCTTAGCCTATCAGGTATCATAAACATTAAATAGAGCAAAGCTAGAGCTCATACTAGATATGGCATTAGCAATCCAGTGAATGTTTACATGTATCATTTGGTGAAATGATCAGAATAATATGTGGCTTATCAGATGGCACACAGTTTATATATATCTAAAACACCCTTCTGACAATATAACCTCATGATGTATGCAAATACTACAGGTCTTAATTGAGTATCAACGCAGATCATTAAATGATCTGATATATTGGAAATCCGCCCTCATTGGAAGACAGTAAATATTGAACTCTAAATGAATCAATGGATTGAAAGCACTGCTCTTTTAGTTGAATATTATATATCGCCAATTTCCATCACAATTAAGACAAGACTAGAGCTTTGAAATAATTCTTAAAATCTGTGTTTAATACTGATAACATTCAAAATATTTTGTTAAATATATCACCTGATAACCAACCGATATTGCATTACTTCTATTATTGCACCAATTTGAAATTCGAACAACCCGTCAACATCTAAGTGTATGCTGACATACATTATCTATGACTATCCCAGGAAAATAATCACTGTTCTGTATATCATAACTTAACATTGCTGGCTACTTACCTCGTCATACATGAACTGTAGTGTTAGTGCAGACTTTCCAACGCCTCCACTTCCAACCATTATAACTTTATGTATAACTGCAGGCTGCTGCGTCTTTGCCTTCGACATGACTGCAGGCTTTTGTGGCCGGTTCCAACAACTGAACATGATAAAAATCCAATATTCACAAACATTCACTATTAGAGATATAGCTTCGATTATGTCTCGTTAATTCACACAATCTTTTGAGTGTCAACGCTCTGCCCCATCCATTAAATAGCACTGTCCCTCTATATTTGACTATTACAGCAATACATTGGTCATTCCTTGGTCGAGTCAGTCATTATTTTTACATCATGTCTGAGTCATAGAAAACCGAAAAGGGAAATAACCAGTGCTGCCAGTCACATTAAACAAAGATCAATACCGGAACAGAAATGTAAACACTCCAAAATGTCGTGTTCCTGTCGTGGAATTCTGCTGGGTTCGACACCATTCGTATGATCCATTTGTGTTAACGACTTGGAATGAACGTAAACACGAGAATGGGTGTGCCTATAGTTTGTCTGTTAAACTGTCATTTTATTCTTTTACATATTAATCCAAATCATCATGTCTTTATGTCTTTAGCATACGAACATTTCCAAATAATGACAAAACGATCTCATTTACAACGTAAAACGACGGACGAGTATTTCTATCTGAAAACATGGGATGTGTATTGCAGTGACAGTGTATTGTCAGTTCTCCACTAACTTGGGTTTGGCCGGCTAAATGAAACGAAAAAAGAATTACTTTATTCGGAAGCGTTCATCTATTTATCACAATGAAAAAATTATCATAATTAAAATTCGACTTACCAGTAAAATCACAGATCAGTGTACTCCAGTCACAAGTAGAAGCCAAACTTTCAAACATTTAAAATAAAGTCCAACTCTGAAAGTGGAAATGGCGATTCCCTGAGTGCATTATGGGACTTCCGATATGGTTGATTGTAATTTTGGAAATGGGGCAGACTTACGAACATTTTTTACCGCGATTGCTTTCAAAGAAAGACAACTCTTTATAGAGAGGTGTGCTAACATAGGCGCTGAAATGTTCACAAGCAAATAAGATTTGTCTCCTCCATACCGCTCCATCATTTCGTCAAGTGTTATCAAAAGGCAATTTTAATTAAATTTATTTTTTTTATCTAACTGTTATCTTTTTACATGCATGCTCTCATAACCTATAGGCGAGAGCGGTGGAAGCCGATAATATATGACATCGACGACAGGTAACAGGTAGGCCTAACAGGTTACTGTAAGTTATACTGAATAACTGCTTCTGAAACGAATAAAATTTGTTGTTGTTGTTTTTTTCATTATTGTAACAAAAAGAATGCGTTATACAAATCTATATAGGCCTACTCAGAACGAGTTATATTCGACATAGATCATTTTCCTGATTTCTTGATAGTAAACAAAAAATATTTGGAAAAACCATTTTTTTCTTGAAACACGTAGTTGTTTATAAATATATTAAAACCAATGATTTCCTTGATTAAAACAGACTTCATTATAACATCATTAAATTATATATGTCTTATA
Source organism: Argopecten irradians (assembly GCF_041381155.1). Classification (NCBI taxonomy): domain Eukaryota; kingdom Metazoa; phylum Mollusca; class Bivalvia; order Pectinida; family Pectinidae; genus Argopecten; species Argopecten irradians. The sequence goes on from NC_091135.1 coordinate 9,513,957, forward strand.
AAAGCATAAAAAGTGTGATAAATACGCTAATCTGAGTTTTGAGATTTCACTCATTACGATTTTTTAGGAAAACCTGAGTATCCGGAGAAAAACCACCACCATCGGTGAGTACATGGCAACTGCCCCAAATTGAATTCGAACTAGCAACCCGCTGGCAAAGGTGGAGGGGATGTGGTAAGATGTCGAGTGTCGAGACATCTTAAAGGAATTGTGCAGCCACATTTTTTTTTTATAATACGTCAGGATATTGCTTTGGACGAATGAAAAATCAAGTCACACACAACGAATCACCTAGCTTTTAGCGCTATCGGTTGGTTTTGGTCGTGATTTACGGGTAGTGTCGACTATGGTTGAGAGATAATGAGCTAGGCGGTCACGTGGTCTTGTGATGTCACAGAAGTCCGGGGCTACACAAGGTAAGCCTAGTACTATACATCTATATACAGCACATACACGTATACGTTAGATCTACAATTTGAGTTTTTCGAGTAAATAGTTATTCTAGCTTTCTGATGTAGATATTTTCAGTTTCAAAACATTCCATTTACACCAATTCAAACATTCAAACAAGCATATATCTAACTTTAGATTAGATAATCAGTCCAATTTGATAGCGATATCAAAATAATGTTCGGATCAGTCTGGACTGAGATTTAGATAGCATATTATGTAAATTTCTGTGTAATAAAAAACAGTATAATGTAACACTATCTTTTTACGAGTAAAATCACAAAAATAAGCATGAATATATCTAGAATGCGTGTTTTTATTTCAAACTTCTGCCATAACGATGCAAACACGGCACAGTTTTTGAGTAAAAATAAAATGTGGACGGTTGTCAGTTATGTGATATTGGAGTAACAGTACCGATCTTATTCCGAAAGTAATATATATATCTATATTGTTGCCTTTGAAACTTTATCCATAACGGTTACTAAAAAGCAGAAATACATCAATGATATTTCATAGTACAGTATAAGTGTACTAGATTTAATGTATATCATACCGAGATGTAAATATCCTCGATACTCCAGGGGTTCCGATCACCTACGATCTCTACACCCCTGGACTATCTCATAGTGAAATTGAAGGCAACTCAGCTGAAAATATTTGACCAATCACAGACCAGCAAAGATTTCCTTTGAAGACTACAGAGAGAGCGACGCCCAACTTCAAAGCCACATAATCAACCACAGTGTACCGTTATACGGTTCTTTTGATGTACATCAAAGGACTAAATTACCTGTTCTGTTCTGTTGCCTCAGTTTACGATGAGATAGTCCAGGGGTGTAGAGATCGTAGGTGATCGGAACCCCTGGAGTATCGAGGATGACCGAGATGTAAATAGTGTGGCCACTGCGGCCCCCTACCATCTAAACATGTATAACGCATAAAAGCAACATAATACAGGGCACATGTTGTAACAAATATTTATAAGACACCATCGACACCATACATGTTTGTCGGTCCATTTGAATGATTTTCAAAGTTTAATTTCATTTAACATCCATCACTAAAAAACAATGTTATTCGAACTAAACTAAATAACTTTAAAAATCATTGATAATCGTGTTACACTCTAATTCGGCGGTGTTGAAGTAATGGAAGATTTAATTTCTTAGAAGTTCTTCGTGTGGTAAATGGGATCTCCATAATTTTGATCTTTATTTCGATATGAGCATTAACAAATATACTAACTTCATAAAACGTTTTTTTTTTCGATTGAAATAAATAAAGAGCAAAAGTACACTTCTGCCAAATCCTAGCTTAAATATATATCTACATGCTTATGCTACATTGTGCAGTTAATATGATAATTAGGCCTGTATTAAAAATTGTTGAAATTGTTTTTAACTTAAATAATCCAAAAATATACCCTTGAATTTAAGTGACTTAAGAATGCTCAGCGGCGTTTCTGGAACAAGATAAACCTTTGTTCAAAATGCTTTGTAATAATTTGCCACTCACACAAAAAAACCGTTATTTCCGCTTTTCCGCGTCACACATCACAAAGTAATATACATACCATGATAAGTGTAGTGTCACCTATATATGTAAAATTGTTCAAAAAGAGCAAGAATTACAAAAAAATAGATCATATCTGATTTTTCCGGATTTCATTTTTTTTCTTAAATTATTACTGTGTTCAGAATAATTTTAGCATGAACTGCTTTGAAAATGTATTAGAATTCATTAATTAACATTTTGATGATGTATCTGTATCGGTAACAAACAAAAACATTATTGAAGTCTTAAATGCAAATATTATACTTGAATAAGACATGAAATAGAACAAAATGAATCAACTACATAAATATGAATACCTTTTGTTTTCAAATAGATTTTCACCGCGTTAATTATGGCGTTATCACATTTATAAACATAACCTGGCGAACATTAATAAAGTCCAGGAGAAAAAAACCCTGACCAATCTCAGGCCTGTAGAGATTTCCTTTGAATACTACAGAGAGAGCGACGCCCAACTCCAAAGCAACATAAGCGCGACCATCTCTTTATGCATCCTCGATATTCCAGGGGTTCCAATCACTTACTATCTCTGCGCCCCTGGACTATATCATAGTAATACTGGAGCCAACGGAACAGAACATCAAAAGAGGATTTACACAAAAAAAATATTAAAGAATTACATACGAGGGACCTTAAAGCAATGTATGGTGCCGTAGCTTGATATTTTTGATAAAGTGAGAAAAAACCCGTTATATTGTATGGGTGTGAAGTTTGGGGATATTGTAACATCAAATTATTAGAGAGACTACATCTCAAATTTAATAAACATATTTTGAAAGTTAAAACACCAAACTATATGATATATGGTGAGTTTGGGAGATACCCACTGAGTATTAATGTAAAAGTTAGAATGATCAGTTTCTGGGCCAAAGTAGTGGATAAATAAAATTAGTAAAAAGTTAAATAAAGTTTTACCCCATTATAGTACAGAATGGAAAACCTTTATTAGGATATATTAAATGAATTTGATTTGGGAAATATTTTTGATTCTCTTGAATTCGAAAGTGTTAATTGGTTAAAAACTACAGTCTTCCAAAGACTAAAAACTAAATTCATACACAATTGGAGACAAGAGGTATTTGATTCACCGAAAGGAACAATTATAGAATATATAAACAAGATCTTATTCTAGAAAGATATCTTATTGAACTCCCTCCTAAACTAACTGTAGCTTATTGTAAGTTCAGAACATGTAATGTTAAAAATGAGTTAGGCGACGAATTCCATTATTTATTTCAATGTGAAAATGAAGTTATTCGTACATTACTTCGAGAGACCAAACACTTTAAATTTCAAACTCTATTCAATTATGTAACAGAAAACGAGCTCATTTCACTGATTAAATTTATTATTATAACAACACAGACTATTGGTAACAATATTTGATGTCCATCTTGTCTACTATTTTGTATCTTATCTGTAAACATACATGTATACTGTAAACTGTATATAGAGATGCATGCGCAAAAGAAATTACTTATTAAAATTTGTTGAAATTGAAAATATCAGAATTCAAGGGCACCGCTACTTCAATTCTCGTCGCCCCGATCCCGATAAGATGAACATGAAGCATTGATGCACCTTCTTTTCGTTTTTTTATGGGGGTGGGGGGTGGGGGGGGGGGGGGGGTGGGGGGGTCGAGCAGGTTATGGGCTGTCCTTCGAAAATACCGAAAATAAAAAAAGTCCTAAGCCGCTAAACGTTTATAATGCAAATATTGGATTGTTGCTCTTTCACCGATTTGGTCTATTTTGAGGGGAAAAATTGTTTTATTTTACAGAGTGCTACTTCGTCGATACCGGAGTACATTTTTGTATAATATAAACTGACCAAATATGACGTGTTTGTCAGGGTACACCGCTCTATCAAGGTCTAGTATATGGTATACGAGGTTCACAATAGGATATATTATTAACATTATAGTAAAGGAGTTCTTTTGACATATTATTATTAATCAAATCTTAATCAGTCCTCATTAGTCTTAGATATTGGCTTGCATAAATTCGCAACAAGATTGTGCATATTTGCAAGCATATAATTATATTGGCGTAACTGTTAAGTGGTACTTTGGACATAATTACATGTATGTGTTCCGATAACATTGTCTATATTGGCAACTTATATATTCGGCGTATGTCGGTGGTTTTCTCCGGATATTCTGTGTTTTCTCCCCCGCTTTGATTTGGCACTTCTTGAAATGACCATAGCTGTTAATAAGATGTAAAACAAAATGAGCTTACTGTCTCACCTAAGTATAACCGGTTGGTGCTGATTCTCCGCCAACTAAACCTTGCACGTCCAGTACAAAAGCAATCAGGGGCGTTGTCAGAGTTAAATCAATGTGGATGCAATGACATTACTATAGCGATTTTCATGTATTCTGAGATCGGAATTACTTCGATTTTATTTTGAAAATGTACTGTACTTAGTATGAAATTGGAAAATTCCATATGAAAACGATTGTGTCATTCTAGATGGTAAATTCACGTTAAACTCTGGATATGCATTGTATATATGTATTGATGCGAAAACGACGCACAGCTTTCAAATGTGTGGTATGCATTTATTAATTAAGACGCTGGCGGTGGTTTTTCTTCGGGTACTCCGGCTTTGCTCTACCAACAGACCTGACTCGTCTTTACATGACCATGGCTGTTAATAGATTAGAGGTTAAACTAATAAAACCAACCCATATCAATTACATGTATCGACCTATAATTTGTTGAGGTCAATACTACCACGGCAGTATAACACCATATTAACCGAATCAAAGTTTCGTAAATCTACAATAAGGTGTATATTACACAAAAAGAAAAACGCTGGCCATAGGACAACATCCTATTGAACTCAACAGTGGATATCGACACGGCTATGACGTCACAATAGTTTATGATTATGTAATATCAAGTCGAAGTTTCTAAAATAGGAAAAACAGATTTGATATGCTGTATCTAACTCCAGATGACCATGTATTGGCCAATGACAATAGTGGGAGATTAGAGCATATCTCATGATATCTACTATACATGTTACTATGTAGCTGCATTCCCAACCATATAATATCGTAGTAACGCTAATGAAACGGACTGTACATTTCGGCATGTCTTTAATGAACCCAAGCAATAATTCTGATCGGAATTTTAGATACCCACGGGAGTCATATTGGTGATCGGTGTGGAACTTTTAGAGGATGAATTTTTGTTTATTTACCTTTTCTTAATAGTATAGTGTAAATTTAGTGTTCAAACATTATCAGTATTACATTGGCTAAAATGACTAACTCACCTGTGACTGTAAATATAAAGTGATTTTTTATTTTTTTTAAATTCAGAAATATTTGTCACAACATTGACATGACCTATTTCCGTGTAAGGGATGTGATTCCCTAATGCAGCTAGTCTTCATATTTCTTTCCTGATAAATAAGATAATTTAGACTCGTTTCGAGGTTTCAAGGTTTATTTATTTACTCTGACATACAAAAGTGACTTGATTTAAAGATTAATTTCCATTGATCACAATTAAAGCACTACTTTACGTCCAAGAACGTATATGAGGCTTATAAATCTTTGGTTACGTCGGAAACATATATATATATATATACATATATATGTTTCTGGTTACGTCAAGTGCAATCGACCGCGTGTGTCTCCAACGATGATTAGTCTCTAATTCAATGAAATTTAAATTGCATGTTAAGCTGAAATTACGTTTAATATCAATATCTTGTTAACTAAAATGGTAAATTTAGTAAAACAATATTGATAATACCATCTTAAGCCATCTTATGATGAAGCCTAATTCAGTTTTTATAAAATATAATGTCCCGTCCATTTCCCAATTATGGTATTAAACTATATTTATAACTAAAAGTTGCATTATAAAAAAGGTAATTTGACAGCTGTGTTGTGGTAACACGTATGTTATAATGCGATCGTTACATATTAAGACCTTTATTGCATGTGTCTGTGTACTGGAATCAAATAGATTGATTCTACTAAAATAAATAACAATATTTTATCTTTGTTCTAATTTCAATATGTTCTGTTCATCAGCAGAATTTATTGATTTGATAAAGTAATGTGTATTTTTTAACTTGCTATAAAAAGTGCATAGATAGATTAGGTAAGCAATCATTATAGATATGTACATATTTCCATAGAGGGCTAAGCTTAGACCTAGATAAGATCTATTTAGGTCCAGTACAGTTTCAGGCCTATTTGGAGAATCATATTGGATGTGAGTCATTCACGTTTGTGAATGGAAATATGAAAATGTGTTGCATAGTTTATCCGGGCCAAACATGTTCGCATATCTTCCTTTGGCTATTTATTGATTCTTTCAGTTCGTGTAGAAACAGATTTTTCTGGTTTCGTTTCATAAAAATATTATAAACGTCAATCTTAAATATGTATTATCCTGCGTGACGTCAACAGGAATCAGCCAACCCGATTGCGTTTCACTGACCCCGATAGAACCCATTTATTTTCTATGAGGTGCATCTACTGCACCATTTTAGCCATGGATACTAGAAAACCTTAGGCTTCCAAGGAGTGTGCTTGTAATCAGATTTAACAGAACATGGCGGAAATGTTACATTCTACTTGGTATCAATGATGTAGTCGTGTGTGTGTATGGAAAACATCGCTACAAGAGGCCGCTATCGAATGTAGAAAAATCAAAGATGGCAGCCGCATTGGGGGATACCCCCAGTAGCTGGGATAATCATGGCGATAGCACAGGTATGCGTATATCAATTTCATATCTGTATCTTGCATTTTCGCTTATAAATGTATTACTACCGGCTTTAGCCTTTAGTTTACTGACAAGAGCTGCAACAGATGAAAAATCGGTATCATTTTGCTACCCCTCTCCCCTTTGTCAACAAATATTTTCTGTTGGCGTTTCGTTTTCTCAGTGTAGTAGATAACCCAAGAAAAGAATTGATATCATTTTATATGGAAAAATGTATTATTTGTCCGCTGTATTGCACTACAGACTTGAATTCACGTGGTATATATCCTGTATAGAAGGAAGTAAATGGAAGTATAACGTTGGTATTTCTTACCACTGGAAATATGCTGGGAAGGAGCCAAATTCACATCCGTAACCAGATACAGTTTTCCACTTTCGTATCATATTATCACGCCTTGTAAATTAAATTACGCTACATGTTTATTCATTAATAATGCTGTCTGATTTTAAAACGTACTTGACTGGAAAGTATTGGTTTCATCTGGGAAAATTAGCTAACTTAGTTAAAATTGTATTTGATGTGTTAATACCTGCAGTCATGGTAAAAGTAGGTCACTGAGAATGAGAGCCCTATCTCCCTAAATTATGCATGTAAGAGAAGTAACAGTGTTGTGGTCACCTCCTACAAGTCGTCAGGTTGATGGATGGTAGTGTGTAATATTGACGTCCTTGTTGTAAGAACCTTCAGGGTAATATTACTGTCTGCAGAAGAAGAATACTGGTCAATAGCTGTTGTCATTTTCACAAATATGTGGTCAGTGTAAGATTACAGCTTGTTAGCCTTGGGGGCACTTGGAGGCCATGAACCTATGTCTTCATTTAGCACGCAGTTTTATCAGCACTGTGACCTGTCATTCCATCACTCTTGCTATTGATTGTACTTCTACTATACATTATAATGTACCAGATCACTTATTGTTTGTAAACAAGCTTATCTTGATATCAACAAGAAAATAATCTTTGAAAATTAAGTATAATGTATTTGTATTTCTTGCAAGAAAAAATAGAAGATTTGTCTGCTGAAATTTATTAAAGGTTGCATGATTACAGACTACAAAGTAAAACTAACATTTTTACTTGGCTCTCCCTATTTATCAAATCAAAGATTTGAATTATAACTAATGTACGTATCTATAGGTTCTCGACACTCACAAAGCTATAATATAATGTTACTTTAAATTGATAAATTTGTTTTAGGTAGAATTATAGCCATCTTAAATCAAACAACTATGTTTCATATGTCTATCAATTACAATTATGTGTGATAAGTAGTAAGGATGTAACGGTAATTTGTTATACAGATCATGTATCACGATGTTTTCTGTTTTCTTACAATTTTGCGATACATTCTGCTTGTTTTCCATATGATACCATGCATTCAAATTATAGTACAATAACAATGATAAGTCTTTTAGGATCATTAACCTACAAATAATAATAAGAAATGATGGAACAGTTTCAAAGTCTTGTCATAGAAAGCATCTTAATTATAATATTATGATACATACATTTGTTGGTTTTAAAATAAGTTTTACTTTTTACATAAATTTGTGTTTGAATGAATACACAATGTTATATTTTGATTCCTTAAAACAATTAAACATAGCAAATAGAAAGATTGTTGTTTATTTGTAAAAATAAGTATATCATATCGTAAAGCATTGTATCGCGAACAAATTTCACGATACATATATTGTATCAAGACATCAAGTGGTGTATTGTTACCCGTTCAATTAAGTAGTCTAGATCTTAATTGATTCCTTATAGGGAAAGAAAACTTACAAAAGTACCACAAAAAATGGAAAAAGAAGCCTTTTTGCTTCTTTTATTATAAGCTAATAACTATAATATCTAGATGTAGGATATGGATGCAAACATGCGTATAAATACATAGCTATATATATATATATAACATATAGTACTGTACAAGTCATTAAGTGCCTAGGGTGATAAAAAAATAAGCAAAATGTGATGGATGCTTATCAGGGTACATTTATAGTCGTCCCCAAGAACTGAGAATTAATTATATGAATTTTGTGGTTGCCATATATATATATATATATATATATATATATTGCTCGGACATGGGATACCAGTCTATTTTTGAGAGATGGCAATACACAGATTCATGTTAGATATCGGTTCCACATTATTTCATAGAAATATAATATAGAAATGATGCTTGACGACACGAATAAGGACGAAGACTTATAGTTATAGGGATATATATATATGTGTGTCTGTCCAGTGTTCATCAATCAGTGTATAGCAAATTAAAAGTAGGTAATTATATATATAACATATGTTGTCTCACAGTCTAACATATACATGTAACCAGTATATGCATCAATATCAATCTCAAGCTACGTCTTTTATATATTTTATTGTTGAGGTCTACATGAAAAAAAAATCCATTATACTCTACTTAAAAAACTGACTTGTCGCGTTCCTTCATTAATTGCTGCATCTTTGTGTAATGGATAAAAATTTTATACAGTAATTTACTTTTGATACATCATTTAAAGCGCCTGTGGTTTGGTCTCAATGAGCAATAAAACTGTAACCCCATTAAAAAAAACAAGTATTCATGCTTTAAGTTGCAAAAATTGAAAGATGATCATGATTAACTGTTCAGTGGTAAATGCCTTTAGCCATGTTTAGACTTAGAGATAAAGTTATTGGCATGAGTTGTACGTGTATGTGACTGTCAGCCTTTAACTATTGATTGGTGATGACAGATACTGCTTTCAGCTCCTGATCACTGGCATACATTAATTTATGGCCAGTTATGAAATTTTTGAGGTATTTTGAAATTTTGAAGGAGCATGCATATAGCAATACCCCCTGAGGCTTGGTTGCAAAATCAAATTTTCTATAAATTAAAACAATTCAATTTATATTATATGATCGATATATATATAAATACAAGGTGAAGCTAATCATTATGTGCTAATGCCTAATGTGCGTTATTCAGTTTGTCTGCAATTTTTTATATAGCTAGTAGAATTATAGGACCACCAATCCCCAAAGAAGGCAGTTAAATGCTCAAATATATATATAGCACCTAATAAACGATCATCTATTTCTTTATCGTTGCAATTCATTTGAATACATATGCATATTTGTAAATTGATAGTTTAGAAATAAATGTTTATGTTTAATTTTATATACCTGTAGCTTTATATGACTGCTGTCAACAATATGATGTCATTTTGTTTGAAATATTTTTTTTTCTAAAAATAAGCTATTTCTTTAAAATCTCATATATATTTTACATTCATAACTAATACAGTAAAGCATTATATATGATTAATTGTGGGCTGCCCTTATATTCTCCTCAATCAATGTTATTTTTTTATGTCACATCATTTTTAGCTTGCATTGATTTAAAACACATCACCATCACAACATAACTTTGATTACCTTATAATACTTGTAATGAATTACTATTGATTATTTATGATATTTATAATATATGTATGTTGTCGTGACTTCCTGGCTATGGTGTTTTAGAAATTCCTTCTTGAATATATATACTTAAAAAAAGAATTGATGTATATTTTATGATTTTGGTGCACTTTATAAATTCATCATTTTATGTGTCTCAAATTGCAGTACACTACACATTTGGATTGAAAAATCTTCAATTCTATATATATCAATACAATTTTATACAGATCACTTTTGTACTTTAACTTCTTTATTTAATGCACACTGTCTAGTCATGAGATCCCTTTTGTCATAATTTTAAACTGTGACGTCAACTTTGCAATCTTAATTACTCATGCATGTATTTGCTATATCATGATAATCATACACAGCTGGGTAATATGATTTTAAAAAGAATAATGATGAAATAAATGTATAAATTTATATTAAAAATGTGAATGCTATTTCCACCTTCATATTATGAATTATATAAATAATTTTTACAATTTAAACACCATGGTTATTTTATTCAAGTGTGAGAAAAACTAGATGTTGATGATGTTATATAGAGGTAATTAAGATGTTGGAGGTAAGATGTTGATGATGTTAGAGGTAAGATGTTGTTGATGTTAGAGGTAAGATGTTTTGTTAAGTTAAGATGTTGATGATGTTAGAGGTAGATGTTGATGATGTTAGAGGTGAGAGTTGATGATGTTAGAGGTAGATGTTGATGTATGTTAGAGGTAGATGTTGATGATGTTAGAGGTAAGATGTTGATGATGTTAGAGGTGAGATGTTGATGATGTTAGAGGTAAGATGTTGAGATGTTAGATTTTGATGTTAGAGGTAGATGTTGATGATGTTAGAGGTAGATGTTTGATGATGTTGTTAGAGGTAGATGTTGATGATGTTGAGGTAAGATGTTGATGATGTTAGAGGTAAGATGTTGATGATGTTAGAGGTAGATGTTGATGATGTTAGAGGTAGATGTTGATGATGTTAGAGGTAGATGTTGATGATGTTAGAGGTAAGATGTTGATGATGTTAGAGGTAAGATGTTGATGATGTTAGAGGTAGAGTGTGATGTTAGAGGTGAGATGTTGATGTTAGAGGTAAGATGTTGATGATGTTAGAGGTAAGATGTTGATGATGTTAGAGGTAAGATGTTGATGATGTTAGAGGTAAGATGTTGATGATGTTAGAGGTAAGATGTTGATGATGTTAGAGGTAAGATGTTGATGATGTTAGAGGTAAGATGTTGATGATGTTAGAGGTAAGATGTTGATGATGTTAGAGGTAAGATGTTGATGATGTTAGAGGTGAGATGTTGATGATGTTAGAGGTGAGATGTTGATGATGTTAGAGGTAAGATGTTGATGATGTTAGAGGTAAGATGTTGATGATGTTAGAGGTAAGATGTTGATGATGTTAGAGGTAGATGTTGATGATGTTAGAGGTGAGATTTTGATGTTAGAGGTGATGTTGATGATGTGGAGATGTTGATGATGTTAGAGGTAGATGTTGATGATGTTAGAGGTAAGATGTTGATGATGTTAGAGGTAGATGTTGATGATGTTAGAGGTAAGATGTTGATGATGTTAGAGGTGAGATGTTGATGATGTTAGAGGTAAGATGTTGATGATGTTAGAGGTAAGATGTTGATGATGTTAGAGGTAAGATGTTGATGATGTTAGAGGTAGATGTTGTTGATGTTAGAGGTAAGATGTTGATGATGTTAGAGGTAAGATGTTGATGATGTTAGAGGTAAGATGTTGATGATGTTAGAGGTAGATGTTGATGATGTTAAGGTAAGATGTTGATGATGTTAGAGTGAGATGTTGATGAGTTAGAGGTAAGATGTTGATGATGTTAGAGGTGAGATGTTGATGATGTTAGAGGTAAGATGTTGATGATGTTAGAGGTAAGATGTTGATGATGATGATGTTGAGTGAGGTAAGATGTTGATGATGTTAGAGGTAAGATGTTGATGATGTTAGAGGTGAGATGTTGATGATGTTAGAGGTAAGATGTTGATGATGTTAGAGGTAAGATGTTGATGATGTTAGAGGTGAGATGTTGATGATGTTAGAGGTAAGATGTTGATGATGTTAGAGGTAAGATGTTGATGATGTTAGAGGTGAGATGTTGATGATGTTAGAGGTAAGATGTTGATGATGTTAGAGGTTAGAGGTAGATGTTAGATGTTGATGATGATGTTAGAGGTAAGATGTTGATGATGTTAGAGGTAGATGTTGATGATGTTAGAGGTAAGATGTTGATGATGTTAGAGGTAAGATGTTGATGATGTTAGAGGTAGATGTTGATGATGTTAGAGGTAAGATGTTGATGATGTTAGAGGTAAGATGTTGATGATGTTAGAGGTAAGATGTTGATGATGTTAGAGGTAAGATGTTGATGATGTTAGAGGTAAGATGTTGATGATGTTAGAGGTGAGATGTTGATGATGTTAGAGGTAAGATGTTGATGATGTTAGAGGTAAGAATGTTGATGATGTTAGAGGTAAGATGTTGATGATGTTAGAGGTAAGATGTTGATGATGTTAGAGGTGAGATGTTGATGATGTTAGAGGTAAGATGTTGATGATGTTAGAGGTAAGATGTTGATGATGTTAGAGGTAAGATGTTGATGATGTTAGAGGTAAGATGTTGATGATGTTAGAGGTAAGATGTTGATGATGTTAGAGGTAAGATGTTGATGATGTTAGAGGTAAGATGTTGATGATGTTAGAGGTAAGATGTTGATGATGTTAGAGGTAAGATGTTGATGATGTTAGAGGTAAGATGTTGATGATGTTAGAGGTAAGATGCTGCAGATGTTGATGATGTTAGAGGTAGATGTTGATGATGTTAGAGGTGATGTGATGATGTTAGAGGTAGATGTTGATGATGTTAGAGGTGAGATGTTGATGAGGTAGATGTTGATGATGTTAGAGGTAGATGTTGATGATGTTAGAGGTAGATGTTGATGATGTTAGATGTTGATGATGTTAGAGGTAGATGTTGATGATGTTAGAGGTAAGATGTTGATGATGTTAGAGGTGAGATGTTGATGATGTTAGAGGTAGATGTTGATGATGTTAGAGGTAAGATGTTGATGATGTTAGAGGTAGATGTTGATGATGTTAGAGGTGAAGATGTTGATGATGTTAGAGGTAAGATGTTGATGATGTTAGAGGTAAGATGTTGATGATGTTAGAGGTGAGATGTTGATGATGTTAGAGGTAAGATGTTGATGATGTTAGAGGTGAGATGTTGATGATGTTAGAGGTAGATGTTGATGATGTTAGAGGTAGATGTGATGATGTAGAGTGAGATGTTGATGATGTTAGAGGTAAGATGTTGATGTTAGAGGTGTTGATGATGGAGGTAGATGTTGATGATGTTAGAGGTGAGATGTTGATGATGTTAGAGGTAAGATGTTGATGATGTTAGAGGTGAGATGTTGATGATGTTAGAGGTAATGTTGATGATGTTAGAGGTAGATGTTGATGATGTTAGAGTGTAGATGTTGATGATGTTAGAGGTGAGATGTTGATGATGTTAGAGGTAAGATGTTGATGATGTTAGAGGTAAGATGTTGATGATGTTAGAGGTAAGATGTTGATGATGTTAGAGGTGAGATGTTGATGATGTTAGAGGTAAGATGTTGATGATGTTAGAGGTGAGATGTTGATGATGTTAGAGTAGATGTTGATGATGTTAGAGGAGATGTTGATGATGTTAGAGGTAAGATGTTGATGATGTTAGAGGTAAGATGTTGATGATGTTAGAGGTAAGATGTTGATGATGTTAGAGGTTAGATTTAAGTAATGTTGATGATGTTAGAGGTGAGATGTTGATGATGTTAGAGGTAGATGTTGATGATGTTAGAGGTGAGATGATGTTAGAGGTAAGATGTTGATGATGTTAGAGGTGAGATGTTGATGATGTTAGAGGTGAGATGTTGATGATGTTAGAGGTAAGATGTTGATGATGTTAGAGGTAGATGTTGATGATGTTAGAGGTAAGATGTTGATGATGTTAGAGGTAGATGTTGATGATGTTAGAGGTAGATGTTGGATGTTAGAGGTAGATGTTGATGATGTTAGATGTTGATGATGTTAGAGGTAAGATGTTGATGATGTTAGAGGTAGATGTTGATGATGTTAGAGGTAAGATGTTGATGATGTTAGAGGTAAGATGTTGATGATGTTAGAGGTAGATGTTGATGATGTTAGAGGTAAGATGTTGATGATGTTAGAGGTAAGATGTTGATGATGTTAGAGGTGAGATGTTGATGATGTTAGAGGTGAGATGTTGATGATGTTAGAGGTGAGATGTTGATGATGTTAGAGGTAAGATGTTGATGATGTTAGAGGTGAGATGTTGATGATGTTAGAGGTGAGATGTTGATGATGTTAGAGGTAAGATGTTGATGATGTTAGAGGTAAGATGTTGATGATGTTAGAGGTAGATGTGATGATGTTGAGGTAAGATGTTGATGATGTTAGAGGTAGATGTTGATGATGTTAGAGGTAGATGTTGATGATGTTAGAGGTAGATGTTGATGATGTTAGAGGTAAGATGTTGATGATGTTAGAGGTAAGATGTTGATGATGTTAGAGGTAAGATGTTGATGATGTTAGAGGTAAGATGTTGATGATGTTAGAGGTGAGATGTTGATGATGTTAGAGTAGTGTGATGATGTTAGATGATTTAGAGGTGATGTTGATGATGTTAGAGGTGAGATGTTGATGATGTTAGAGGTGAGATGTTGATGATGTTAGAGGTGAGATGTTGATGATGTTAGAGGTGAGATGTTGATGATGTTAGAGGTGAGATGTTGATGATGTTAGAGGTGAGATGTTGATGATGTTAGAGGTAAGATGTTGATGATGTTAGAGGTGAGATGTTGATGATGTTAGAGGTAAGATGTTGATGATGTTAGAGGTAAGATGTTGATGATGTTAGAGGTAAGATGTTGATGATGTTAGAGGTAAGATGTTGATGATGTTAGAGGTGAGATGTTGATGATGTTAGAGGTAGATGTTGATGATGTTAGAGGTGAGATGTTGATGATGTTAGAGGTGAGATGTTGGATGTTAGAGGTGAGATGATGATGTTGTTAGAGGTGAGATGTTGATGATGTTAGAGGTAAGATGCTGCAGGTAATGTTGAATTTAAGATGGTGATGATTTTTGGGATAGGATTTTGATAATTTTAGAGGTAATTATATATGTTAAAATAAGTTGTAATGGTCATGGCTTTAGAGGGAGTATGTCGGGGTATACACATTGGATAATAATATGGTATGCATATTGATGTGATGCTTATGGTGACAAAGATGGCAGTAGAAATAATGCTGGGTTTTTTATTTATTTTGTTTGTGGAAAAGTATTGATCTTTCTTTCCTGTTTGACAGATGCTGCGGTTGATCAGACCCGAGCTCTGTCTCTTCTGATGGACAAACTCCATGGACGCGCTACCCAACACAAAAATTGGGCCGACAGCATCAAGGCCGTTCGCATGGCCATTATGAATGTAAGTATATACATGAATGGTACCTGTTTATAATTGATAAGTTTTCAATTAGTTTCTGTTCTTAATCATGATGAATCAAAAGATTTGCTGGCTTTCTGAGATAAGTTATTTTATAATGATGATGAACCATTTGCAAATTTGTTATGTATATTGCAAATGCAAATGTGATTATATATATGATAATTGTAATTATGGTATTATGGTTGTGAAGGTATAGTGCAAGTGATGTAGATGATGAGGAAGATGATGAGGAAGATAGTCAATTCAATTGAAAATAATAATGAGGATGATGCAGTGATAAATCTATGTTATGAAAACTGTGGGACAATATCAGCTGATTTTTTTTTTCAAAACAAATAAACAATGGGTCTCATTATATACTGTATATGTAAAATCTAAAATTTCTATTGGACATTTTTGGAATTTCAAGAGTCTATGGCCTGGGACGCGCACAGATGATGATAATAATGAGGAGGATGATAATTATGTCAATTGAAAATAACGATGACAATGAGGATGATGTAGGAAGATCGTTATGTTAATATTGAAAACAACGATGTTGATTATGATTATCTCATTTTTATGAGATGATTATGATGATGATTTTGATGATTACAGGACAAGCGACAGCAGTCGGATGCTTTGGAGAGGATGCACATACAGACATGCCTGGACAGACTACATCGGGCCATAAAAGGTACTGTAAATACCAACAAGCCTTAATTAATTTGCCAAAGAGTTTCTAAACACAGAACTGTTCAATCAACAGCTTGATGATGTCCTCAGAATTGTGTCTCAAATTTGTGCATGTAGGAAGATATTTTTTGACCAGTATATTTTATGACCAAGTCTTGCAGGGAGTGTGACTGCAGCGATCTGACGTCATTTTCTTAAATTATGATTTCCAAGCCATTTTGTTTTAACAACTATCAGCTCCTACTTCACTGACACAGGTTAAGAGAGCCAAATTTTATTGATTTTCGGGATTGTATTATGGAAGTAATGCTGATGGATCAATGCCATACAATACTGGTCCAAACACTGTCACTTACCTGCTCACTAAAACGGCTCTAGCTCTAACGTAATCCTTGGAAATTAACTTCACCAGTTAAAACTAATCATTTATTTAAATTGTATGTATTTTTAAAGTACAATGTCAAACAATCAACATTAAAATGTTAATGTGTTTAGGAAATTAGTTAGAACTGATTCATATCATATCAAAACATAATTGGACTAGAGTAACTAAAATATTTGAGATGTCCAGATCTTTGCTTTGGCATCATCTTAGAAATATGCAGTAACTGTATGTCCTAACTTTGCAATGGTAGCTATAGATGGAGAGGTAGCCATAGGGTCATAAATAAATGTTGTGAAATTTAGCAAGTCTTAGAAATCTTGTACATATATGTACATTTTACTTTCGAAATAACACAAATTTTTAATTAAAAATACAAAATGAACACAAATTTTTTATCACTTTACTATACAACAATTTCAAAGTTATATGATATTTAAGCTACATGTCTATTGTTTCAAGTTCAAAAGTTTAATACATAAATACTAGTGGAGGCAGAAAGTTTGTGACACCACCGGTACCCTGGTGATGTAATGATCGAAGTTTAACATTCTGACATACATTGTGGCATTGTTTGCTTACGTTTGGTCGTATTTGATAATATTATAACGTCAAAATGAATATCCTGTTAGACACATCCGCTAAAGACTACGCTAGTGACATAAACTGTACATTTCGTGGGTGAAATAGCTGGATTACATGCAGAATATGTGGTAAATATGCTGAAAATGTAGTTATTCTGAGACCTATACATTACTGAAATTTTAAAGTTAAAGGGATATGAACCTAAATAGACCATGTAAATTTGAGTAAAATACATATTTAGACGTGTCAGAAACCTTACTAAGTAATATATTTCAGTTATTGTGCAAATGTGTCAAATAAAAAAATTATAATGGAAATTCCATCTTTCTGTATTTTAAACCGGTCCGAATTTTGTAACGATAGTATAGTAGTGTTGAACTTTAGTAACCTCCCACAATGCACTGCACAAATTAAATGAATGTAAACGAAATGGTGGGTCAAAAATGTGGGTGAAGCGAACACAAACGAATTCTGATAGAAAACAGTGTACATCAAGAGTCAGTAAGGTTTGCGATTGGGAAAGTAGGTAAATATAAATGGATCACAGAAATGCAAGAGACAGGAGCAACTCCCCACTTTATACTTGCGTGATGTACATATGTGCAATAAGTCAGGAACCACCCTTCGCGGTGCCCTGTCGAATGAAAAGTCTCATTTGACTTTTGACTTATCATTCTTACGCTAAATACAAATTGTTTTATAACAAATATGGCTTAAACTTCATTTGTCCTCCATCGTAAATTTGAAAATAATCTTCAAATGTGAAAAACTAATATTCCTTGTCATGTCAGCATCAATCTAATTAAAATTAGACTTGTAATTCCGCTCCACTACGATACTAAACGTTACGCTCCAATACAAGATCTAACGATGCCCCGTTCGGGGTCACCTCAGCATGACCCCTATGTTTAGCCAATCAGGGTGTCGCCTACGGAATCTTCAGTGTGGTTGATTCATTCGGAAGTGTAAACAGATAATAGTACGTCCCAAGATGTTCCAATTCTAGGCAAGAGGTTATGCTGAGGTGACCTCGAACGGGGCATCGTTAGATCTTGTATTGGAGCGTATACGTAACGTAGAGTATCGTAGTGGAGCAGAATTACAAGTCTAATTTTAATTAGATTGTGTCAGCATATAACCTCGCTTTCGGCCAGCTTTCATTTTGTGTTCCAAAAATAGACTATGACGGTCTATTTTTATCGTTTTTGAGGTAGTTGTTCCCCACGTTTTCCTGTCGTTTTAGATAAACAATCATTGTAATAAAATATTCAATAAACATCTGAAAACCACATCAAAGCATACAGAACAAATTATTTAAGGTTCATGTCCCTTTAATACAATATGGGTCCATCATATTTGTAATTTCAGCAGTATATTATGTATGGACAGCTTAATGCTGATGATTATCATAATTAATAATTAAGACCCAACTTTGGTAAGAAATGGTTGATCAGTGTTAATACATATGAGACCTGCTGGATTTATATTATTGAACTGATATTTAAGTTCAGTAATTATTATCTCTTTACAAAATTATTATTTCAAAATGATTCAAATCAATCTGAATAAAAGCTTAGTAAAATATCTTAAGATGATTATAATTAGCATCCATACTTGTACAATATCAATTTCAAAATACACACAAACTGAAGAGTATGAAATTCTGAAATATGGAGATATTTTTAGAGGAATGTTTTAAATTTTATTTTCTTCATGTAATTATAACTATATACAAATTAGCTTCAGTCATCAGAATAATTAATATATTATAGTAAATTATAAATTTCAGTATGATCATATATTTAAATATTTATAAACAGTATCTGAGGTGTTTATGTTCCTAGAAATTAACATAAATCTATATGTATTATTGATACATTAATAGTAAATTTATGCATGAACAATGTGTTGGAAATTAATACTGGAGCCGGCATGAACTTAATAGTCATCGGTATGTGTGATGACTATCGAATGTCATTGATCATGTACGTATATATAGCTAGCCATTGTGTAGCCAGAGACAAATCATTGATTAATTTGTGAAACATTCGGTTCAGATAAAATTTAAAGATGACGGTGGATGTGAACGTGTTAGACAATGAACATATATTCGGTATAAATCGAATTCAATTTGTTGGGTCAATATTTCAAGGTTTCCTATATATGACGTATGATACATATTCAATGAAGTAAAATTTCATGGTTCACTGATTTCTATATCTTTTTTCAAACTTTTTCACAGAGTTATGTCGGTGAATTGTAGACTTTTTCACATAGTATGTCAATGAATTTCTGAATATTTTGCAGGTGTTTTCATTAGATTTCAGATATTTCTCTGAAAACATGAATGTAGCGAAAATAAATGATCCATGAAATTTAACCGCTACACATATATGATATATATTCATACATAAATAGATTAATATGTTTATTGATGAAGTAGACAGATGGTTCTAGACCTGCTTTCATTTGTGGCCCTAGAAGCTGTGGATGATAAAGAAAATACTCTTTGTTGCTAGCTGTAAAGCTACACCAATATTTGTGTCTTGGTGAAATCAATACATCTGTACGATATTGATTAGTGTCCATGACCTTTACCCCACACACTGACGCAGGATCTGGTGTACGTGTATATATATCTGGCTATAGTTTGTGTGTCACTGTGTGTGCGTGTCTGTGTTATTTTGCAGATTTATTTACCATGAGAGTGGACACTAAGTGTTAGGTTTAAAAAAACATTCTTTTTTTCATATAATTTGTCTGCTAGCTCTACAACATTATTGTATATGTTATACACATGCATGTGATGATCATTATAATTTATAACTGAATGAAATGACATGAACCATTTGATAATTGACCACATTTAATAACTCAATTGATATTTAAAATGATTATATATAATTAGCACATAATACTACTATTTAATATACTAGTATTTCAGAAAAAGGCAATGATATAATGTTAATGGTAAATTTGAAAATATTGTGGGGGTTTCATTGGTAAATTATATTTTTAATTCTGTACAATGACATGAGCCAGGTATGATGTTCTAGATATATTAATAATCATAAAATGAAGAGATGTTTGCAGTGGTAAATCAGTTTATAGATTCTGTATATACTATATATTATTGATGGAAATGAGAAAAGTTCTTGTGTTTTCAGTAGTAAATGGTTTCAGTTGTGATTATAGATTTATGAACATATTGATAATGATAAAAATGTACCGGACGTGTTTTACTCTTCATTGATGTAACAGTTTCGGATTTTGTACATTAGCTATAGGTAGCTACATTTAATTTACCAATAATGATGAAATGTGCTGAAATTTTTAGCAGTAATTTCATTTACAGTTTCCATACATTTCCATAATGATGAAATGTATTTTTCAGCAGTGAATTCATTTACATATCCCACACAGGTTTATAATGATGAATTATAATTTCCAGTGGTGAATCAACAGTCTTTACTGGAGAGGTTGGAATCCATTGCCCGCCAGCTCAGTCTCAGCTTTAGTGTGCCTTCCTCACCGGAGAACCGTGCTGTGATCAGCTCCGAGATGTTCCGAGTGGAAATTGTCATGGAGACTGGGGGTGTAGTTAAAGATGTCAAGGTTTTCCACAACGGAGATCCAACGGTAATTTCTTCCAAATAAGAATCAGGTGTAGGTGAATCAACGAGTGAATTTTACAATCTTAATTATGATAATTTGTCAACGAATATTTTCTGTGAACCAGCTACTGATATCCATGAATCATGAATCAATATAAACCTTGCTTATGTTGATAGTCTTAACATTTGATTTCCAAATTCGCAAAAGTTGTTCTTTCCCAACCTGTTTTAAAATTATAAATTGCAAATTTAATACCGGTAGTTGCGAAAGAAAGATGAATTACTGTACCATATAGCTGTTATATTATATATGCAGGTCAGACTATTCACAATTTTAAATAAAAAGAGAAAAATTAGCTTTATAATTACCTGACATTTTGCACCAGTATCTCAAAAGTATGTAAATAAAATGTCGAAAAGAATTCTGGAGACTGAAACAGGTTGAGCAAAATTTTAATTTTGTTAAATGTGTGCTGTTTAAGAGCTATGATATAATCAATTAATCATAAGGTTTCAGACACCCTGACCACTCTACCATGGCACTATATATATGTATATCCATGAGAGATAATTAAACATCATAATTTGCCAAACTTCTCTTTGTATAGTATGTGCGATATGTTATTAATTATATTTGTTTTATATTAACAGAGTTGTGAGGAGCTTACAGAAATATTAAGGTAAGTTTTATAACGTCAAGTGGAGATCTAACTGAACTCAATTATCATGATGAAATTGGGATATATCATCACAGAGAGCTGACAAATGAGAAAATAATTCCACTCAGTTTGAAGAATGGGAAAGAAGTAAATAAACATACATGTAGTAGATTGGTTATTATTATTAAGTTCTTTGAATTCAATACACAGTATATTTTCTTATGAAACAATTTTAAAATGTTTAAATGGTTAATATTTGTATAGGTAAAGGGCTTCATTACCGTAGTCTCCGTAATTAGCGCCCCTTCCCCTATAAACATCCCTCCCAATTCTGGGGAAGAGTGGAAGTTGTATGAACGCCCCCATTCCATGGATTTAACAATGTTTTACAACATGTGATGCCTCTGACTTTAGCATTGTCCCATATTACATGAACTTGCAAGTCTTTTACATGTGAATCACGACATAATAATTAATAACCCTTCTCAAAGGTTAGAACGCATATGCATGTTCACTGTAACAGATTAATGTGTCATTAGTATAGAAAGATTTAAAAATGACTACTTTTTTCGTCAAATACAGTAAGTGTGAAAATCTGTTTCTAATACCATTGTATGTCATAAGTAATTACAATGAGATGTGTTTAACCTGATGTAACATGGATCTTTTTCTGGGACTGCAGTAAGGGGCAGTTTGACGAGTTTGTTGTTCACTTGGAAGGTCTGCAGGATATCTACAAGATACCAGGTGACAAGTAAGTTATCTTTAATAGTCACACTCCATATTTACATTGGAAATATGTTGTCCATACAAGAATATTAGATTTGTTGACACATTTATGAAAACTAGAAGATGTGCAATATATATTAGAAGATGTGTTGCAATATATATTCTTTTATGTGTGGATCACCAACGAAAATTTGATTTGTTGTCATTCTGAAAGAAAAACTTTTGAAAAGGATAACCCAAAATACTCATATAAAATGTTAGGCTACATATAGCAAATCTTGTACTTAAGTGTTTACACATTA